>NC_073391.1:41345325-41670325 GCF_028641065.1 Leucoraja erinaceus | reverse complement strand
TGTTTCTAAATGGCTCGATTGTGTTCATGTATTGTCTTTTACTGACTGGTTAGCATGCAACAAAACAGCTTTTCACTGTACCTCGGTACACGTGACAATAAACTGAAGTGAGAAGGGTCTCGACCCAAAACGTCACCCATTCCTTCTCTCGGGAGATGCAGCCTGTCCCGCTGAGTTACTCCAGCATTTTGTGTCTGTATTCTTGGTTGATTTTGGCAGTGGGTCTACAAGTAATCAACGTAGACATGGCACTGTTGCGATAGAACAATATAGGAGCAGCACGGTGGCGCAGCAGCAGAATTGCTCCTTACAGCGCTAGACACCCTAGCTCGATAGTGACGATGGATGCTGTCTGTATGGAGTCTGCACATTCTCCCTGTGACCACGTGGGTTTCCCCCGGGTGCTCTGGTTTCCTCCCAAACTCCAAAGGTGTACAGACATGTAGGTTAGTTGCAAAAAAATTGTCCCTAGCATGTGTAGGTTAGTGTATGGGGGGGGGAATCGCTTGTCGGCACAGACTCGGTGGGCCGAAGGTTCTGTTTCCGCGCTGTATCTCTAAAGTCTAAAGCTTTCATTTATTTATTTCATTAAAAATTTGGCCTTCAAACTAAGGGCCCAAGTTTGAAAAAAAATCTTTAAATGAGGTTGGATACTTGCACTTAACTGGTTTAACAAACTGTTCACCCTCCTACCTTCCGGTAAGCGCTACCGCAGCATGCGGAGCAAAACCACCAGATTCAAAAACAGCTTTTTCTCTCAGGCCATCAGACTACTCAACACACTTAAGAAAATTCCACGAACAGTACCCAAACAAAGACAAACAAACTGTGAAAATAACTTTGGCTCAATGTCTCCAGTACGAAATTTGCACTTTTTCTATATTGCACCTTTCATTGCTGCACCCTTTTTAAAATACCTCAAAGTTTGTGCTACATTTTGGCACACTGTGAATATTTTAATATTTTAAATAATGTAATGTCTATTGTCTATTTTTATTGGTATGTTGTCTGTCTGTGTTTTTAATGTTACTTGCACATTTGGAGTATGGGGAAACGTAATTTCAATCCTCTGTGTAACTACTGTTGCATAATTGAATTGACAATAAAGTTTACTTTGAACTTTGAGTTTAGTTTAGTTGAGAGATACAGCACGGAAACAGGCCCTTCGGCCCACCGAGTCCGTGCTGAACAGCGATCATCCCGTACACCAGCAGTATCGTACAGGTTAGGGACAATTTACAATGAAACCAAGCCAATTAACCTAAAAACCTGTACGTTTTTGCAGTGTGGGAGGAAACCGGAGAACACAGAGAAAACCCGCGCAGGTCACTGGAAAAACTTACGGGCCTGTCCCACTTACGCAACTTTTTCGGCTACTGCAGGTCATTGCAGGTCGCCGAAAATTTTCAACATGTTGAAAATCCAGCGGTGACCAGAAAGACGCTACGACTCTTTGGGAAACTGAGGAGACATGTCGCGAGGTGAAGCCTGTATGGTCGTGAGTAGTCGCCCAAAGAGTCGTACCTCGTTCTGGTCGCTGTTGGATGTTGAAAATATTTGGCGACCTGCGACGACCTATGACGGGTGCCGGCAGTCGCCAAAAAAGTTGCGTAAGTGGGACAGGCAAACTCTGTACAGACAGCACCGGTAGTCAGGGTCAAACGTGGGCCTCTGGCACTGTAAGGCAGCAACTCTACTGCTGCGCCACCGTACCGCCATACCGATAGTTATTAATTCGGAGAAGCCTTAGAATTGCTACTGACAACTTTGGTTTTTTTTTCACTCTAGATCCAAGGAACTGATCAAGGAAGCAATCCAAGACAATGACTTCATGAAAAACTTGGAGCTATCCCAGATTCAGGAGATTGTGGACTGCATGTACCCGGTGGAATATGGAAAGGACAGTTGCATTATCAAGGAGGGCGATGTTGGGTCGCTGGTTTATGTTATGGAAGGTAGGCTACTTGAGCTGTCTAATCATTAATGTGCCGACTGATCTCTAAGCTGTCTGCAGCAGTTCTCCATACCCCTACATACTCCTTACCACATGAAAATAATCATTAACTTTTATAATATCCAAAAAGCAAAGGCCTGCCTCGGCAAGGCCAGCAGCATAATCAAGGACGAGTCGCACCCTGGCCACTCCCTCTTCTTCCCTCTCCCATTGGGAAAAAGGTATAGATTCCGATTCCGATTCAAACTTTATTGTCATTGTGCAGTGTACAGTACAGAGACAACGAAATGCAGTTAGCATCTCCCTAGAAGAGCGACATAGATATGAGCAATAAATGTGCAAACTCCTGCAAAAGTGCAAAAACGCACACCTCCTGATTCAGGGGCAGTTTCTTCCCAGCTGTTATCAGGCAACTGAACCATCCTACCACAACCAGATACTAAATTATACGATAAGAAAGTAAATAATCACCAAAATTATCAGCAGAAATTATCCAGATTCAGGGACAATTTCTTCCCAGCTGTTATCAGGTAACTGAATCATCCAACCACAACCAGAGAGCAGTGCTGATCTACAATCTACCTCATTGGTGACCCTTAGACTATTCTTGATCAGACTTTGATGGCTTTACCTTGCACTAAATGTTATTCCCTGTCACTGTCAATGGATCGATTGCAATTGTGTACTGTCTTTCTGCTGACTGGTTAGCACGCAACAAAACTTTTTCACTGTACCTCAGTACAGGTGACGATAAACAAAACTAAACCAAACTAAACTAATCATTTTGACGATCATAAGAAATTATGCCGACCATAATGTAATTGCAAGATTTTATATATGCTTACAATATTGTTTATCGGTGGGGTAATTGTATTAGAATTGACTTCTTCACCAGACTGCAAGGATGAATTAGTTCTGCTATTTAAACTATTCCAATTCGTCATACTACACCAAAGGGGCTCGGTGGGCCGAAGGGCCTGTTTCCGCGCTGTATCTCGAAACTAAAAAACACCTAAACTAAGTTGTCCCTCTCACCTCAAACCTGTGCATTTAGACATTTAAAAGGCATTTAGACAGATACATGGATAGGAAATGTTTAGTAGGATATGGGACAAAAGTGGTAAATGGGATTAGTGTTGATGGGTCAACTGGTCTGCATGGATGAGTTGGGCCGAAGGGCCTCTTTCCATTCTATATGACCCTATGACTCTTGCAAGAGTTACATAATACAAAATATAAGGACCATTTGTTAAAAACAAAGTCTGGAGCCAAGCAGGAAACCGATTATCTGATAATCCATGAAATGCTGGAAATACTCACCATCTGTCAAGATAGAAGCAGAGTTCACATTTCTGGCGTATAAACAATTATTCTGATGAAAAATACCTTGAAATAAATAAATTGTTTCCCTCTCCACAGTCCTGCCCCCAGCATTCCATGCAAGTGCTTTAGGTTCCCGACACCCACTGAACTTTTCCCATAATGCTGGAATTCAATGTTAAAGACAAGGTTTTAATGAAGATGCCATTTGGGAAGGGAAGAAGCCACAACATGCTGGAGTAAATCAGTGGGTCAGGCAGCATCTCTGGAGAAAAGGAATGGGTGATGTTTTGGGTCAAGACTGAGTCTCTCTGTCTCTGTGTCTCCCTCTCCCCCTGCCGCTCAGTCTGAAGAAGGGTCTCAGCCCAAAACGTCACCCATTCCTTCTATCCAGAGATGCTGCCTGTCCCGCTGAGTTTGTGTCTATCATCCCTGGAAAAAGTGGATAGGTGACATTGCAGGTCGGGACCCTTCTTCAGACTGATTGTAATGGGGAAAGCAGAGGGGGGGGGGGGGGTCAGAAATACTGGAAGAGAAGGAGGGGCAGGACAAGGCTTGGCAGGCAATGCGTTGATACAGGTGAGGAGAGTTTTTTGGTCGGGTTTAACGATGCAGCATGGAAACAGGGCCTTTGGCCCACCGAGTCCACACCGACCAGCGATCACCCTACACGCTAGCATTATCCTGCACTCAATAGAGACAATTTACAATTTATTTTACCAAAGCCTATACGTCTTAGGAGTGTGGGAGGAAACCGGATCGCCCGGAGAAAACGCACGCGGTTACTGGGAGAAGGTACAAACTCTGAACAGATAGCACCCGTAGTCAGGATTGAACCTTGGTCTCTGGGGCTATGGAGAGCCTGTTTCCTCGTTTAAAAAAAATGATGATTTCTCCCATCCATGGTAGCAATGTTTTAATACGATTAACGGGTCATGACAAGATAATTAATGACAGGATAATCACCATCTAATTCAAATGGGTTGAATGGAACATATTGTGCCACAATTCAGTGTGTTGATGTGCACATCGAGGGCATTGTCAATTCTAGTTGTTTTTCCTGCAGTATGAAGGAATGTAAGAAACTCTATGTATCTCTTTGACTAAGATTTACGAGGATGTTGCCAGGACCTGAGGGCCTGAGCTACAAGGAGAGGTTTGGCTGGCTAGGACTTTATTCCTTGGAGCGCAAGAGGATGAGAGGGATGATCTTATAGATGTTTAGTTTAGTTTAGAGATGCAGCATGGAAACAGGCCCTTCGGCTCGCCGAGTCCACCCGACCAGCGATCCCCGCACATGAACACTATCCTACACTCACTAGAGACAATTTACACATACACCAAGCCGATTAACCTACAAACCTCTACGTATCTGGAGTGTGGGCGGAAACCGAAGGGCTCGGAGAAAACCCACGCGGTCATGGGGAGAACGTGCAAACTCCGTACAGGCAGCACCCGCAGGCGGGATTGAACCCGGGTCTCCGCCGCTGCAAGCGCTGTAAGGCAGCAACTCTACCGCTGCTCCACCGTGGCCACGTGGGTTTTCTCCGACGTGTATAAGATCATAAGGGGAATAGATAGAGTAAATGCACAGTCTTTTACCCAGTGTAGGCCAATCAAGGGCATACGCGTAAGGCGAGCGGAAAAAGATTGAATAGGAACCAGTGGGATACCTTTTTCACGCAGAGGGTGGTGGATGTATGGACTGTGCTGCCAGAGGAGGTAATTGAGGGTGGTACCAGAACACCGTTTAAAAGTCATTTGGGCAGGTACATGGATAGGAAAGGCCAAGAGGGATATTGGCCAAACACGGGCAGGTGAGACTCATGTTGAAGGGGCATCTTAGTCGGCATGGGCAAGTCTGGCCGAAGGGCCTGTTTCCATGCTGTATGACTCCATGATTCTAAGGCGCTAAGTACAGATAGGGTAAACAACAGTTTTTTTCCTTGAGTGGAAATGACAAAGACTAGAGTCCATCAGGTGAAAGTGGCAGAGAATGAAGGAGATGTGCGGGCAGGTTTCTTACACAGAGGGTGATGGGTGCCTGGAACGGGCTGCCAGGGGTGGCGGTGGTGGCTGATGCGATTGGGACAATGAAGAGGCTTTTCGATTGGCATATGGATATGAGTATCATTGGATCGACACAAAATGCCGGAGTCACTCAACGGGACAGGCAGCATCTCCGGATGGAAGGGATGGGTGACGTTTCGGGTAGAGACCTTTCTTCAGACTGAGAATCACGGGAGAGGGAGACACAGAGATGTGCAAGAGTAAGGTGTGAAAACGAGAGATCAAAGGGGACAAAGCTCAAGGAATATGTGGAATAGATCATCGTTAGCGAGGGAAAGGTGACAACGAGGCGTACAAAGGTAAAATGTAAACAAGGGACAGTCAGACTGGTCGGGGAGGGATGGAGAGAGAAGAAAAGCAGGGGTTACTTGAAGTTAGAGAAGTCAATGTTCATGCCACTGGGGTGTAAGCTGCCCAAACAAAATATGAGGTGCTGTTCCTCCAATATGCATTGGGCCTCACTCTGGCAATGGAGGAGGCCCAAGACAGAAAGGCTAGTGTGGGAATGGGAGGGGGGGTTAAAATGTTTAGCAACCAGGAGATCAGGTAGGTCAAGGCGGACTGAGTCCCCCTTTGGTGTAAACCTGAATCTGCGTCTGCAGTTCACTCCTACCCATGAGTATCATGGGACTGCCTCCTAATGGCACTTCATATCGGGGCCAGACTCTTAATTTCCGATAAACTGTAGGTTGCCATGGGGACAATAGCAAAGGGAGGCAATAGCTGGAGAACTAGGCAACAGCGCATCGAGAGTCAAGGGAAGTATCAAGAGAGTTTCATTGTCATAGGAACTGACCACAGAACCATGACACTCGCACATGGTGTTTTGCCAGAGAATGAGTGATGAAAACGGTCTTGAAAGGATCAGCTAAGACAAGGGAAAATCACTAAAATGATGTGGACGGAATAGAGGTCCCAAATGCATGCTGAGTGTTTTTTTAGGTTAGTTTAGAGATACAGCGCGGAAACACCGGGTCTGCGCCGACCAGCGACCCCCGCTCATTAACGCAAGTTCTACGCACAACAGGGACAATTTGCAATGATACCAAGCCAATTGGTACACTCCAAAGACGTACAGGCTTGTAGGTTAATAGGCTTGGTAAATGTAAAAACTGTCCCTAGTGGGTATAGGATAGTGTTAATGTGCGGTGATCGCTGGTCGGCTTAGAAACATAGAAACATAGAAACATAGAAATTAGGTGCAGGAGTAGGACATTCGGCCCTTCGAGCCTGCACCGCCATTCAATATGATCATGGCTGATCATCCAACTCAGTATCCCGTACCTGCCTTCTCTCCATACCCTCTGATCCCCTTAGCCACAAGGGCCACATCTAACTGACCAATGAACTGGCCTCGACTACCCTCTGCGGCAGAGAGTTCCAGAGATTCACCACTCTCTGTGTGAAAAAAGTTCTTCTCATCTCGGTTTTAAAGGATTTCCCCCTTATCCTGGACTTCCCAACATCGGGAGCAATCTTCCTGCATCTAGCCTGTCCAACCCCTTCTGCGCTGTAACTCTAAACTAAACGAAACAAAAAAAAAATGTGCCTACAAAACCTGTACGTCTTTGGAGTGTGGGAGGAAACCGGAGGTCCCGGAGAAAACCCACGCAGGTCACGGGGAAAACGTACAAACTCCGTACAGACAAGCACCCCTGGGCAGGATCAAACCCGGGTCTCTGGCGCTGTAAGGCAGCGACTCTACCGCTGCGCCACCATAAAGCTGTGATTCATAGATGTACAGGCGGCCACTATGATATATGGTGAGGCTGCACTATCTTTCTCCACACCATCATATCACAAGGCTGTCCGCATGGGGGGTTTGAAGTGAGCGCTCCTGCTGCTGTCCTGTCCTGCCACACATCTGAAATGTTTCTTCAATTTCTAATAATAACGATGAGCAGGTTTGTGTCTTGGGCATAATGGTGAACTGTGTGAGATTTAAATGCTCTCCATGATGACACGGTGGCACAGGGTAGAGATGCTGCCGTACAGTGCCAGAGACACGGGCTCGATCCTGGCAATGCGGCAATGAAATCCACAGATTCACCACCCTCTGACTAAAGAAATTCCTCCTCAGCATACCCGTGCACACCGAGAACACACACGCAGTCACAGGTAGGAGGTACCAACTCCGTACAGGCAGCACCTGCAGTCAGGATCATACCCGGGTCTCTGGCGCTGTGAGGTACCAACTCTACCGCTGTGCTATTTTGTGGCCTCTGCCAATAGGAATACAAGAACGATTTGGTGTAAAACTGGCAAATATCAGGCTTGTTATCTGGAAGGAGATGAGGAGGAATTTCTTTAGTCAGAGGGTGGTGAATCTGTGGAATTCATTTCCTCAGAATGCTGTTGAGGTCAAGTCAATGGATATTTCAAAGGCAGGGAAAGATAGATTCCTGATTAGTACGGGTGTCAGGGGTTATGGGGGGAAGGCAGGAGAATGGGGTTAGGAGGGAGAGATAGATTGAATGGAGGAGTAGACTTAATGGGCCGAATGGCCTAATTCTGCTCCTATCACTTATGAACGAATGAACTTGTTCGAAAACTCCGGGCCTTTGCACTTTGAATATAATCGTGACAGCTCTCAGATATAATTCTTTGACTTTAACTTTGCTTCTGGATCTCAAATGAAGAACCAAAAAGTTAAATATCACGAATGAGGGAGTAATTTAAAACATTAGTGGTTAGTCTATATCTCAACAGCAATCTTTAATGGTTCTTTAATTGCAACTGGGGCAAGAACAGCTTCTAATAAATTATTTATTTAGGTAAATCAATGCTTCCTTCATATCACTGCTCAGTGTAACATAATCACTTGAATGCAAATATAGTCTCATCAATGAATTATAGAACATCAGATACTAGATACTAGATAAGCAGGACATTTAAACTCGAGGACATGAATCCGACGGCTTCTGGCTTCGTGCCTCATCAGAAATGCAGCAAAGTAGATTTTTTTTTTTCTTTTATGGAAATTGACCCTGTTCCAAACTGTGAGGCTACTCCTCCTTTTCCCTTTCTTGTCCCCACCCACCCCCGCCCCCGATCAGTCTGAAGAAGGGTTTCGGCCCGAAACGTTGCCTATTTCCTTCGCTCCATAGATGCTGCTGCACCCACTGAGTTTCTCCAGCTTTTTTGTGTAACCTTCGATTCTCCAGCATCTGCAGTTCCCTCTGAAACACTGTGAGCACAGTCTGATTGCTTAGTCAGGATATGGGGCCATCTGACGTGCCACACTCTAAAGACGTACAGCTTTGTGGGCTTTGTAAATTGTAAATTGTCCCTGGTGTGTAGGGACAATTCCTAGTGAGTAGGGTGGTGCTTGCGTACGGGGCGATTGCTGGTCGACACGGACTTGGTGGGCCGAAGGGCCTCTTTCCACACAGCATCGGTAAGGAAAGGGCCTGTCTCACTTGGGCGTTATTTGCCCGTCATTTACGCGACATCATTTACGTGTCACGACGCACGCATTGTGATGCGCGCATAACACGGTGGCGTAGGCAGTGACACGTGGTAGTGCGCTGCGACTCAGGATTTTGGGATTCTCAAAATGAAGACAGTCTGAACCATTTTGCCAGGGTGGAATTGTCCAACACTAGAGGGCACAGCTATAAGATGGGAGGGGGGAAAGTTTAAAGGAGATGTGCGGGACACGTTTTATACAGAGAGGTGTTGGGGGCCCGGAAAGTATTGATGGAGGTGGAGGCAGATACGATATTAGTGTTTAAGAGGCTTTTACTTAGGCTAATGGCAATACCAAGATATGGATCATGTACAACAGATGAGTCAAAGACATAGAGTGATACAGGCCCTTCGGCCCAACTCGCCCATGCCTGTTTCTTAAACATTGGGATAGTCCCAGCCTCAACTACCTCCTCTGGCAGCTCATTCCATACACCCACCACCCTTTGTGTGGAAAAAGTTACCCCTCAGATTCCTATGTTTAAGGAGGAACTGCAGATGCTGGAAAATCGAAGGTAGACAAAAATGCTGGAGAAACTCAGCGGGTGCGGCAGCATCTATGGAGCGACAGAAATAGGCAACGTTTCAGGTCGAGACCCTTCTTCAGACATTTTTGTCTACCTCAGATTCCTATTAAATCTTTTCACCTTCACTTAAACTTATGTCCTCTGGTCCTCGATTCCCCTGCTCTGGGCAAGAGACTCTGTGCATCTATCCGATCTATTCCTCTCATGATTTTATATATCTCTATAAGATCACCCCTCATCGTCCTGTGCTCCAAGGAGTAGAGTCCCATGGGATCGGTTTAACTTGGCATCATGTTCGTGTGCTGTGCTGTTCTGCGTACTATATAACAGAGAGAAAATGTGGTATGGATTACAAAATCACGAGAGGAATAGATCGGGCAGATGCACAGAGTCTTTTACCCAGAGTAGGGAAATCGTGGTCCAGAGGACATAAGTTCAAGGTGAAGGGGAAAAGATTTAATAGGAATCGGAGAGGTAACTTTTTCACTCAGAGGGTGGTGGGTGCATGGAACAAGCTGCCAGAGGTGGTAGTTGAGGCTGGGATAGGAGAGGTTTGGAGGGCTATGGACCAAGCTCAGGCAAGTGGGACTTGGGTAGCTGGGACATTGTTGGCCGGTGTGGGCAAGTTAGGCCGAAGGGCCTGTTTCCACACTGTATTATTCAATGATTCTATGAATGTTCATTGTTGTTTTTACAGGGATTGAGAAAGTGATCATAATAGCAAAAGGGATCTTATTGTTTTACAAACAGGAGTATTGTGCATAAAAGTATGGGAAAGACAAAATTCTAGCTTAGCTGCAAATGCAGCTTTGTGTCCAGTTCTGGGTGGCAAGCTTTAGGAGATCTCTGACGGTTTTATTAAGGGCGCAGAAGAGATTTACTGAAATTTACAGCGGCAAATTTATAATGGACTAGAGACTTTATTTCCCACAGCATTGAACAGTTTATGAGGCATCTCAAAATCTGAAAGGGAGCAGGCAAAATGCAGGGTGAAGCGGGATTCCGAGCCGAAATGTCACCTGTCCACGTTTCCCATGGATACTGCCTGACCCGCTGAGTTACTCCAGCACTCCGATGATCATTAAATGACAGTGACTGTCAAAAGTGAGATGAGGAAACAGGAGTTTCCACGCAGTGAGTTGTCCAGTTCTGGGTACACAAAAAAGCTGGAGAAACTCAGTGGGTGCAGCAGCATCTTTGGAGCGAAGGAAATAGGCAACGTTTCGGGCCGAAATCCTTCTTCAGACCAGTTCTGGGAGTTTGTACGTTCTCCCGGTGACTACGTGGGTTTTCTCCGGGTGCTCTGGATTTTTCCCACATTCTGAAGGCGTGCAGGTTTGTAGATTAATTGACTTATTTAAATTGCCTCCGAGGTATTGGGTAGGGCTCATGAAATCTAGTGGCGCGAGGTTGATTTTCATTGCATTGCCAGTATAGACTCAACAGGCCGAATGGCCTCCTTTGGTTCTGTACACATTTCGCGATTCGCTGACAGACCCTCTGACTCTTTAGGCATATACGTTCAATATGTGCCATCATGAGAATCCTTCATAATTCTAAACAACAGGATTTAGGGTGGCACGGTGGCGCAGCGGTAGAATTACTGCCTTGCAGCGCGTAGAACGCCAGAGACCCGGGTTCGATCCTGTGTGTGTGTTGTCTGTGTGGAGTTTGTACGTTCTCCCCGTGACCGCGTGGGTTTTCTCCGAGATCCTCGGTTTCCTCCCAATATTCCAAAATCCAAAGGCGTACAGGTTTGTAGGTCAGAGAAAAATGCTGGAGAAACTCAGCGGGTGCAGCAGCATCTATGGAGCGAAGGAAATAGGCAACGTTTCAGGCCGAATCCCTTCTTTTCTCCAACACTTTTGTCTACCTTCGATTTTCCAGCATCTGCAGTTCCTTCTTAAACAGGTTTATAGGTTAATTGGCTTGGTATAATTGTAAATTATCCCTAGTGTGTGCAGGATAGTGTTCATGTGCAGGGATCGCTGGTCGGCGTGGACTCGGTGTGCAGAACGACCTGTTCTGTGCAGTATCGCTAAACTAAACTAAAACTAAACTATTTTCAAATCCTCGCTTCCCCACCCACTGCCCCCAGCACGACCAAGTCTTTGGGTATCTTTAAAACAGAGATTACATTCTTGATTAGTGAGAGCATCAAAGGTTATGGGGGAGAAGGCAGGATAACAGGGTTGAGAAGGAGAGATAGATCAGCCATGATTGAATGGTGGAGCAGACTCTCGATGGACTGAATTACCTAGTTCTGCCCCTATGTCTTATGAACTTACGAGCTACCTCCCCTTGGCTCTTCCTGCAGCAGCGAGAACAGTCACAGTTTCTCCAGTCTCATTCATTATGAGAGCGTTACTATTTTTAAATCAGACACCGCGAGGCCTTCAAACAGGTCTGAAGCGAACATTGGGAGCCGCTAAGTTAAAACACTTCACTGCAACGGATGACGTGCAGCTGGAAGCGTCATGCTTGAGAGTCAATCCATTTAAACCGGAGCTTAATATTATTGTACGCCAGAGTCAAGAGTGTTTTATTGTCATGTGTCCCAGATAGAACAATGAAATTCCCACTTGCAGCATAGCGGCAAAATATGTAAACATAGTACACTGACAACAATATAGTAATCGAGGAAAAAAGTTCATTGTGTGTATAGGATGGAACTGCAGATGCTGGTTTTAGACACAAAATGCTGGAGTAACTCAGCGGGACAGGCAGCATCTCTGGAGAGAAGGAATGGGTGACATTTCGGGTCGAGACACTTCTTCGTATACACGTGGGTGTGTGTGTGTGTGTGGTGTGTGGGGGTGTGTGTGTGTGTGTGTGTGTGTGTGTGTGTGTGTGTGTGTGTGTGTGTGTGTGTGTGTGTGTGTGTGTGTGTGTGTGTGTATACTACATGGTATATGTATTATGTATATACATATAATATATATATGCACGCATACACAGACACCTGCACATACATACATAAAAAACAAGCAAATAATAATAGTGCAATAATAACAATAATAGTCTATGTAGTTCAGAGCTTATTGGAGGTTGAGGTGTTTCGTAGCCTGCTGGCTGTAGGGAAGAAGCTGTTCCTGAACCTGGACGTTACAGTTTTCAGGCTCCTGTACCTGGCAGGGGTTGAAACAAGTGCATGGCCAGGGCGGTGTGGGTCTCTGACGATGCTGGCTGCCTTGTTGAGGCAGCGACTCCTGTAGACCTCTACGCTGGTGGGGATTGGGCTCCCTGCATTAGACAGATCTCTTTGCTTGAAGGATGGCGGGCATGTAACGCCGTAATTCAGATACATTTTTGTTTGAGGAATGTAGGTAGCCAAGTCACAGAAATAGCTCCAGGTTTGACGTTTTACTCTTAATAAGGTCATGCGAAGAAATCCAGTGCACAATGTGTTTTTTGATGACAGGTCTGCACTCTGTTATCTGTCAGCCCAGTTACAAGCTCAGTTTTTTTGGACACTGTACATGAAGCAAAAGAGTATTCACAGCTTGGCAAATGTGCGTTCGGCCAAAATAGACCCCGTGGATTTTAGCCCTTCCCGTGAGATTCCTTCACCTATTTTATCTAACCCAATCTAGATGTTTTATATACAAAAATCTGGATGAACTCAGTGGGTCAGGCAGCATCTCCGGAGGAAAGGGAAGGCCTCCTTCAGGCCGATCTTCGGTTTAAACCTGTGCCGGCAGTTTTATCTTTGGTTTAAACCTGCATCTGCAGTTCCTTCCTGCACACCAGATGTTTTATATCTATATATATATACACGACTTGGACTTTAGGTTAAGAAAAAAAACTGCAGATGGAGTAAAAATCGAAGGTAGACAAAAATGCTGGAGGAACTCAAGAGGTGAGGCAGCATCTATGGGGAGAAGGAACGGGCGAGGTTTCGGGTCGAGACCCTTCTTCAGACTGCCTTCTGTGGCAGAGAATTCCACAGATTTACAACTCTCTGGGTGAAAACATTTTTCCTCATCTCAGTCCGAAATGGCCTACCCCTTATTCTTAAACTGTGACCCCTGGTTCTGGACTCCCCAACCATGGCAAACATTTTTTCCTGCATCTAGCCTGGGCAATCCCTTAAGAATTTTATGTGTTTCATATGTTTCATAAGATCCATATACGTTTGTCTCTGAGGAATTCCAGGACAGTGCTGTTTTTTTTTGTAAACTTCATGTTTTGAAGCTGGGCCTTTGATCTCAGGAGAGTCAAGTTCTGCTCACGGCACTCAGCCCTAACTGCAAGGTGACAGCAAGCCGTGCGTTAGACAAGATTTGGATTGGTACTAATGAAGCCCGACTGCACTGGAGCATTGCAGTGAAAGACGGGTTTAAACAGAGCTGTCGTTATAACGAGCTGCTGGGTCAAATTCTGCAGTTTAGCTTTTTTAGTGTATAAAGCGCCTTCCACCCACCGAGTCCGCGCCGACCAGCGATCACCCGTACACCAACACCACCCTACATACTATGGACAATTTACAATCTTCACCAAAGCCAATTAAGCTACAAACCTGTGAGTCGTCGGCATGTGGGAGTATTTTTCCAGCTGGGTACGTGAGATAGAACTTGGATCTCTGGCACTGTAATGCAACTCCACCCCTGCGCTATTCTGTTGCCCACTATCACCTGTACAGTGAAAGCGTTGTGTTGTTAACATAGAAACATAGAAAATAGGTGCAGGACTAGGCCATTCAGCCCTTCGAGCCTGCAACGCCATTCAATATGATCATGGCTGATCATCCAACTCAGTATCCTGTACCTGCCACAAGGGCCACATCTAACTCCCTCTTAAGTATAGCCAATGAACTGGCCTCAACTACCTTCTGTGGCAGGGAATTCCAGAGATTCGCCACTCTCTGTGTGAAAAATGTTTTTCTCATCTCGGTCCTAAAAGATTTCCCCCTTTTATCCTTAAACTGTGACCCCTTGTTCTGGACTTCCCCAACATTGGGAACAGAACCAATATGATTAGATAATACAATACAATACGTGTCAATACTGTCCCCGGATACCTGCTGGAGTGCGGGATTTACTTTAGACATTAGATTTTAGAGATATAGCACAGAAACAGGCCGTTCGGCTCAGCAAGTCCCCGCCGGCCTGCGATCACCCCTCGGACTAGACCTATCCTTCACAGTCTGGATCATTATACAACTTGCCGAAGCCAATTAACCTACAAACCCGTCCGTCTTTGGAGTGCAGCAGGAAACCGGAGCACCCGGTGAAAACCCACGCGGGCCACGGGGAGAAGGTACAAACTCCGTCCACACAGCACCCGTAGTCGGGATCGAACCCGTGTCTCTGGTGCTGTAAGGCAGCAACTGTATCGCTGCGCCACTGTGCCGCCCGAATATGCAGGCAATTTCAATGACTCTTCCTGGAGATGGGATGGTCACACTAACTATGCAATGAAGCCCTTCATAGCGTGTAAATTGGATTGGTCTTGAACCAGAATAAAGAAAATAATAGACACAAGATGCTGGAGTAACTCAGCGGGTCAGATAGCATCTTTGAAAAAAAAACAATAGGTGAAGACTTGGATCGAGACCCCTTTCATAGCAAAAGGATTTGAGCATAGGAGCAGGGAGGTTCTACTGCAGTTGTACAGTGTCTTGGTGAGACTACACCTGGAGTATTGCGTACAGTTTTGGTCTCCTAATCTGAGGAAAGACATTCTTGCCATAGAGGGAGTACAGAGAAGGTTCACCAGACTGATTCCTGGGATGTCAGGACTTTCATATGAAGAAAGATTGGATAGACTCGGTTTGTACTCGCTAGAATTTAGAAGATTGAGGGGGGATCTTATAGAAACTTACAAAATTCTTAAGGGGTTGGACAGGCTAGATGCAGGAAGATTGTTCCCGATGTTGGGGAAGTCCAGAACAAGGGGTCATAGTTTAAGGATAAGGGGGAAATCTTTTAGGACCGAGATGAGGAAAACGTTTTCCACACAGAGAGTGGTGAATCTCTGGAATTCTCTGCCGCAGAAGGTAGTTGAGGCCAGTTCATTGGCTATATTTAAGAGGGAGTTAGATGTGGCCCTTGTGACTAAAGGGATCAGGGGGTATGGAGAGAAGGCAGGAACAGAATACTGAGTTGGATGATCAGCCATGATCATATTGAATGGCGGTGCAGGTTCGAAGGGCCGAATGGCCTACTCCTGCACCTATTTTCTATGTTTCTATGTTTCATTCTATTCTTCCATTGAAGTCTGAAGAAGGGTCTCGACCCGAAATGCCGCCTATTTATTTTTTTCCAGAGATGCTGCCTGACCCGCTGAGTTACTCCAGCCTATCGTGTCTTATCTTTGGTTTAAACCAGCCTCCGCAGTTCCGTCCTACACATAAAGTGGAGGCACACCAGGCAAAGGCACTGGTACAAGAAATGAAACCGCTCCATTGAATTTCGGCCCACAGAGGCTGTGTTGTGATTATTTATCCCAGTTACCGCGGGATGTCTACTTGCTACTTTTATGAGCACACAGTCTCTACGCTCCTTGAAAGCTGTGCGAATATAAAAGGAGAAATGCTTAAGGACAAACATCCTTGGCTTCTGACTCCAAATAAAAATCCCCATGGAGCCGCTGAAGGCAGAATCTAGTCGTTAGTGTGGTGCGGTTCGATGGAGGCTGCTGCGCTTTCTATTTCGTGACAGTGTTTGAGTTTTTAGTTTAGAGATACAGCAGTGGAAACAGGCCCCCTTCGGCCCCACCGGTTCCGCGCCGACCTGTGATCCCCGCGCACTAACACTATCCTACACACACTAGGGACAATTTACCTATTTTACCGAAGCGGCACGTCTTTGGAGTGTGGGAGCAAACCGGTGCACCTAGAGAAAAACCACGCAGGTCATGGGGAGAACGTGCAAACTCCGTACGGACAGCACCCATTGTGAGGATCGAACCCGGGGCTCTGGCGCTGTAAGGCAGCAACTCTACCGCTGCACCACTGTGCCATATATTTGCTTCTAAATAGCAGTGCCAGCCCTATTGAGGCCCATGTGCTGTACTGTATATGTGGAGGATCACATGCAGTTTACCCTCCTTTTATCGGCAAACAAAATCAATTATTCTGACTTGCAAAAGGTCATAAGGTGATAGTGTAATTAGGTCATACAGCCATTCAAGTCTATTCCACCATTCAATCATGGCTGATCTATATCTCCCTCCTAATGCCATTCTCCTGCCTTCTCCCCATAACCTCTGACTAATGAAAAATCTATTTATCTCTGCCTTAAAAATATCTCTGCCTCATCCACAAACTTGGAGATATTGCCTTCAATTCCCTCATCCAGATCATTAATATACTTCTGTAGAAAGATTCACCAAACTTGGAGATATTGCCTTCAATTCCCTCATCCAGATCATTAATATACTTCTGTAGAAAGATTCACCAACCTCCGACTAAATAAATTTCTCCTCATCTCCTTCGTAAAAGAAAGTTGGTTAATTCCGAGAGCTGTGACTTCTAGTCTTCGACACTCCCACTAGTGGAAACATCCTCTCAACATCCATGCTATCCAAGCCTTTCACTATTCTGTAAGTTTCAATGAGGTTCCCCCTCATTCTTCTAAACTCCAGCGAGTACAGGCCCAGTGCCGACAAACGCTCATCGTAGGTTAACCTTATCATTCATGGGATCATTCTTGTAAACCTCCTCTGGACCCTCTCCAGAGCCAGCACACCCTTCCTCAGATATGGTGCCCAAAATTGCTCACAGTACTTCAAATGCGGTTCGACCAGAGCCTTGTGGAGCCTCAGCATTACATCCCTGTTTTTTGTATACAAACCCTCTTTGAAATAAATGCTAGCATTGAGTCAGAAAATGTATTCTATGAATATGTCATTGTGGGAATGGACTTCTATTGGAATTGAAGCGTGGAGTCTGAAAGGGAGAGTTATTTATGGCACAGCTCCACATCGATTGTGCAGCTGCAGAACAATGACATTATTCTGTGCAATGCTGCATTCTGCACCTTTTAGTTTAGTTTGGAGATACAGCGTGGAAACAGGCCCTTTGGCCCACCGAGCCTGCGCCGACCAGCTATTCCTGTACACTAACACTATCCTACGCACTCTAGGAACAATTTATACATACACCAAGCCAATTAACATACAAACCAGTACGTCTTTGGAGTATGGGAGGAAACCGAAGATCTCGGAGAAAACCCACACGGTCAAAGAGAGAACGTACAAACTCCGTACAGACAGCACCCGTAGTCAGGATCGAACCCGGGTCTCTGGCGTTGCAAGCGCTCTCTCCACAGTGTTTGAGATGTGGGGATGAAGCTGATTTTCAAACTGGCAAATGCTCACTTGACACCAGAAATGTCCCACTGTTTCTGGACATCTGTCTGAAACCATAAGGATTGATAAAACTCAGTGACCCTCGTGGGTTTTCTCCGGGTGCTCCGGTTTCCTCCCATACTCCAGAGACGTGCAGGTTTGTAGTTTTATTGGCTTCGTCAAAATTGTAAATTGTCCCCAATGTGTGTAGGATAGTGCCCCTCCATGACACGCTGGTCAACCTGAGGAGCACCTTCAGCAACAGACTGTTTCCACCAAGATGCAGGACAGGACGCCACAGCTTCCTTGTGGCTATCAAACTGTATAACACCTCCGCCTTCTATCATAGAAACATAGAAACATAGAAAATAGGTGCAGGAGTAGGCCATTCGGCCCTTCGAGTCTGCACCGCCATTCAATATGATCATGGCTGATCATCCAACTCAGTATCCCGTACCTGCCTTCTCTCCATACCCCCTGACCCCTTTAGCCAGAAGGTCCACATCTAACTCCCTCTTAAATATAGCCAATGAACTGGCCTCAACTACCTTCTGTGGCAGAGAATTCCAGAGATTCACCACTCTCTGTGTGAAAAATGTTTTTCTCATCTCAGTCCTAAAAGATTTCCCCATTGCCCTTAAACTGTGACCCCTTGTTCTGGAGTAGGGTAGACTGATCGTGGGGTAGATTGATTCTCCTCCCCCCTCCCCACCTCTCCCCCGCTCCCAAATCTTTGCACAACCCCCATGCCTTTCCACGTGTCACTTTAATTTCTTGTGTCATGTTTTTTGTGTTTTTGTGACTGCTGGCAGATTTATTTCCCTCCTGGATTAAATAGAGTTGCATCGTTTCGTATCGCCAATGTGCAGGGATCACTGGATCGGTGCGGTGGGCCTAAGGGCCTGTTTCCGTGCTGTATCTCTAAAACTAAAATCTAGATCAAAATTTTAAGGATCAATAAAAACTTTGTGCCACTCTGCCAGTGTGGGGCACAATATGTGAAGTATTTGCCCCTATTGCCAGAGCTGACAGCAATGTTAGGCTGTGCACTTCGGAGAAGGCCGCCATTAAGTGTTATATTTTTAAAAGAAACTTTAATCGGGATGGTGGCGCAGTGGTAGAGATGCTGCCTTACAGCGCCAGAGACCCGGGTTCGATCCTGACTATGGGTGCAGTCTGTACAGAGTTTCTCCGTTCTCTCTCTGACCACGTGGGTTTTCTCAGGGTGCTCCGGTTTCTGCCCACACTGCAAAGATCTACAGGTTTGGAGGATAGACTCGGCTTGTACTCGCTAGAATTTAGAAGATTGAGGGGGGATCTTATAGAAACTTACAAAATTCTTAAGGGGTTGGGCAGGCTAGACGCAGGAAGATTGTTCCTGATGTTGGGGAAGTCCAAAACAAGGGGTCACAGTTTAAGGATAAGGGAGAAATCTTTTAGGACCGAGATGAGAAAAACATTTTTCACACAGAGAGTGGTGAATCCACTCATCTCTGGAATTCTCTGCCACAGAAGGTACCTGTAGTTGAGGCCAGCTCATTGGCTATATTTAAGAGGGAGTTAGATGTGGTCCTTGTGGCTAAAGGTATCAGGGGGTATGGATAGAAGACAGGTACAGGATACTGAGTTGGATGATCAGTCATGATCATATTGAATGGCGGTGCAGGCTCGAAGGGCCAAATGGCCTACTCCTGCACCTATTTTCTATGTTTCTATGTTCGGTAAAATTGAAAATTGTCCCTGGTGTGTGACCACGTGGGTTTTCTCCAGGTGCTCCGGTTTCCTCCCACACTCTGAAGCCCTGTGGGTTTTGTAGGCTAATTGGTTTCTGCAAATTGTTCCTCGTGTGCGAGGGATAGTGTCAGTGTGCAGGGATCGCTGGTCAGCGCAGACTCGGTGGGCCGAAGGGCCTGTTTCAGCGCTGCATCTTTCAGCCAAAACCTGTGTTAAATAGGAATTTGTAGCCCTGCTTACCTCTGAGATGGCAGTGAGTCTCCATCTTGAATCGTTGCTGTCTTCCTGGTGAAGCTACTCACACAAGTGTACATGGTCCATGTTACAATGACAATAAAGAAACTATTCTATTCTATTCTATATTCTACAATACTTTGTACAGCCCTCACCTTCAGTTTAGTTCAGTTAACAGATACAGCGTGGAAACAGGCCCAACAGGCAGGTTGGGCCGAAGGGCTTGTTTCCACACTCTATGACTCGATATAGTGTTGGATTTGGATGGTTTTGAGTAGAAATCAAACATCGCCTCTTTAGTTTCTGATAAGCCTATTGTTTTGACTTATTGACATGGATGTAACTAGCTAATCTAGGCTCGATAAGGCGCTGGTCAGGCCGCATTTGTAGTGCTATGAGCAAATTTGGGCCCCATATCTGAGGAAGGATGTGCTGGCTCTGGAGAGGGTCCAGAGGTGGTTTACAAGAATAATTCCAGAAATGAGTGGGTCCACATATGTTGAGCTTTTGACAGCACGGGGCCTCTACTCACTGGAGTTTAGGAGGTTGAGGGGGGGGATCCTCATTGAAACTTACAGATTAGTGAATGGCATAGATAAAGTGGATGTGGAAAGGATATTTCCACTGGTGGGAGAATCCAGTCTCAGAATTAAAGGGCGCTCTTTTAGAATGGAGGTGAGGAGGAACTTCTTTTGTCAGAGGGTAGTTAATCTGTGGAACTCATTGCCACAGAGGGCTGTGGCGGCCAAGGCAGTGGATATTTTTAAGGCAGAGATAGATAGGTTCTTGATTATAACGGGTGTCAAGGGTTATGGGGAGAAGACAGGAAAATGGGATTGTGAGGCAGAGATCAGCCATGATTGAATGGCGGAGTAGACCCGATGGGCCGAATGGCCTAATTCTACTCCTATCACTTGTGAACTTGTGAATTGGAAGCATTGAGGAAGCCCGTAGAGGTGGATGGATGATTCGGCCCTGTTACATTTAAATTCTGAGATATCCCGTGGAATGTGTGCTTGCCTATTTGTTTCTATTTATCGTTGAAACCTTTACCTAATCAGGGCCTGTTCAATGGTTGACCCACATAGAGAGACAATTCATCAGCCTTCGTGTGTTACGTATTGAATTATTCATTACACTTGACAGATGTATTTCTCTGCCACGATCCAGATGGTGGAATGACATAAGAAAGGTGAGTTTGCTCATCACTCCATTCATTTAATTTTTCAGTTTAGGTGTGAGCTACAGTGCGGAAACAGGCCCTTCGGCCCACCGGGTCCGCGCCGGCCCGCGATCACCCCGTGCACTAGCACTATCCCACACACATTAGGGGACAACACACACTAATGTATACAAACCTGGAAGTCTTTGGAGTGTGGGAGGAAACAGGAGCACCCGGAGAAAACCCACGGAGAGAACGTACAAACTCCGCACAGACAGCACCCAGTGGTCAGGATCGAACCCGGGCCTCTGGCGCTGTAGGGCAGCAACTCTACCGCTGCGCCAATTTTGCGATGAGAGAAGTGAATTAATACTTCCCAGGTAGACAAAAGTGCTGGAGAAACTCAGCCAGCAGCATCTATGGAGCGACAAAAGGCAACGTGCTGGAGCGCCAAATGCTCAGCGGAGTGCAGCAGCATTTTCTATGGAGCGAAGGAAGTAGGCCATAGCCTGCAACCGCCATTTTGATCATGGGCCGAAGTATCCCTTCTTCTCTCCATACCCCCTGATCCCTTTAGCTGAAAGAAATTTGCCAATGAACTGGCCAACTACCTTCGTGCCAGAGAGTTCCTTCGCCACTCCATAGAAAAATGCTGCTCTCGGTCCTAAAGGATTTCCCCTTATCCTTAAGCTGAGTTCTCTCCCCAGCACTTTTGCATCTAGCCTGTCCAACCCCTCAAGAATTTTGTAAGTTTCTATAAGATCCCCCCTCAATCTCCTAATAGAAACATAGAACATAGTTCCTTCTTAAACAATTAATACTTCCCACTTTGTGAGATAAATCAATGATTTGCCTGTTTTACACCAGTTGTTTGCGTAGTATAGTTTAGATGCATAGCTACACTTTCAGCTCACCGAGTCCACCTTGACCATCGATCTCCCCGTACACTAGTTCCACCCTACACACTATGGGCAATTTGCAGAAGCATGTTAACCTACAAACCTGCGCGATCATCCTGTACTGGCTTGAGGGGCAGAGTGGCCTCATCCTGCTCCTATTTTATTGTTTTCTTGCATATCCCTGCTCTCAAAGAGCATCTTGCCGTTTAGGTTGGCTGTCAGGCAGAGACATTGGGTGTTTTTTGGCAAGACTGGGTAGTGGATGGGCACACATCGTGGTAAACGTTATTGATTATGATTTCTTTTTACACTTACAAGTGACTTTTCTTGATCGAGCTAATTCAATGTCAGGATGATTCTGGATTCCATTATTGAATCTGAGATGCAGTTCTGTGTTATTAGATGATACACAATAATGCAAAATCAGGCATTAAACGTAAGATGAAGCTGTTTATTTATTCATAAAATGCTTTAAATTACAAAATGCCTTGCAGCCTTCAAAACTGCAACTTTCAAGATCATATCAAGCATGATCCTCTGTTGACCCACGGGTCCCTTTTAAATCTTTCGCCCTCTCAACTTAAAACTATAAGGGGGCAGCTTAGGGGTAGTGCTGCTGCCTTACAGCGCCGGAGACCCGGGTTCGATCCTGACTACGGGTGCTGTCTGTACAGAGTTTGCACGTTCTCCCCGTGACCCACGTGGGTCTCTGCTTTCCCCCCACACTCCAGAGACCTGCAGGTTTGTAGGTTTGGTTATCCAGAACCAGGGGTCACAGTGTAGGAATAAGGGGACGGGTCATTTATGACTGAGATGAGGAAAAGTTTTTTCACCCAGGGAGTTGTGAATCTGTGGAATTTGCCACAGAAGACAGGGGAGTTCAATTTGCTGGATATTTTCAAGAGAGAATTGGATTTAGCTCTTAGGGCTAACGGAATTAAGGGATACGGGGAGAAATCAGGGACGGAGTACTGATTCTGGATGATCAGCTGGCTTGAAGTGGCCAAATGGCCAACTCCTGCACCTATTTTCTATGCTTCTATGTTGATTGGATTCTGTAAATTGTCCCTAGTGTGTAGGATAGAACTGGTGGATGTGTGATCGCTGGCCGGTTCGGTGGGCCGAAGGGCCTGTTTCAACACTGTATCTCTAAACTAAACTAAACTATGCTCTCTAGTGTTGGACTGCTCTTCCCTGGGGAATAGACTGCAGGCATTCAACCTATCTATGCCACAATTGTCTACAAACACTAAAAACAATATTAAGAAAGTATATTTTAGTTTGTGGCCTATATATTACAGACAGGTGTATTTTTGCAAATAATTGCACATTTATTTGAGAATAATTAGAAACATAGAAACACAGAAACATAGAAAATAGGTGCAGGAAGAGGCCATTCGGCCCTTCGAGCCATTCATTGTGATCATGGCTGATAGGGAGCATTTTTTCGGGAGAATCAGGAAGTCATATGCAATTTTATATAATGAATTTGGTGAGGCCACATTTAAAATATTGCGTGTAGTTCTGGTCGCTCCGTTAAAGGAAGGATGTAGAGGTTTTGGGCGGCACGGTGGCGCAGCGGTAGAGGTCCTGCCTGACAGCGTCAGAGACCAGGGTTCGATCCTGACTATGGGTGCTGTCTGCATGGAGTTTGCACGTTCTCTTTGCGACCAAGTGGGTTTTCTCCGAGGTCTTTGTTTTCCTCCCACACTCCAAAGACGTATGTGCTTGGAGGTTAAGTGGCTTGGGTAAAGTTGTAAATTGTCCCCAGTGTGTGTAAGATGTAGGAAAGTGCTAATGTGCGGGGATCGTTAGTTGGCGCGGACCCGGTGGGCCGAAGGGCCTGTTTCCGCGCTGTATCGCTAAACTAAATTAAACTTAACTAAAGAGAAAAAAAATTGTTGTAATTAAGGGGTTCGATTTAAGGAGTTCTATATGGGCTTTTTAAATATAGAGGAAAATTGAGGTGTTTATAGAGGAGAATTGAGGTGTTTACAGATGGGACAAAAGATAGTTCTGGAGCAACTCAGCTGGTCGGGCAGCATCTCTGGAGAAAAAAGATGGGTGATGTTTTTAGGGCCGGGACTTCTTCGGACTAAACCTTCTTTGTTAACTTTGTGTACTTAAATACTGAAGAAGGCCCGCAGAAGGCTCCCGACCCAAAACGTCACCCATCCTTTTTCTGCAGAAATGCTGCTTGATCCACTGAGTTATGCCCCAGTCCCACTTAGGAAACCTGAACGGAAACCTCGGGAGACTTTGTGCCCCACCCAAGGTTTCCGTGCGGTTCCCGGAGGTTTTTGTCAGTCTCCCTACCTGCTGCCACTACCTGCAACCTCCGGCAACCACCTGCAACCTCCGGAAACCGCACGGAAACCTTGGGTGGGGGCGCAAAGTCTCCAGAGGTTTGCGTTCAGGTTTCCTAAGTGGGACAGGGGCATTACTCCAGCACTTTGTGTCTATCATAAGCATAGAATGCTGGAGTAACTCAGCAGGTCAGGCAACATCTCTGGAGAAAATCTAAAAATGAGACGTGTTTACAGTAAGTCAGCACAAAACATTAATCTTAAACTGGAGGGAAGGTTATTGGAAATTTAGAATACATTTGTGCAAAACTTTTGATATGCAAAAGGAAACTAGGGCAAAGAAACCAGGACAAGAGGTTTGTTTTCAATGAAAGAAACTGTTCGGTCCAGGCTGTATCTAAGGCTGAGGAAAAAGATTATTCAATGGACTAGTTATTAGAAGAGTTTCAAGGGGTGGCATGGTGGTGCAGCGGTAGAGTTGCTGCCTTACAATGCCAGAGACCAGGGTTCGATCCTGACTATGGGTGCTGTCTGTATGGAGTTTACACGTTCTCCCTGTGACCAAGTGGGATTTCTCCGGGTGCTCTGTTTTCCTCCCACACTCCAAAGCCAAGCCAAGTCAAGTCAAGTCAAGTTTATTTGTCACATACACATACGATATGTGCAGTGAAATGAAAGTGGCAATGCTCGCAGACTTTTGTGCAATAGGCGAACAACAAAACAACCAAACAAATTATGAACACAATCATAACACACATATTGTTTTACATAATAAATAATGGAAGGAAAAACGTTCAGTAGAGTTAATCCCTGGTGAGATAGGTGTTTACAGTCCGAATTGCCTCTGGGAAGAAACTCCTTCTCAACCTCTCCGTTCTCACCGCATGGCAACAGAGGCGTTTGCCTGACCGTAGCAGCTGGAACAGTCCGTTGCAGGGGTGGAAGGGGTCTCCCATGATTTCATTTGCTCTGGAGTTGCACCTCCTGTTGTATAGTTCCTGCAGGGGGGTGAGTGAAGTTCCCATAGTGCGTTCGGCCGAACGCGCTACTCTCTGCAGAGCCTTCTTGTCCTTGGCAGAGCAATTCCCTTTACGGGTTCGTAGTTAAATTGTCTACGGTAAAACGTTGAATCAAGGAAAAGTAGAATGCTTCAATGTGAGCTGTGGGGAAGGTGACAACGAGGCGTAGGATGAGTGAGTTGAATCAGGACTAGTCGGAGAACTAGGGTGGGGGAGGACGGGAGGGAGAGGGAAAGCAAGGTTTATTTGACGTTGGAGAAATCAATATTCATACCTGCAGATGCTGGTTTAAATCCAAGGTAGACACAAAAAATGCTGCAGTAACTCAGCGGGTGAGGCAGCAATCTCAGGAGAGCAGGAATGAGCAGGGATGGGCGACTTCAGATCAGCCTGAAGAAGGATCTCGACCCGAAATGTCGCCCATCACTTCTCTCCTGAGATGCTGCCTCACCTGCTGAGTTACTCCAGCATTTTGTGTCTACCTTCAATATTCATACCGCTGACAGGCTGCCAAAGTCTGAAAACTCTGCCTAAAACTCTAGTGTTGGTATTTCTGGGGTGAGTTGATGGAATAAGAAGCAAAATTCTTCTGGCAGCTTGGGTGTCAGCAGGGGCCTGGATTTACACGCACCTCACTGTGCCTGAGGGCGCAAGAGATTTTTGATTGCTGAAAGCCCTGACCTCATCTGTTGATTAATTATAAAATTAGCTGTAAAAATTGTTAAAAGCAGGTCAGCCGTAGCTGTGTGCTACTTTGTTTCACAGGAAGAAAGGAAGATGACCTAAATCATCTTGTGTAGGGAGGTTGCTGCTTTAAACCCAAGATAGACACAAAAAGCTGTGGGATCTCAGCGGGACATGCAGCATCTTTGGAGAGAAGGGACGGGCAACGTTTCGGGTCTTCAGAAGAAGGGTCTTGACCCCGAAATGTCACCTAAAATTCAGCTCCCCTGTTCACCTCGATTTTCAGAACGCCTTTGATAAGGTGCCACACGTGAGGCTGCTGAGGAAGATGGTATCAAAGGGCAGACATTAGCAGGGGATATCTGGAGTACACCCTGGAGTTTAGAAGGATGAGAGGGAATCTCATTGAAACATATAAGATTGGTAAGGGCTTGGACACACTAGAGGCAGGAAACATGTTGCCGATGTTGGGGGAGTCCAGAACCAGGGGCCACAGTTTAAGAATAAGGAGTAAGCCATTTAGAACGGAGACGAAGAAACAGTTTTTCTCACAGAGAGTGGTGAGTCTGTGGAATTCTCTGCCTCGGAGGGCGGTGGATGTAGGTTCTCTGGATGCTTTCAAGAGAGAGCTAGATAGGGCTCTTAAAAATAGCGGTCAGGGGATATGGGGAGAAGGCAGGAATGGGGTACTGATTGGGGATGATCAGCCATAATCATATTGAATGGCGGTGCTGGATCGAAGGGCCAAATGGCCTACTCCTGCATGTATTGTCTATTGTCTATTGATATCAAGTTGGCTGGATGGCAGAAGGCAAAGAGTGGCAATAAAGGGGGCTATTTCCAGTGAGTTAGATGCAAGAAGCGACCAGGACAAGGCTACCAACAAATGGCCTCAGGCAGGCTGGCCCATTGTTGTCGAGGGAGGGTGCGATCTCAAGAGGAGATACAATGTGGAGATCTGTGGAACTGGTGAAAGGACCAGCGTGGGGGAAGAGGGTAGGAGGAAGGGGAGTCCAAAGATGTACAGGGTTGGGTTGGCTGGGTTAATTGTAAATTGCCTCTAGTGTGCGTAGGATAGTACGGGGATCGCTGGCTGGGGCGGACATGGTGAGCCGAAGGGACTGTTTCCGTGCCGTATCTCTGAACTAAGCTAAAGTACAGATCCTGGGAATTAATTGCAGCAAAAATGGGTTCTGCTGAGGGAAAAGGTTGAATTTTAAAAACAAATCAAACTCATGTTTGTGACATTTTTATGTGGATGATTATATGGTTATATGATTATTAATATTGTGGCGTAGGCAATTTCAGGACAAGGTAAATGTTATTTGAGATGGACACAAAATGATGAAGTAACTCAGCGGGACAGGCAGCATCTCTGGAGAGAAGGAATGGGTGACATTTCAGGTTCAGAGCCTTCCTCTCAACTTGAAATGCCACGCATTCCTTGTATCCAGAGATGCAGCCTGTCCTGCTGAGTTACTCCAGCATTTTGTGTCTTTCTTTGGTGTAAACCAGCATCTGCAGTTCCCTCCTACACATTTAGTAAACTTTATTTAAAGGGTTAAACTCAGGAATGTCACACTGCGGTCTAATGAAAAGCTAAATACAGACCAAGTGGAGTTTCTACATGAGCCACAGGTTGTTACAAAACAAAGCAGATGGATGTTTTGATTTAAATCAGATTAAAATCTTTAATGGATCTGTTGACTGAGGGTTAGGTGCATTGATCGTTATAGCATAGACTGGCTCTGTTGAAATATTTAACCAACGTTAATGGATGCACTATTGATTGGAACTAAAATAAAGATCAAGATCAAACTTGAAATTTCATAATGTGGCATTAATAATTGGGTTATACAGAATGTCATTAGGTTGACTGTGGAATTTGGTTGTTGTTAGGAGTTCAAATCTGTAGTGGGTGCAATGTAGTTTGTATTAGGTGTTACTTCATAACCTCGCAGAATTCATGGTTGTGAAATTATTGTGCATTTACTGATCAGTGAACTGCAACTGTTTTGTGGAGTTAGACACAAAATGCTGGAGTAACTCAGCGGGGCAGGCAGCGTCTCTGGAGAGAAGGAATGGGTGACGATTCTGGTCTCGACCCGAAACGCCACCCATTCCTTCCCTCCAGAGATGCTGTCTGCCCCGCTGAGTTACCCCAGCATTTTCAATGTAAACCAGCATCTGCAGTTCCTTCCGACACAACTGTTTAGTGGAAGTCTCAGTGCTTGACACACATGCTTTGAAAAGCAAAATTTGCAACAGTTTAGTGTTAGTTTAGAAATGCAGCGTGGAAACAGGCCCTTCGGCCCACCGAGTCCTGGCCGACCAGCGATCAGGCGTACACACACGTTCCACGTTGTCTCACTTCCGCATCTACTCTCTACACAAAAGGAGGGCAATTTAAAGAGGCCAATTAACCCGCAAACCCACTTAAGTGGGAGGAAACTAGAGCACACCATACGGACAAGCACCCGCAGTCAGAATCGAACCTGGGGCTCTGGTGCTGTAAGGCAGCAACCCTACCGCTGTGCCACCGCGCCACCCTTAGTTGTGTATTTATCAGAGCTCCAGGGTTGTCCAGCTCCAGGCAAAGCCCCTCCATATTTGACCTATCGAGAATCACAACCACTCATTTCTTAAAGTAGATGTGATTAAGATGTTGATAGAGTTATAGAGTGCGGAAACAGACCTTTCGTCTGGAGAATGGGGAAAGATGGATCAGCCATGATTGAATTATGGTGGAGTAGACTCGATGGGCCGAATGGCCTAATTCTGCTGCTATAACTTATGAACTACTCGCTCCCAATCCTCTTCTGTTATTTTAACAAGTCAATGTTTTAGCAATTGAAATCTGCTGTGATTGATGTTCTGACGTTATATTTCACAGCCATCTCTCCCCAATCTATAAACTAAATCTCCATATATATTCCTAACCATCGTCTGAACCAGCTGCACCATTAATCACAAACTCTACTTCCCTAACTGTCCTTGACCTCAACGCATATAAATCATATTCATAAGTCCGCACCATCTTGCCGCCTTAAATCCATCGCATCTCGCTTCATCAGTGATATGGTCTGTCTACTTTTGGCTGTAGACATCTATCACCGTCATAGACTTGTGTGTATGAAGGAACGGCAGATGCTGGTTTAAACTGAAGATAGACACAAAAGACTGGAGGCTGCATCTCTGGAGAGAAGGGATGGTCGACGTTTCGGTAACGGTTTCAAGGTTTCAAGGTTTCAAGGCCAGTTTAAATAGTCACATGTACCGATTAAGGTGCAGTGAAATTCCAATTACCATACAGCCATACTAAACAAAAAGCACCAAGATACACAACCACATAAAAGTTAACATAAAGATCCACCACAGCGTATTCCCTACGTTCCTCACTGTGATGGATGGCAATAAAGTCCAATCTCCTTACTCTTTATTCTCCCACAGACGGTGGTCGAATCCCCCGCATCGGGGCGGTCGAAGCTCCTGCGGCTTGGAGGTCCCGAAGTTGGTCTCTAACAATAGACAATAGACAATAGGTGCAGGAGTAGGCCATTCGGCCCTTCGAGCCAGCACCGCCATTCAATGTGATCATGGCTGCTCATCCCCAATCAGTACCCGGTTCCTGCCTTCTCCCCATATCCCCTGACTCCGCTATCTTTAAGAGCCCGATCAAGCTCTCTATTGAAAGTATCCAGAGAAGCGGCCTACACCGCCCTCTGAACCAGGGACCACGGTGTTAAAGTCCGCAGGCTCCCGAAGTCGGTCTCCAGCAAAGGCCGCCAAAACCTCGATGTTAGGCCGCAGTGTGGACGGAGATACGATACGGAAAAAAATCGCATCTGCGTCGAGGTAAGGGATTAGAAAAAGTTTCCCCCAACTCCCCCCTCAACCCCCCACATAAAACAAGCTGAAGAACACTAAAAACATTAATTTCGTACATACTATTAAAACAAAGAAGAAGGAAGGGCCAAGCAGACTGTTGATGAGGCAGCCATTGCTGGTGCCACCCAGTGGTCAGAGTAAAGAAGGGTCTCGACCCGAAACATCATCCATTCCTTCTCCCCAGAGATGCTGCCCGTCCCGCTGAGTTACTCCAGCTTTTTGTGTCTAGCTTCATAGACTTTGTTCTGACTTTTCCATTCAGCTGATCGGATTGTAACCTAAACTGTAATCTCATTTCTCATCCCTGCAATGGCATTTCACCCACTTATTCTTTATTATCTATCTGCCTCTGCCTTTAAAATATTCATAGACTATTCGTCAACCACCATTTGATGAAGGTACTCAAATTTCCAAAATTATATAAAATTATAAGAGGCATAGCTAAGTCAGAACTATTTTTTTCCCCCCGAGGCGTCAGACCAGAGAGCATAGAATTACGATGAAAGTTTAAAGGAGATGTGTGGGGCATTTTTTTAATCTAGTGGGTGGTGGATGCAGGCATTCTAATATAAATCAGGTGGTACTTTTCAAAATGTGTCGGCAGGGTGGCACAGCGGCAGACCTGCTGCATTACAACGCCAGAGTCCCGGGTTCGATCCTGACCTCAGGTGCTGTCCGTGGGTAGTTTGTACGTTCTCCCCGTGACCTGCGTGGGTTTTCTCCGAGATCTTCGGTTTCCTCCCACACTCCAAAGAAGTACCGGTTTGGAGGTTAATTGTCTTTGGTAAAATGGTACATTGTGCCTGGTGTTTGAGATAGTGCTGGTGTACGGGGTGATTGCTGATGGGCACGGGCTCGTTGGGCCGAAGGGCCTGTTTCACACACACTGTATCTCAAAGTTAAACATAAAATGATGAGAGGCATACATAGGGTAGACAGAACTTTTCTCCCAGCTTATCAGAAATGTCAAAGACCAAGTGGCAGAGCTTAATGGGCCTGTCCCACTTAGGCGATTCTTTTAGGCAACTACAGGCGACTAGTTTGTCGCCACATGTTCCTCGGTGGTCACCGGGAGTCGTCCCCTCAGTCTCGCAAAAAGTCGTATCGTCTTTCTGGTCCTCGCTAACTTTTCAACATTTTGGGGACAGTGGGTTTGACGCCAATGAGCGTAGCCTGACTTCTCCTGACGTAGGTTCTGTCATAGGTTGTCGCCAGGATGACGTAGGTTGTCGCCGGTTTTTCGGTGACCTGCTACGACCATGACAGTCGCCGGCAGTTGCCTAAAAAATTGCCAAGTGGGACAGGCCCATTAAGGTGAAAGGGACAAAGTTCAAAGGAGATGTGCGGGGCAGGTTTTCCCACACAGAGGGCGGTGGGTGTCTGAAACGCACTGCTAGGGATGTGGTGATGGAGGCAAGTACGATAGTGGCTTTAAGGTACGCACATGCAAGGAATGGAGAGGTATGGATTGTGTGCAGGCAGACGAGATGAGTTTATCTTGGCATCATGTTCAGCAGGGACTTTGTGGGCTGAATGGCCTTTTCCTGTGCTGTATATTTTAATGTTCGATGTTGACTCGCAATTCTCTAAGAGAGAAAAGAAAAAATCCCCTTCATTTCTGTCTTAAATGTGGCCCTTTTACTATTTTTAAAACAGTAATCCATCCCGCTAGATTCTTCCACAAGAGGAAGTTTCCTCTCCAGATCCATCACATAAAAATGTAGAAAACAAGCGGTGGAGTTGCTGCCTCACAGCGCCAGAGCCCGGGCTTCGATCGCGACCATGGGTGCTGTCTGTACGAAGTTTGTAGTTCTCCCCGTGACCTGCGACGGCTTTCTCCGAGATCTTCGGTTTCCTCCCGCACTCCAAAGACGTTTGGGTTTGTAGGTTAATTGGCTTCGGTAAAAATTGTAAATTGTCCCTAGTGTGTGTAGGGTAGTGTTAGTGTGCGGGGATCGCTGGTCGGTGCCAGCCCGGTGGGCCGACGGCCTAGTTTCTGCGCTGTATCTCTAAACTAAACAAAGATGGAATCACTTTAATTTGACTTTATTGCAAATTTCTCGTAAGGGTGGCCATTTTTCCCACACTTAAGTTCTTCATTTCCGCCCCTTCATTTCCAGTTCTTTGCCCACTGTCACGCATGCCTGCTTATCTTTGTTATCTAATAGATTGCAATTGAAGAGCGTTCTCTAACCTTTCTCACACTGAGCTTTTTTTTGTCCACACCTCATCACCACACCAATGAGTTGTCAGTAGCTTCATCTTGCTCCGTCTGCAGCTGATTGCTCATTGTTAAGATTATTCTTCGGTAACTTTCAGTATCAATCTCAGAGTTTAGTTTAGTTTTAGTTTTCAATTTGGAGATGCTGCATGGAAACAGGCCCCTCGGCCCACCGAGTCTGCGCCGGCCAGCGTTCCCCCGCACGCTTACACAATCCTGCACACACTAGTTCAGTTTCTGTTTAGTTTGGTGCACCGAGGTACAATGAAAAGCTTTTGCGGCGTGTTAACCCGCCAGTGGAAAGACAATTCATGATTACAATCGAGCCATTCGCAGTGTACAGATACATTTACAATTTCACCAAGCCAATTAGCCGACAAACATGTACGTCTTTGGAGTGTGGTAGGAAACCGGAGCACCCGGAGAAAACCCACGCAGGTCACGGGGAGAACGTACAAACCTTGTACAGACATCGCTCGTAGTCAGGATCGAGCCTGGGTCTTTGACGCTATAAGGCAGCAACTCTACCATTGCGCCAACGTGCCACTCTTAAATTATTCCTCAGTATCTTTCAGCATCGGGTGTGTGGTGCAGAAACATGTTGCAAGGTTGTATGAATCAGCATGTCTAAAGAAGGGTCTTAAGGGCCTGTCCCACTTCGGTGTCATTTACGCGTAATTTACGTGTCATCAGTTACGCGTCACAACGTATGACGTGAGCGTTGTGCCGCGCACGTGATGCGCGCATGGTGCGTGGTGATATAGGCAGTGACTCCCCAGGATTTTGGTATGTAATCTTTGCGCGCCATCTGCGTGCCGCGCAAATGACGCCCGTGTGGGACAGGTTCTTTAATGTGCGGGGAATCGCCGGTCGGTGTGGACTCGGTGGGCCGAAGGGCTTGTTTCTACGCTGTATCTGTAGACAAAACTAAACTAAACTAAAAATTGCTGATTCCAATTTCAAGAGTTCTCCGTTTTGATTGAGGGTTTTTTTTTGTGGATATCCTGAAGATGCTCACAGCATTGCAAATTGTGTTTCTCCAGTTTGATCTCAAAATGGGCAAGCCACTGAGTGTGTGTGTCAATAAATGATGTTGATAAGTGAAGATATTGAGATTTCCATGGTAACTGTTAATATTGGAGTAGCCAGGACAGGCACATTGATCTTGATATAGAGATATTGTTGTGGGGAGATCTTTATCTTGCATTAATAAGCAAAATATTGGCTCGAATGTGGAAATAAAAGTGGAAGTGGAGTCTTGCTTCATGAAACTGAAGGTTAAGTAAACCTTTGAGAGCAGGAATCGATAACTGAGGCATTGGTGAACAGCGTGGAAACAGGCCCCTCAGAGCCAGTATAGTGGCGCAGCAGGCAGAGCTGCTGTATCACAGTGCGGGGACACAGGTCCGATCCCAATCTCAGTGCCGTCTGTGTGGAGTTTGCACGTTCTCCCTGTGACCTAGTGGGTTTCCTCCAGGTACTCCGGTTTCACCCCCACATCCCAAAGACGTGTGGGTTTGTAGGTTAATTGCCCTCTGTAAATTGCCCCTTGAGTGAACGCGAGGTGGGATAAAATGGAGCTAGTTAGAATGCGAATGGTTGATCGAAGGTCAGCGTGGACTAAGTGGGCCGAAGTGGCTTGTTTCCATGCCGCATCGCAACCAAAACAATTTCACTGGCGACACGGTGGCGCAGTGGTAGAGTAGCTAGCTGCCTTAGAGCACCGGAGACCCAGGTTTGATCCTGACTATGGGTGCAGTTTGTACGGTGTTTGTATGTTCTCCCCGTGACCACGTGGATTTTCTCTGAGATATTCGGTTTCCTCCTACACTACAAAGACGTACAGGTATGTAGGTAAAATTGGCTTGGTATATATGTGTAAATTTTCCCCAGTGTCTGTAGTGTCAACAACGTACCTCGGTGACTGCCAATCACCACCACCACTTATTATTATTTATTCAAATCGTTTGCTATGTCGCTCTTCAAGGGAGATGCTAAATGCATTTCGTTGTCTCTGTACTGTACACTGACAATGACAATTAAAATTGAATCTGAATCTGAATCTGAATCCGGTAGGATAGTGTTAACGTCCAAGGATCGCTGGTCAGTGAGGACTCAGTGGGCCGAAGGGCCGGTTTCCGCGCTGTAACTCTAAACTAAACTAAACTGTCTTGGATGTATTTCTGGTTGTCCTGAGCCCATTTACACATGCTCAATTTATTTTGCTTCGGATCGACACAAAGTGCTCGAGTAACTCAGCAGGTCAGGCAGCATCCCTGGAGAACATGGACACGTGACGTTTCGGGACGGGATGAACCAAAACCAACATTTTTTTTTTCCGAGTCGCCAGATTTGGCACCATTTATAAAGTCCGTTCAGCCCGCCAGGTCTTGTGGAGCGGCCCCTGATCCAGGCGAGCCCCAGGATCATTCCGCATGGACTGTGGGCCCCAGGGCCTGTTTCTACACTGCATCTTTCAATCAATCAATAACTGAGCTTAAATTGCTGACTAGACAGATGCGGTGTTGGGATTTGAGCTCGTGCCTTTCCCTTGGTAGTCCTAGTTTCACATATTTATAAGTGATGGGATGCCGAATTAGGCCATTCGGCCCATCAAGTCTACTCCGCCATTCAATCATGGCTACTCTATCTCCTCCTCTTAACCCCATTCTCCTACCTTCTCCCCGTATCCCCTGACACCCGTACTGATCATGTTTTCTGGAGTATGAGGCCATTAATTTAAGTGAGTCCCTAGTGTTACTGTTCCCCTAGTCTGTGTGTGGCCTCACTATGGCAATGGAGGAGTCCAAGGACAGTTTGGTTTAGTTTACAGTTGAGTTTAGTTTATCGTCCTGAGTACCGAGGTACAGTGAAAAGCTTCATTGTTGCATGCTATCCAGTCAGCGGAAAGACTATACACAATTACATAAAATTCAGTAAAGTCTAATTAAAGATAGTCCGCGGGTCTCCAAAGATGTAGATGGTAGTTCAGGACCGCTCTCTAGTTGGTGAAGGGTTGGTTCAAACTGATAACAGCTGGGAAGATGGAAAGAGGAGTTAAAATGGTTAGCAAATTGGAGATCCCTTCGCTTTGGTGAACCAAGCACAAGTTTTTACACAAATTGGCCTTTGTCAGTCAGAATATTGGGTATAGAATTTAGGAGGCCATGTTGCAGTTGTATAAGACGTTGGCATGGTGTGACTGTAAAGGCCTCATTTAGGGTTTTGTGTTCAGTTCTGGGCACCATGTTGTAGGGAAGATGTTGTCAAGTTAGAAAGGGTGCAGAGAATACACATGAGGATGTTCCCAAGACTCGTGGGTCTGAGCTATAGGGTAAGGTTGAGTAGGCTGGGACTCCCTGGAGCGCAGGAGGACGAGGGGTGATCTTATAGAGGTGTATAAAATCAAGGGAGGAATAGATCTGGTAGATGCACAGAGTCTCTTGCCTAGAGTAGGGAATCGAGGACCAGAGGTCATAGGTTTAATGTGATGGGGAAAAGATTTAATAGGAATCTGAGGGATAACGTTTTCACACAAAGGGTGGTGGATGCATGGAACGAGCTGCCAGAGGAGGTAGTTGAGGTTGGGAGTTTTGCAACATTTAGGAAACACTTGGACAGGTGCATGGATAGGACAGATTTAGAGGGATATGGACCAAACGCAGGCAGGTGGGACTGGTGTAGCTAGGACATGTTGGCCGACATGGGCAAGTTGGGCTGAAGGGCCTGTTTCCACACAAGGTCACTCTATGATACTATGACCTCTCAATGATTCATAGCTTGGCATGATGTTGTTGTGCTGTTGAGATTTAGTTCAAAATTGATCGAGCATGATTTCTGTACACTTTCATGCCAACGAGGGATAGTTGCTGGAAACATCGGAAACCATAAAGATAATGTCCAGAGACATTTATTTCCTGTGCCATTGCCTTGCGAGAGAAAGGAGGATATTTCACATCAAGCTAATGTGTTTTATTCAACTTGATAGAAACAAAGTCTTTGAACAGTTCCGAAGTGGCAGTGGGAAGGGCGGATTCATCTGAACTTTTGACCTCTGCAGAAATGATTCCCCCCGTTTAGTTTAGAGATACAGCGTGGGAATTGGCCCACCGAGTCCGCGCCGACCAGCGACCCCCACACACTAACACTGTCCTGCACACACTGGGGACAATATTACATCTATACCAAGTCAATTAACCAACAAACCCGTACGTCTTTGGAGTGTGGGAGGAAACTGAAGGTCTCGGAGAAAACCCATGCAGGTCACGGAGGCAGAACGTAAAAATAGACAAGTGGCTGTAGACAGGATCGAAACCGCGTTGTAAGGCAGTAGTTCTACCGCTGCGCCACCGTGACTCCCTACAGACAACCTATCCCTTCCTATGATAAGCACCAAGTCACTTGCCAAGCTTCTCAGGATCATGGCTGAAGGAATTTTCATCGGGTTCAACACTTCCTTCTGAATGGTTCCTAGATTTTGCACTGCTTGCCCTAAATCTTGACAGGAGAAAAAGTTCATGAGATCGTAAGTGATAGGAGTGGAATTAGGCCATTCGGTCCATCGAGTCTACTCCGTCATTCAATCATGGCTGACCTATCTTTCCCTCTCGACCCCATCCTCCTGCCTTCTCCCCATACACCCAGACTAATCAAGAATAGATCTATCTCTGCCGTAAAAATATCCATTGACTTGGCCTCCACAGCCTTCTGTGGCAAATATTCCAACAGATTCACCGGCCTCTGACTGAAGAAATTCCTCCTCATGCCCTTCCAAATTCTGAGGCTCAGTGGAAACATCCTCTCCACATCCACTCTGTCCAGGCCTCTTCAAAGGACGAGATCTTTGCTCAGAGCGAGGTGAGAATGTGGATCTCACTGTAGCTTGGTACATGTGACAATAAACTGACCTTGAAACCTTGTATAGAATGGTTGCATGTCTGCACGGAGTTTGTGCGTTCTCCCCGTGTCCTGCGTGGGTTTTCTCCGAGATCTTCGGTTCCCTCCAACACTCCAAAGAAGCACGGCTTTGTGGGTTCAACGAATTGGTATGAGCGTAAATTGTCCCCAGTGTGCGTAAGATAGTGTTAATGTGCGGGGATCGCTGGTCGGTGTGGACTCGGAGGGCCGAAGGGCCTGTGTCCGCACTGTATCTCTAAACTAAACATAAACTAATCACATGATTGGAAGAGATGAGACTCCTCTTAGCAGGCAAAGCAGATCACTTCCAAAAGACGTGGTCTGCATTTATGGAACTATTACAAGCATAAGGTGCAATAATAAGTTAAAACATAAAGGCTACCAGGACCTGGTAATGGGGGGTATAAAATAAATTTTTAATAAAAACACGGTTGGTATATCCTTTTTTGCGTAGTTTTGTGTTACAATAGAGCGATTGATTTTCCTTTCTTCTTTTTTTTCTTTTCTTTCTAGGGTCTTATTTCCTTTCTTTACTTCCTTCTCTAATTCCTTCCCTAAGGGGCTTTCTTCTCCCAACACTTTCCTGCACCTTCACGATTCTTGCTTACTTTCCTTACTTCTTTTATTTCTATCTTTTTTAAAGCTCAAAAAATGAAGTGGTACAACATAATGTAATAAGATATATGCGATGTATTAATGTGATTTACTGTACCGCTAATAAAAATTTAAAAAAAATAAAAAAACTAATCACATGAAACCTGCTTCTGAAGTGTGCCGACTGTTGCAATTTTGGTAAATGTGCCCTGTCAGTTTCTTCACTTGGAAAATAAAGTGACTACATGATTTCTCATGGGGACATTGGTTGATAGATATGGAACCAAGGGAACCTCCTTGCCCTGTTAATAAATAGCACCAGGCTTTCACTTGAGAGGAGATCCCAGATAAACAGCATCTGTACAGTAAGTGGGAAGGAACTGCAGATGCTGGTTCAAATCGAAGATAGACACAGAATGCTGGAGTAACTCATTCCTTCTCTCCAGTGATGCTGCCTGTCCCGCTGAGTTACTCCAGCATTTTGTGATAAGTAACATGGGGTAGGTTGGTGTGGACTCTTTATATTACTTTATATTACAAATATTAATACGGGTGTCAGAGGTTATGGGGAGAAGGCAGGAATATGGGGTTGGGAGGGAGAGATAGATCAGCCACAATTGAAAGGCGGAGTGGACTTGATGGGCCAAATGGCTTAATTCTACTCCCATCATATATGACCTTATGATCTGATGACTCGGAGGGCCAATGGGCCATTTTCCCCAGCGTACCACTAAAATTAAAGACATTGGGCAATTGGTTAGGGATGGAGTGGGATTGGAGACATATTAAAGGGTGGGATAATGAGTATTGAATAAGAATTGGATAGAGTGGATGTGGAGAGGATGTTTTCACTAGTGGGAGAGTCTAGGACTAGAGGTCATAGCCTCAGAATTAAAGGACATTCTTTTAGATGAGGGGAATCTTTGCCACAGAAGGCTGTAGAGGCCAAGTCAGTGGATATTTTTTAGGCAGGGAGAGATAGATTCTTGGTCCGTACATAAAGGCAGGAGAATAGGGTTAGGAGGGAGATATAGATCAGCCATGATTGAATGGCCGAGTAGACTTGATGGGCCGAATGGCCTAATTCTGCTCCTATCCCTTATGGCCTTCAACAATATAATAAACGAGAAAAACAAAAGTTCAGTGTTTGCATATGGATACACGTACTCGCAAATATGCAATATATAAAAAAATAATAATAATAGTGCAATAATAGCAATAATAGTCTATGTAGTTCAGAGCTTATTGGAGGTTGCAGTGTTTAATAGCCTGATGGACGTAGGGAAGAAGCCGTTCCTGTACCTGGACGTTAGTTTTCAGGTTCCTATACCTTCTTCCCGATTGCAGGTGTGAAAAGAGTGTGTGCTGCAATTTTTCACAACCATCTTCACCGTCTGCTGTGCCCCCCACGTTTGTATCATCTGCAGACTTGCTCATCTTGTCATGTACATTCCCATCCAAATCATTGGTACAAAATTCCATCATGACTTCCTGACTCTTTGATCTATGTGGGCAGGCATTACGGGAACCTTCCTTAGCACTTCTTCAATTGAGTTTGCGGGTAATATTATTCCCTTTGGCTTGAGAGCGAAGTGCTTTGATGGGAATATTCAGTGAGAGACAGATTAGGCACTGTGGAGACAGCAACGTTATTTCCTTTGACAGAGGACCAAAAGGAATTTCTCCCCCCCACATTAATACCACCCTACACACATTAGGGAAACATGTTATACTACACCAAGCCAATTAACCTACAAACCTGTACGTCTTTGGAGTGTGGGAGGAAACCGAAGATCTCGGAGAAAACGCACGTGGTCACGGGGGGAATGTACAAACAGCACCATAGTTGGGATGGAACCCGCGATTCAGGCGCTGAAAGCACTGTAAGGCAGCAACTCTACCGCTGCGCCATTGCTTTGCTGGGAATTTACAGTATGAGACACATTGGACACTGTGAAGACAGCAGGGTTATTTCCTTTGACAGGGAATCAAAAGGTTTTTCCAACTTCAAACCGGTAACAAGAAAGCACAAGGTTTTGAAATCTTTTCTCACGCAGAGAGTTGGAGCCCAGGTTGGCTTCACGGAGGGAATGATTGATGGAGGAACTGAAGTGGCTTCTAAGAGTCGTGAAACATTGTAAGTGAAGGAGGACCTGGGACGTGTGCAAGTGCAGACTGAACACCTTCGCTCAGTTCGCCTTGGCCCACGCGATCTCCCAGTTGCCAAACACTGTAATGCCCCTGTCCCACTTAGGAAACCTGAACGGAAACCTCTGGAGACTTTGTGCCCCACCCAAGGTTTCCGTGCGGTTCCCGGAGGTTTTTATCAGTCTCCCTACCTGCTTCCACTACCTGCAACCTCCGGCAACCACCTGCAACCTCCGGGAACCGCACGGAAACCCTGGGTGGGGTGCAAAGTCTCCAGAGGTTTCCGTTCAGGTTTCCTAAGTGGGACAGGGGCATAACTCCCCCACGCATTCCCGCACTGACCTTTCTGCCCTGGGCACTGCTCCATTGCCAGAATGAGGCCAAACGCAAATTGGAAGAACTGCACCTCATATTTTGCTTGGGCAGCTTACAACCCAGTGGTATGAATATTGAATTCTCCAACTTCAAGTAACATTTTTATCACCTCTCTCTCCGCGCCCCTACCCACACTAGTCATCGTACTAGTTTCACTGTCGTCCTGTTGAGTCTCACTGTCTGTGTAACTTATTATCATCACCTACCCCACAGCGAACAATGGACCATTGTGGGCTCCACCTTGATCATTATTGCTTTTTACATATCTTTCATTCATTTGTTCAATGTGGCATCTGCGTCGTTCCACTTTCTCCTAACTCTCAGTCTGAAGAAGGATCTTGACCCGAAACGTCACCCATCCCTTCTATCTGGAGATGCTGCCTGTCCCGCTGAGTTACTCCAGCATTTTGTGCCTGTCTTCGCTGTAAACCAGCATCTGCTTCTTTTTCTTCTTCTTGCGTATGACGTGCACAGCCTAAAGTTGTAGGACAACTTGTTCTGTTTGATCTTCGTGTTTGTGCACGCCAGGTTGATTGCATTCGTCGAAACAGGGTGGACCACGTGAAGGTTGCAATCTCCCACCCCACCAGCATCTGCAGTTCCTTCCGACACGTTAGTTTTAGTTTAGTCTAGTTTAGTTTTAGTTTAGTTTGGAGATACAGCACGGAAAGAGGCCCTTTGGCCCACCGATTCCGTGCTGACCTTCAGACTAGCACTACCCCATGCACTAGGGACAATTTACAAATTTTACAGAAGTCAAATTAACCATCAAACCTGTACATCTTTGGAGTGTGGGAGGAAACTGGAGCCCCCGGAGACACCCCAGAGGGTCATGTGGGAGGACATACCAACTCCGCACAGACAGTAGTCTGCAGTCAGGATCGAACCGGGGTCTCCGGCGCTGTAAGGCAGCAACTCTACCGCTGCACCACCTTGCCGCCCCTGTCAGACCTCAAAGGAGATCTCGCCCGGCAGCCACAGAACTGATGAATGAAAGACTGCATTGGAGATGAGGGGGGGATTGAGAGCAAGGGTGGAAACGTGAAGCTTTTGTGTGGGTGGGCACACTCCATGAGATTGATCGGTTTCTGAGCTATGAATGAGAGACTTGCATTGATCAAAAACAGATCACTGCGTTTAACTCTGACATGCATTAGACAATAAGACAGTGATGGAACAGAAGGCTGTGGCGACCAAGTCAAAGGATATTTTGAAGGCAGAGATAGATAGATTCTGGTAGACACAAAATGCTGGAGTAACTCAGCGGGTGAAGTGGCATCGCTGGAGAGAAGGATTGGCCGACGTTTCGGGTCGTGACCTTTCGTCGCCCAATCCTCTCTCCAGAGTTGCTGCCTCACCCGCTGAGCTACTCCAGCATTTCGTGTCTACCTTGGATTTAAACAAGCATCTGCAGTTCTTTCTTGCACACATATAGATTCTGGATTGGTATGGGTGTCAGGGGTTGTGGGGAGAAGGCAGGAGAATTGGGTTGGGTGGGTTGGGGGGGGGGGAGAGATAGATCAGCTATGGTGGAATGGCGGAGTAGGCGTGATGGGCTGAATGGCCTAGGTCTGCTCTAATCGCTTATGAAATTATGAACATTAATGAGGTTTCAGATATCTGGGGCATTGCAAACTGACATTGTCCAGCACTATACATTCTGGATCTCCCACTTTGTTAACAGTATTTGCACTTGAGTTTGGCTTGAGAGTGGTTATGTACTATTATCTGATTTGATTGGATAGCGTGGGTTTCCTCCGGGTGCTCTGGTTTCCTCCCACACCCCAAAGGCGTGCAGGTTTGTAGTTTAATTGGCCTCAGTACATTGCCCCTAGTGTGTAGGGAGTGGATGAGAAAGTGGGGAACATAGAACTGGTGTTCAAGAAGGAACTGCAGATGCTGGAAAATCGAAGGCACACAAAAAAGCTGGAGAAACTCAGCGGGGTGCAGCAGCATCTATGGAGCGAAGGAAATAGGCAACGTTTCGGCCCGAAACGTTGCCTATTTTCTTTGCTCCATAGATGCTGCTGCACCCCGCTGAGTTTCTCCAGCATTTTTGTGTACACATGGAACTGGTGTTTGTATCCACCCATCACTTGCCAGGGTTTGTTCCAACCCCACACCTCTTTTCCAGCTTTCTACCCCAACTACAATCAGTCTGAAGAAGGGTTCAAGAAGGAACTGCAGATGCTGGAAGATCGAAGGTACACAAAAATGCTGGAGAAACTCAGCGGGTGCAGCAGCATCTATGGAGCGAAGGAAATAGGCGACGTTTCGGGCCGAAACCCTTCTTCAGACTGAAGAAGGGTCCTGACCTGAAACGGTGTCTGTCCTTTCCTTCCACAGATGCTGCCTGACCCGCTGAGTTCTTCCGGCACTTTGCGTTTTGCTCATGATTCCAGCACCTGCACCTCCTTGTGTCTCCACTTTTAATGGTTATAATGTTGGAAGTCATTTGCAATACCTTCATTTTAGTTTAGTTTAGTTGAATTCGGAGATACAGCGCGGAAACATGCCCTTCGGCCCACCGAGTCCGCATCGACCAGCGATCCCCGTACACTAGCACTATCCTACACACACTAGGGACAATTTACTATCTTTAACGGAGCCAATTAACCTGCAAACCTGCACATCTTTGGAGTGTGGGAGGAAATCGGAGCACCCGGAGAAAACCCACGCAGGTCACGGGGAGAACGTACAAACTCCATACAGACAGCACCAGTAGTCAGGATCTAACTCGGGTCTCTGGTGCTGAAAGGCAGCAACTCTACCGCTACGCCTCTGTGCCGCTAATCTGTACAGTATTGTAATGAGGAACCAGTAAAGCAATGTTTAATTTGTCTCCAGTTTCCTCCAAATCCCTTATCTCATTGACGAGTTATTAATGATACAAAATCATGTAATTTCATGATGATGTGGATCCATTTGCAATCAAATTATATATCCAGAAGCATGTAGAGAATTCTCAAATTTTATTGAAATCATCCCCCATTTAACCCATAGGATTGCAATACAGCCATGGATATTACATTGAAATTATCAAGGTGCTACTTCTCAGGTCTATCATTCAGAATTTAATACTTTATAACTGGGCATCTGATTTACAAGCATGCTGCCAGGATTTGGGGGTCTGAACTATAGGGAGTGTTTGGGAAGGCTGGGACACTATTCCTTTGAGTGCAGGAGGATGAGGGGTGATCTTATAGAAGTGTAAGATCATAGGGTGAATGCACAGTCGTACTCATACCCAGAGGAGACAAAAATGCTGGAGAAACTCAGCGGGTGAGGCCGCATCTATGGAGCGAAGGAAATAGGCAACGTTTCGGGTCGAAACCCTTCTTTAGACTGATGTGAGGGGGGGGGGGGGGGGGGGGGGGGGGGGGGGGGGGGAAGAAGAAAGGGGCTGAGAGAGAGAGCTGAGAGGTGGAGGAGAAAGTAGGGACTACCTGAAATTAGAGAAGTCAATGTTCATACCTGGGGTGCAAACTGCCCAAGCGAAATATGAGGTGCTGCTCCTCACAATACTACTGTTCCTCTTTTACCCAGAGTAGGGTAGTTATGAACCAGAGGACACCGGTTTAAGTTGAGAGGGGCAACATTAACATAGCAACAAAGATACATAGAAAATAGGTGCAGGAGTAGGCCATTCGGCCCTTCGAGCCTGCACCGCCATTCAATATGAACATTGGCCCAATATGAACATTGGCCTTCATCAGCCAGAGTATTGTGTATAGAGGTTAGGAGGCCATGTTACAGTTGCATAAGACATTGGTGAGGCTGCACATATTATTTTGGAGTATTTTGTTCTGCTCAGTAAAGATGTTGTCAAGCTGGAAAGGGTGCAGAGAAGATGTTGCCAGGACTCGAGGGCCTGAGTTATAGGGAGAGGTTGAGCAGGCTAGGAGTCTATTCCTTGGTGCGCAGGAGGCTGAGGGATTATCTTATAGAGGTGTATAAGACCATGAGAGGAATTGATAAGGTGAACACACAGTCCTTTTCCCAGGGTAGTGGAATCAAGAACCTTAGGACATAGGTTTAAGACGAGAGGGAAAGATTCAATAGAAACCTGAGGGGCAATTTTGTCACACAGAAGTTGGTGTGTATATGGAACGATCTACCAGAATAAGTAGTTAAGACTCCTGTGTAGTGTAATAAGCTTAGTTTAGTTTAGAGATACAGCACGGAAACAGGCCCTGCACATCAACACTATCCTACACACACTAGGAACAATTTACACATACACCAAGCCAATTATCCTACAAACCTGTACGTCTTTGGAGTGTGGAAGGAAACCGAAGATCTCGGAGAAAACCCACTCGGTCACGGGGAGAACGTACAAATCCGTACAGACAGCACCCGTAGTCGGGATCGAACCCGGGTCTCTGGCGCTGCAAGCGCTGTAAGGCAGCAACTCTACCGCTGCGCCACAGTGGCCGACTTAAGCTTGAAGTGTAATAAGACTATTTGAAAGAAATTTAGACAGGTTTGAGAAGGATATACTGTACATGTGGGACTGGTTTAGATGGAGCATGGACGAGTTGGGCTGAAGGGTTTGTTTCCACGCTGTAAGACTATGGATATATGATCCCAGTGGGCGATGGGTTTAAGGTGAGAGGGGAGAGATTAATGAGGGACCTCTGGGCCACTTTTCACTCACAGGGTAGTCCGTCTGGAAAGAGCTTTATGGGGCGAAAGCAGGAGCCAGCACCACCATTCAAAGTGATCATGGTTGATCATCCCCAATCCTGCCTTCTCCCCATATCCTTTGACTCTGATATCTTTAAGAGCTCTCTCTTGAAAGCATCCAGAGAACCGGCCTCCACAGTCTTCTGAGGCAGGGAATTCCACAGATTCACCACTCTCTGAGTGATAAAGCTTTTCCTCATCTCCATTGTAAATGGCCTACCCTTAATTCTTAAACTGTGACCCCTGATTCTGGACTCCCCCAACACTGGGAACATGCTGTGTCTATCTTGTGTGTGACAAAAGGATTGAAGATTTGTGATGCTCGAGGAAGGAGAGTAGGTGGAAGGGGAGGGGAGGGGAGAAATAGGTGCGATCCAGGTGGGGGCACAGAGGCACAGAATCAGAGCTTTAGACTTTAGAGATATAGCACGGGAATAGGCCCTTTGGCCCACCTTGCGCCGACCAGCGATCCCATGTGCACTAACACTAGCGCACACACTTGGGACAAGTTACAATTTTTACCAATCCTACCCGGCCAGGGACAATTGAGGCTTTTTACTGAAGCCAATTAACCTACAAATCTGTACGCCTTTGGAGTGTGGGAGGGAACCGGAGCACCGGGAAGAAACCCACGCTGTCACGGGGAAGAACATACAAACTCCATACAGACAGCGGCCGTGGTCAGGATCGAACCTGGGGTCTCTGGTGCTGTAAAGCAGCACCTCCACAATGTTATCACAATGTTAGATGAGCATTATGCATGCTGATACCGTCCTAACTAGATTATCTGTTTAGTACACAGCAATCTCCTAGCTCTGAGGCGTGATTAGTGACTTGGCTTCCTGGCGTAGATATCTGTTGCTAGGCAACTGAATCCTTTGCATTAGGAAGAATTCGAGAGTTTAACATTATCCTCAGAAATAAGGTGAATGTGATGGATCCTTCAAAATGTAATCTATTTATCTCACTGCCTTAAATATCTCTTTTTCTTTTCAAATAGAGATCAAATTCCCACTTAATAACTGAAGAACTTATTTCTCCTACTGTTTTAAGAGCCAAGAGTGTCTCATTGTAACAGGTACCAGCAACTTAACAATGATATTCTTGTTTACAGCTTCATACCAGACTTGTACATGTGATACTCTTAGCTACGTAATAATATGCAAACATTCAATTAATTAATAACCCCTAATAACCCCAAGAGAGAGTTGGATTTATCTCTTAGGACTAACTGAATCGAGGGATGTGGGGAGAAAGCAGGAACGGTGTACTGATTCTGGATGATCAGCCATGATCATATTGAATGACGGTGCTGGCTCGAAGGGCCAAATGGCCTACTCCTGCACCTATTTTCTATGTTTCTAATACCAATGCACCCCCCCCCCCCCTCCCACAAAGTCCTGAGTACAATCAAAGACAGTCCATCAGTTCATAATGTGTAGGAAGGAACTGCAGACGCTGGTTTGCACCAAAGATAGACGCAGAGTGCTGGAGTAACTTAGTGTTGCCAGGCAGCATCTCTGGAGAGAAGTAATGGGTGATGCTTTCGGACCCGAAGCATCACCTGTTCTTTCTCTCCAGAGATGCTGCCTGCTCCGCTGTCCACCTTCCACAGAAGTTCATAGTTCATGGAGGTCCATAAGCCTGATGGGTCACTAGGAAGATGCTGCTCTTGAGCCTGGTTGAGATGGCGTTCCGATTCCTATATCTTCTTCCTGAGCGGAATGGTTGCGCGGGCAGGATGACGTGGTGATCCCTTGATGATGCTGGCTGCCTTTTTGAGTCTGCGCCTCCTGTAGATCCCCTGCATTGGTCCGGAGATCAGTACCCGTGACGGTCCAGGCAATGTCAACCTCTATCTTTAATCTCCCGGAATGAGCAGGTTAACCCATGATGAGCGTTTGTCGGCACCGGGCCTGTACTCGCCGGAGTTTAGAAGATTGAGGAGGGACCTCATTGAAACATACAGAATAGTGAAAGGCTTGGATAGAGTGGATGTGGAGAGGATGTTTCCACTAGTGGGAGAGTCTAGGACTAGAGGTCATAGCCTCAGAATTAAAGGACGTTCTTTTAAGAAGGAGATGAGGAGAAATGTCTTTTGTCTGAGGGTGGTGAATCTGTGGAATTCTTGGCTATGGAGACCAAGACAGTGGATATTTTTAAGGCAAGGGTTGATAGATTCTTGATTACTATGGGTGTCAGAGGTTATGGGGAGAAGGCAGGAGAATGGGGTTAGGAGGGCGAGATAGACCAGCCATGATTGAATGGTGGAATAGACTTGATGGGCCGAATGGCCTAATTCCTCTCCTATTCCTTTTGACCTTATGATCTCCATCGTTCCTGGGTGTTTGAGTTGTCGAACCATGCAATGATGCAACCGGATGCACCGGTTTCCACCCAGACTCCCAACAACGTGCGGGTTTGCATGTTGGTTGGCTTCGGTAAATTGTCCCTAGCGTGTAGGATAGTGCTTGTGGAGCTCTAAACTAAACTAAACCGAGACGTCGCCGAGGAGTCCATTCCCTCCACAGATGCTGTTTGACCGGCCAAGTTTAGACTTCAGAGAGACAGTGTGGCCCACTGTGAGTCCGTGCCGACCAGGAGTTTGTCCCACCACCATTTTGTGTTTTGCGGAGAGCAGCTCCCATCACTCACCAATGCCATCTTTTTCATGAAGCACATCGCTGTTTTGCTTTTGATTCCATAAATAGATCTGCTGATCAATTGCCTGAAGCTAAACTAGAAAATGGCTGGTGACAGGAAACATAATGAATGAAGTCTCTGTCCAGGACCAGCAGTGGTAAATACCAGGAAAGTGAAAATCAGCATCATGTTTTAGTTTAGTTTAGAGATACAGTGCGGAAACAGGACCTTCAGCCTTCTCACCGACCAATGATCCCCGCACATTAACACTAACTACACACTGGGGGCAACTTACAAAATTCTTAAGGGGTTGGACAGGCTAGATGCAGGAAGATTATTCCCGATGTTGGGGAAGTCCAGAACAAGGGGTCACAGTTTAAGGATAAGGGGGAAGAAATCTTTTAGGACCGAGATGAGAAACTCAATTTTTACACAGAGAGTGGTGAATCTGTGGAATTCTCTGCCACAGAAGGTAGTTGAGGCCAGTTCATTGGCTATGTTTAAGAGGGAGTTAGATGTGACCCTTGTGGCTAAAGGGATCAGGGGGTTTGGAGAGAAGGCAGGTACAGGATACTGAGTTGGATGATCAGCCATAATCATATTGAATGGCGGTGCAGGCTCGAAGGGCCGAATGGCCTACTCCTGCACCTATTTTCTATGTTTCTATATTTCTATGTTTCTATGTCTAACTTACATTTATGCCAAGCCAATTAACCTACAAACATGTATGTCCTTGGAGTGTGGCAGGAAACCAAAGATCTCGGAGAAAGCCCCACGCAGGTCACGGGGGGAACATACAAACTCCGTACAGACAAGCATCCATAGTCGGGATGGAACCCGGGTTCCTGGTGCTGTAAGGCAATAGTGAGGTCTGCAGAATGGTCTTGACCCGAAACGTCCCCTATTTCTTCTCTCCAGAGATGCTGCCTGTCCCGCTGAGTTACTCCATCATTTTGTGTCTACCTTCGCTGTAAGGCAGTAGCTCTACCGCTGCGCCATGACATCCTTTGCTTTGCGGATGTATGCTAAACTCAAGATAAAAGGCGTGTTGAAATAATAGACATTAAATGCTGGAGTACGCAACTCAGCGGAACAGGCAGCATCTCTGGTGAGAAGGAGTAGGTGACGTTTCGGGCCAAGACACTTCTTCAGATCATAGGTCTTACTTAGAACGTGAACACATCAGCAGAGTTTATCCGGGCATCAATGCTCCAGAGGATGAAAATGAGTGGATCCACATTGTAATTCCTTATCTCGATCGCATCCACCCCTGTGACCGCGTCTGTTGATGCTGTTATTCCAGCTCGGTGACAGCATTGGCGAATTTGAAGTGCCTGTTGACACCAGCAAAGTAGCAATAAACAAACATTATCTGATTTGGAAGTGGCGATAGTGCAGGTTATTGCTGGTGTTTGTGCTTCCAATACTGTGAACCTGTGACCTTGGCACGTCTGACTGTACACACAGCATCTGTTCGCGCAGACAGTCGGCTTGCCGGTCTGTTCCCGCAATGATTTGTTTATCTCAGTTTTGTTTAGTTCGGAGATACAGTGTGGAAACAGGCCCTTCGGCCCACCAAGTCTACACCAATAGACAATAGAAACATAGAAACATAGAAAATAGGTGCAGGAGTAGGCCATTCGGCCCTTCGAGCCTGCACCGCCATTCAATATGATCATGGCTGATCATCCAACTCAGTATCATGTACCTGCCTTCTCTCCATGCCCCCTGATCCCTTGAGCCACAAGGGCCACATCTAACTCCCTCTTAAATATAGCCAATGAACTGGCCTCAACTACCCTCTGTGGCAGAGAGTTCCAGCGATTCACCACTCTCTGTGTGAAAAATGTTTTTCTCATCTCGGTCTTAAAAGATTTCCCCCTTATCCTTAAACAGTGACCCCTTGTCCTGGACTTCCCCAACATCGGGAACAATCTTCCTGCATCTAGCCTGTCCAACCCCTTAAGAATTTTGTACATTTCTATAAGATCCCCCATCAATCTTCTAAATTCTAAATAGGTGCAGGAGAAGGCCATTCGGCCCTTCGAGCCAGCACCGGCATTCACTGTGATCATGGCTGATCACAGCGCCAACCAATAATCACCCTGTACACTAATTTCCTCCGGTTGCTCCGGTTTCCTTCCACATCCCCATAACGTGCAGGTTTGTAGGTTAATCGGCCTCTGTGAATTACCCCTAGTGTGTAGGGAGTGGATGCGAAAGCAGGATAACATAGAACTAGTGTGAGTGGGTGATTGACCTCAAGGCTCAATACACATCCACCAGCCAGCAGATAAGGAGTAAGTGTGGCTGTCCACAAAGTGTGGGGACTGAGCACACAATCTGACTCTATACTTTGTCAGACTTTGTTCAATTCAATTCAACTTTAATGTCATTGCACAAATACGAGTATGGGTACAACGAAATGCAGTTTAGTGTCAGTCCGTAGTATAGTGCAATATAGAAATAAAAATAAAAATACAGAATAATCAAACAATAATCGAACAATGTGGACGGAGAGACTGGAGAAATCTATCTGCAGGACTCCGAGTTCAGCAATGTGATGGTATTATTGTAGACGCTGTTCCTCATCCTACTGGTACGAGACCTGAGGCTCCTGTACCGCCTCCCTGATGGGAGGAGGGCAAACAGTCCATGGTTAGGGTGGGAGGGGTCTTTAATGATCTTCCCGGCCCGTCTCAGACACCGTTTTCGGTGTAGGGCATCCATGGCAGAGAGCGAGGCACCGATGATGTACTGCGCGGTTTTCACCACCCGTTGTAGTGCCTTCCTGTCCGCTACGGTGCAACTGCTGTACCATACCGTGAAGCAGGTGGTCAGGATGCTTTCGATGGTACACCGGTAAAAGTTGGTCAGGATCTGGGGGGACAGGTGAGCTTTCTTGAGCCTCCTCAGGAAGTAAAGGCGCTGCTGCTGTGTTAGAGGATGTTGCCAGGTTTAGAGGGTCTGAGCTATAGGGAGAGGATGAGTAGGCTGGGACTCTATTCCTTGGAGGAAGTGGGGTGATTGTATCCAGGTGCACAAAAACAGGAGAGGAATAGATCGGATAGACACAGTGGCGCAGTGGTAGAGTTGCTGCCTTACAGCAAATGCAGCACTGGAGATCCGGAGTCCCGACGATGGGCGCTGTCTGTAGGGAGTTTATACGTTCTCCCCATTAACCAAAATATTTGGTTTCCTCCCACAATCCAAAAACGTACAGGTTTGTATGTTAATTGGCTTGGTAAATGTAAAAATTGTACAGGAGTGGGTGTAGGATGGGGTTAATGTGCGGGGACTGCTGGTCGGTGTGGACCCGGTGGGCCGAAGGGCCTGTTTCCGCACTGTATCTCTAAAAGAAAAGCGCACAGATTTTCTTGCCTAGAGCAGGGGAATCGAGGACCAGAGGGCATAGGTTTAATGTGAAGAGGGAGAGATTTAATAGGAGTCTGAGTGGTAACCTTTTCACACAAAGGGTGGTGGGTGTCTGGAACGAGCTGCCGGAGGAGGTAGTTGAGGCAGGGACTATCGCAATGTTTACGAAACAATTAGACAGGTACATGGATAGGACAGGTTTGGAGGGAAATGGGCAGGTGGGACTAGTATAGATGGGATATGTTGGTCGGTGTGGGCAGGTTGGGCCGAAGGGCCTGTTTCCACGATGGATGACTCTATGACTATGACTATGCAGCCTGCTGTTAAAATGCCCTTCCTGTGGCCAGTTTTTAGCAGTGTGTTCTACTGCAGGAGACTGCAAATAATGAGCGCGCAATTTTAACTTTCCATTTTATCTTAGTTGCTTCGCTGCTGTGTGCCCTCTTGTTCTGCGAGGTTTGCAAGGCAGATGGAATTAGGGGAGAAGATTAATTAGTGAGCTGTGAAATTTTCCAGCTTGTTTTTGTTCAACGTAAACATCACAGCGGTTATGAACCTTTTTCAAGTAACACGATATGTGTACAAGTCTGGCTTGAAGCTGAGTCTATACAAGTGCTTGAATTAGAGGGTGACATAGTGGCGCAGCTGGTACAGCGCCAGAGATCCGGGTTCGATCCCGGCCTCGGGTGCTGCCTGTGTCTGGAGTTTGCACGCTCCCCCTGTGGCCGTGTGGGTTTCCTCCGGGTGTCCTGGTTTCCTCCCACAACCCAAAGACGTGTGGGTTTGTAGGTCAATTGGTTGCTGCGAGTGCTCGAGTTGCCCCGAGTGTGTCGGGAGTGGATGCAAAAGTGGAATAACAGAGAACTGGTGTGAACGGGTGATCGATGGTTGACGTGGACTTGGTGGGCTGAAGAACCTGTTTCCAAACTGAATCTCTGATCTAAACTAGAAAAGGACTTGAACTTTGTATCTGCTGTGCTTTGAGAAGCAAATTTATAAGGTCATAAGGTTTATTAGGTGATAGTAATAGAATTGGGCCATTCGGCCCATCAAGTCTACTCCACCATTCAATCATGGCTGATCTATCTCTCCCTCCTAACCCCATTCTCCTGCCTTCTCTCCATAAACTCTGACACCTGTACTAATCAAAAATCTATCTAATCTGCCTTAAAAATATCCACTGACTTGGCCTCCACAGCCTTCTGTGGCAAAGAATTCCATAGATTCACCACCCTCTGACTAAAGAAATTCCTCCTCATTCTTACAAGATACAAGATACAAGATACAAGATAAATTTAATTGTCACGTGTGCCAGATGGCACAGTGAAATGAATTCCCATACAGCCATACAATAAAAATAAACAGGACTCAACACACTATAGAATTCAACACAAAACATCCCCACACAGCAGAACCAAAGTTTCCCACTGCGTGGGAAGGCACCAAAGTCAGTCTTCTTCCTCCACTGTTCCCCGTGGTCAGGGACTCTTGTAATTCCTGTTATTGCCATGGTTTTGCAATGGACACGCTGTACCTGGCTATGTTTCCCTAATCCCCTGACTCTCAGTCTGAAGAAGGGTCTCAACCCGAAACGCCACCCATTCCTTCTCATTTGGTTTCCTCCCACTCTCCAAGGACGTACAGGTTTGTAGGTTAGTTGGCCTTGTTATTAATGCAACTGTGTGTAGGGTAGTGTTAATGTGCGGGGATCGCTGGTCGGTGCGGTCTTGGTGAGCCGAAGGAACTGTCACGCTGTTACGAGCTTGGGCGCTGTATCTTTGAACTAAACTAAAAAAAACAAAACCAGCAGTGTTGTGTTTCTACATACTTACTTTTCTTCATGTCTTGAGATGTCTCCACACCTCGCATTGTCAGATTTCCGTCACCTTCTGCCTCTGGTGTTCAATGTTCCAAGTTCACATGGGAGTAGAATTAGGCCATTCGGCCCATCGAATCATACAAAACCCGTTGGGCCGAAGTCAACATAAAAAATTCTTAAGGGAATGGGCAGGCTAGATACGGGGAAAATGTTCCCAATGCTGGGAGAGTCCAGAACCAGGGGTCACCGTTTAAGAATAAGGGGTAGGCCATTTAGGACTGAGATGAGGAAAAACCATTTTCACCCAGAGAGTTGTGAATCTGTGAAATTCTCTGCCACAGAAGGCAGTGGAGGCCAATTCACTGGATGTTTTCAAGAGAGAGATTTAGCTCTTAGGGCTAATGGAATCGAGGTATATGGGGAGAAAGGAGGAATTGGGTACTGATTTTGGATGATCAGTCATGATCATATGGAATGGCCGTGCTGGCTTGAAGGACCGAATGGCCTACTCCTGCACCTCATTCTATGTTTGTATGTTTCTATGAGTCCACTCTGCCATTCACTCATGGCTGATCTCTGCCTCCTCATCCCATTTCCCTGCCTTCTCCCCATAACCCTTGACACCCGTTCCAATCGAGAATTTGTCTGTATCACTGCCATAAAATGATCAACTGACTTGGCCTCCACAGCCCTTGTGGCAATGAGTTCCGCAGATTAACTACCCTCTGACTAAACCTCCGACATCTGCGCTCCCCACGCACTGCCTGCCCACGTTTCTTGCAGCGCATCAACCTGAAGCCTGAGCGATAATGAAAAGAGAAACAAAAATAAAGAGGCTTCAAATCTGCTGCTTTATAGTAACTCCATATGTGAGCAGAGCTGTGGCGATAATACAAAGGGATCGGATTAAAAGCTCAAGAGGTTTTACCATCGAATGTTACAACTTACAACCCAGCGGTATGAATATTGATTTCTCTAACTTCAAGTAACCCTCTCTCCCCATCCCTCCCCCATCCTTGTTCTACCACTGGTTCTTCAGCCTGATGAAGTATCTCGACCAGAAACATCGCCCATTCCTTCTCTCCAGAGATGCTGCCTGCCCCGCTGAGTTAGTCCAGCATTTTGTGTCTATCTTCGGTGTAAACCAGCATCTGCAGTTTCTTCCCACATAGTTCTGCTGTCCTCCCGATTAAGTATCACTCATTGTGTGCCTCGTTGTCACCTTCCCCTCAGCTGACAATGAACCATTCTACAATTCCATGAACATCTGAAGAAGGGTCCCGACCTGAAACGTCACCCATTCCTTCTCTCCAGAGATGCTGCCTGTCCCGCTGAGTTACTCCAGCTTTTTTGCGTCCATCCCCTTTGATCCGTTGTTTTCACACCTCACCCTTCCATATAACCATATAACCATATAACAATTACAGCACGGAAACAGGCCATCTCGGCCCTACAAGTCCGTGCCGAACAAATTTTTTTTCCCCTTAGTCCCACCTGCCTGCACTCATACCATAACGCTCCATTCCCTCTCATCCATATGCCTATCCAATTTATTTTGAAATGATACCAATGAACCTGCCTCCACCACTTCCACTGGAAGCTCATTCCACACCGCTACCACTCTCTGAGTAAAGAAGTTCCCCCTCATATTACCCCTAAACTTCTGTCCCTTAATTCTGAAGTCATGTCCTCTTGTTTGACTCTTCTCTACTCTCAAAGGGAAACGCTTGACCACATCAACTCTGTCTATCCCTCTCATCATTTTGAAGACCTCTATCAGGTCCCCCCTTAACCTTCTGCGCTCCAGAGAATAAAGACCTCTGTGATATCTGTGTGTGTGTGTCTCTCTCCCTCTCTCCATTGACTCTCAGTCTGAAGAAGGGTCTCTCCCCTAAAAGGTCACCCATTCCTTCTCTCCAGAGATGCTGCCTGTCCCGCTGAGTTACTCCAGCATTTTGTGTCCATCTTCATTACAAAATAGGTTGGAAGAGTAACATTTAAAAAATAATTAAAGTTAAAAAAAAAAGGGATTAAAAAAAGGAAATATCATAAAATGCCAGTCATTTACATAGATTGCTGCAGGAGCTAGATTCCCAGTAAATTTGTAACCTTTTTAACATTAGACTAAGCTTCTATAATCCTTGCCAGTTGTTGCATTTAAAGCATCCTGTAAATTAAAATAAAATCTTCCTCAAAGGATTCGGCTTTATTTTGTTTTTCTCATTTCTGCACTTCTTCCTTTTAAAGTAATCAATTCATAACCGCTTCAGCAGCTTTAAAGCTCTCAAAGGAGATGAGGAGGAAGTTTGTTACTCAAAGGGTAGTGAATGTTGGTCGTGGAATTCTTTGCCACAGATGGCTGCGGAGGCAGTCAGTGGATATTTTTAGGGCAGAGACAGATAGATTCTTGATGTGTACGATTGTCAGGGGTTATGGGGAGAAGGTAGGAGAATGTGGTTGAGAAAGAAATGATAGATCAGCCATGATTAACCATATAACCATATAACCATATAACCATATAACAATTACAGCACAGAAACAGGCCATCTCGACCCTTCTAGTCCGTGCCGAACACATAATCTCCCCTAGTCCCATATACCTGCGCTCAGACCATAACCCTCCATTCCCTTCCCATCCATATAACTATCCAATGGTGAATGGTGGTCGACCTGATGGGCCAAATGGCCTGATTCTACCCCTATCCCTCATGGCCTTAAACAATATAATATATGAGAAAAATAAAAGTTTAGAGTTTGCATATATACACACACTTGTATATACACGTATATTAAAAAAAATAATAATATTCCAATAAGAACAATAATATTCAATGTAGTTTAGGGCTGTGGAGGCCAAGTCAATGCATCTTTTCTGAGGCGGAGAGTGACAGATGCTTGATTAATATGGGTGTCAGGGGTTATGGGGAGAAGGCAGGGGAATGGGGTTGAGAGGGAAAGGTCATGACTGAATGGCGGAGTAGACTTGATGGGCCGAACGGCGTAATCCTAGAACTTATGAGCGGTTCTGAGACTTTTTTCTCTATTTGACTGGTAGATTCTCTGAAAGATACAGCATGGATACAGGCTCTTCGACATGAAAAATGTGCTCAGTATAATAAGTGTAAATATGGCAATGCTCAATTGCACCAGCATTTTATCTTCGTTCCTTGAATAAGGCACGATAGATGCTCGGGTAGGGTAGATGCACAGTCTCTTGCCCAGAGTAGGGGAATCGAGGACCAGAGGACATAGGTTCAAGGTGAAGGGGGAAAGATTTAATAGGATTCTGAGGGGTAACATTTTCACACAGAGGGTGGTGGGTGTATGGAACAAGTTGCCAGAGGAGATAGTTGAGGCTGGGACTATCCCAATGTTTAAGAAACAGTTAGACAGGTACATGATAGGACAGGTTTGGTCCAAACGCAGGCAGGTGGGACGAGTGTAGCTGGGACATGTTGGCCGGTGTGGGTAAGTTTGGGCCGAAGGGCCTGTTTCCACACTGTATCATTCTTTGACTCTATGACTCTGTGGCAGCAAGACTGTCTGTGTCTTCAGGTGCCTGGAATTCAATAAAGCCTGAGCTGTTCTTGTACATTAGTTTTTACTGCATCAAATATCCCTGTTGAAACCATCTCAATATAAATCTATTCTGTCCAAATCTCACTTATGTTTTGCTTACTATTTGGTCTATTTGGTTACAAACTGGTGACACAGCGGCAGAGTTTCTAGCTCCTTACAGCGCCGGAGACCCGGGTTCGATCCCGACAACGGGTGCTGTCTGTACGGAGTTTGTACGTTCCCACTGTGACCTGTGTTGGTTTTCTCTGGATCTCTGGTTTCCTCCCGCACTCCAAAGACGTGCAGGTTTGTAGGTTAATTGGCTTGGTACAATTGTAAATTGTCCCCAGTGTGTGTAGGATAGCATTATAGAGCAAGGATCACTGGTCAGGATGGACTCAATGGGCCGAAGGGCCTGTTTCCGCACTATCTCTCTGCATCTTCTCACCTTTTGCTGACAACTCTCTTTGCTGGGAATTTGGTTAATCCCTTTGTTATCCCCTCTTCCCCAGCCAACAATGGCCCATTGTGGGCTCCACCCATTCCTTGTTCATCTGTTGCCAGCCCTGGTTTGTTCTGGCCTCCAGTTTGCCACCTCCCCGCCACTGCACTCTACTTTCAGTCTGAAGAAGATTTCTGATCCTAAACGTCACCCATCCTTTTTCTCCAGAGATGCTGCTTGATCCGTTGAGTACTTTGCATCTAACCAGTATAAACCAATTCCCTCCAACAGAAGGTCCGAGTTTCTCCAGCAATTTTGTGTACCTTCCCTCCAACAGAAGATTGACACAAAAGGTGGAGTAACTCAGCGGGACAGGCATCATCCCAGGAGAGAAAGATTGGGTGATGTTTCGGGTCGAGACGTGTCTGAAGAAGGGTCTTGACCCGAAACATCATCCATTCCTTCTCTCCTTAGATGCTGCCTGTCCCACACCAGCATATTGTGTCTATCTTCAGTTTAAACCAGCATCTACAGTTCCTTCCTACATGTTCCATCCCACACATGAATTTGGTTAAAGTGCTGAAGGAACTCCGTGGGTCAGGCAGCATCGGTGGGAGGAATGAATTGGACGGGCATTGGGTCAGGAACACTTGCTTTCCAGACCAGAGTTTTGCCACCAATGGTGATGACCATTGGGGTTTGAAGCACTGCATTTCGTTGTCTCTGTACTGTACACTGCACATTGACAATAAAGTTTGAATCTGAATCTGCTATCTTGGAATTGGATGAGCACGGTGGTGCAGCGGGAGTGTTGCTGCCTTACAGAGCTTGCAGCGCCGATGACCCGGGTTCGACCCCGACTACGAATGCTGTCTGTACTGAGTTTATACGTTCTCCCCGTAACCTGCGAGAGGTTTTCACCGAGATCTTCGGTTTTCTTCCCGCACTCCAAAGACGTACAGGTACATAGGTTAATTGGCTTGGTAAATGTAAAAATTGTTCCTGGTGTGTGTAGGATAATGTGCAGGGATCGCTGGTCAGTGCGGATTCAATTCAATTCAATTCAATTCAATTCAACTTTAATGTCATCGCACAAAATACAAGTATCAGTACAACGAAATGCAGTTTTGCGTCAGTCCGTAGTAGTTGTACATAAAGAGAAAAAACAAGAAAAAAATAGAAAGAGAGAAGATACAGAATAATCAGGAAATACAGAATGATTAAACAAAGGGGGACGGAGGGACCAGAGAAGTCTATCGTCGGGACTCCGAGTTCAGCAGTGTGATTGTGTTGTTATAGAAGCTTTTCCTCATCCTGCTGGTACGTGACCTGAGGCTCCTGTACCGCCTCCCTGATGGGAGGAGGGCAAACAGTCCATGGTTGGGGTGTGAGGGGTCTTTGATGATCTTCCCAGCCCGTCTCAGACACCGTTTTCGGTGGAGGGCATCCATGGCAGGGAGCGGGGCACCGATGATGTGCTGCGCGGTTTTGTGGGCCGATCATGTGGGCCGAAGGGCCTGTTTCCGCGCTGTATCCCCTAACTAAACTATAAACTAAACATGGATAGTTTGGAGGGGTATGAGCCAAACAGAGGCAGGTGGAACTAGTGTAGATGGGGCATCTTGGTCAGCATGGGCAGATTGGGCCAATGGTTCTGATTCCATGCTGTATGAGTCTATGACTCTAATGATATGAACATAATTTCATATAATTGACGAACTATTGACCTGTGCAAGATGTATTCAAGAGAGAGTTGGATCAAGCTTCGTGCTAACGGAATCAAGTGATATGGGGAGAAAGCAGGAACGGGGTACTGATTCTGGACGATCAGCCATGATCATATTGAATGGCGGTGCTGGATCGAAGGGCCGAATGGCCTACTCCTGCACCTATTTTCTATGTATCCAAGTTCAGAGCTTGCAGATGCCAAAACAATTGGAGGTGCAGGAAGCAGCGAGGAGTTCATAAGTTATAGGAGCAGAATTAGTCCATCCGGCCCATCATGTCTATTCCACCATTCAATCATGGCTGATCTATCTTTCCCTCTCAACCCTATTCTCCTGCCTTCTCCCCGTAGCCCCTGACACCTTGCAACGTCTTGCGATGGGTGTAAGAGGATATATAGGATAGGCGGCCAAAAGGAGCAGCCTGTGACAGATTACTCCTTCAGCAGAGTGTAAAGTGATACATTTTGGCACAAGGAACAAGGAGAAACAAAATGTGCCATCTGGCACAGCTCTAAAATGCGGGGAGGATCAAGGATCTGGCTGTATCCGCATTTCAATCTTGGACAGCGATAGGGCATGTTCTAACTACAGTTAGTAAAACAACTCGGATCCTGGGCTTTGTCCATAAAGGCAGAGAGTAGGAGTTTAGTTTTAATTTAGAGATACAGCGCGGAAACAGGCCCTTCGGCCCACCGAGTGTGCACCGACCAGCGATTCCCGCACATTAACACTATCCTACACACACTAGGGACAATTTACATTTATACCAAGCCAAGTAGCCTGCAAACCTGTATGTCTTACATGTTGGTGTGGGAGGAAACTGACGATCTTAGAAAACCCACGCGGGTCGCGGGGAGAACGTACGAACTCTGTAAAGACAGGACCTGTAGTTGGGATCGAACCCGGGTCTCTGGCGCTGAAAGTGCTGTAAGGCAGCAACACAACCACTGCGCCATCGTGACCGCCCTTGATGTTGACATTTTTGAATAATTGATTGGTTGATAGATTGATAGTGATCATAACAAGTATTGACACAAACGCTGGTGTATCTCAGCGGGACAGGCAGCATCTCTGGAGCTAAGGAATCGGTGACATTTCAGGTTGCGACCCTTCTTCAGTCTGAAGGCTGAATAGGCTGGGACTATTTATTGGAGCACAGGAGGATATGGGGTGATCTTATAAAGGCGTAAAAGATCATGGGAGCAATAGATCAGGTAGATGCACAGTGTCTCTTGCCCAGAGTAGGTGAATCAATGACCAGAGGACATAGGCTTAAGGTGAAGGGGCAAAGATTTAATTGGAATCTGAGGGGTAACATTTTCCACACAAAGGGTGGTGGGTGTATGGAACAAGCTGCCAGAGGAGGTAGTGGAGGCTGGGATTATCCCAACATTTAAGAAGTAGTTAGACTGGTGCATGGATAAGACAGGTTTGGAGGGATAAGGACCAAATGCAGGCAGGTGGGACTAGCTGGGACATGTTGGCCGGTGTGGGCAAGTTGGGCTGAAGGGCCTGTTTCCACACTGTATCACTCTATGACTCTGAATGACACTGTGACCTCATTAATGATGATAGCTGGGTGCTACAATGTCTACAGTATCTTTAAGAAAAAAGTAAGATTGATTTTTAAGTTTTTCAAACCCGCTCCATGACTCAAAGATGTTGGAAGAGAAAGGGTTTGAGAGAACTAAGGGCATATCTTTGATAGGTTGCCACGGTAACCATTATTTTAATTGCCATTGGGCAAATAGGGAAAGAAAACAAAAGAATGAATTGAAAGTGAAATTTCTGGAGATATCCGTGAAAAACATGGAACCTGAAATTGTAGAATGCCATATTAAGTCCAGAGGGCCAGTGTTTCTCCATCCCTCCCCCATCCTAGTTCTTTGACAGGTCTGACTGTCCTCCTGATTAGATTTGACATTGTGTGCCTCGTTGTCACCTTCCCTCAGCTAACAGCGATCTATTCTGCATTTTCCTTGAACCTCTTCCACTTTGTTGTCTCCTTTTTCACACCTTACCCTTCCATATCTCGGCGTCTCCCTCTCCCATGACACTCAGTCTGAAGAAGGGTCTCGACACGAAACGTCACCCATTCCCAGTGGCTCGGGCACTTCAACTCCCCCTCCCATTCCCAATCCAACCTCTCTGTCCTGGGTCTCCTCCATTGCCAGAGTGAGCAACACCGGAAATTGGAGGAACAGCATCTCATATTCCGCCTGGGTTGCTTGCGTCCGGTTGGCATGAACGTTGAATTCTCCCAGTTTTGCTAGCCCTTGCTGTCTCCTCCCCTTCCTTAACCCTCGAGCTGTCTCCTCCCATCCCCCTGCCCTCGGGCTCCTCCTCCTTCCTTTTTCCTTCCTTCTCCCCCCCACCCCCCATCAGTCTGAAGAAGGGTTTTGGCCCGAAACGTCGCCTATTTCCTTCGCTCCATAGATGCTGCTGCACCCGCTGAGTTTCTCCAGCCTTTTTATATACCGTCACCCATTCCTTCTCACCGGAGATGCTGCCTGTCCCTCTGAGTGACTCCAGCATTTTGTATCTGTCTTTGGTGGTCAAGTGGAAAAAAGGTTCAGTTTATCAGGCTTCGTTGAAACGGCACAGCAGGCAAAAGACAGAAAGGTCAGAGAAGGATGGAGAATTATAGTGACAGGCAATTTGAAGCTCAGAGTTGCTTTTGCTTGTCATCCAATCTGGATTAGTTTTTTTTGCCAGTGTAGAAAAGACTGCAAGACAGTATGAGCAGCAAATGTAATACGCCAAGTTGGAAGCAGTGCAAGTTAATTTTAGCGCGGAAACAGGCCCTTCAGCCCAACGAGCCCGCAATCCCCGCACATTAACACTATTCTCACACACTTGGGACAATTTACATTAATGCCAAGCCAATTCCAATTAACCTACGAATCTGTACGTCTTTAGAGTGTGGGAGGAAACCGAAGATCTCGAAGAAAGCCCACGGGGAGAACGTACAAACTCCACACAGGCAGCACCCGTAGTCAGGATTGAACCCGGGACGCAGAGCTCTGCCACTGTAAAGCAGAAACTCTGCCACTGCGCCACTAAATGGTTCTGTACCTGGAAGGATGGCACGGTGGAGCAGCGGTAGAGTTGCTGCCTTGCAACGCCGGAGACCCGGGTTCGATCCTGACCAGCGATCCCGAATATAGCACTATCCTACACACTGGGGAACAATTAAACCTGCAAGGCTGCACGTCTCTGGGATGTGGGAGGCAACTGGAGCGCCCGGGGGAAAACCCGAGCGGGTCACGGGAAGAAACGTACAAACCCCGTGTGGACAGGCAGGATCGAAGCCGGGTCTCAGGCGCTGTGAGGCAGCATCTCTGCCACTGCGCTGCCAGTTAGAGAATTGGCAACATTAACACATCCGAAATGTGAGACTCCCCCCCTGGCTCCCAGACCTTGGGGAGGGAGGGAAGCGAACTGAAGCACATTAGTTGGAGGCAGAAAATCAAACATCAGACGCTCAGGGTATGAGTCATCTCCGCAGACTCCAGCAGAATGCGTGTGCACCCTTTGAGAGTTCACAATATAATGCAAAAGCTGTCTCACTTTGTTTGGCTCTTGCAGAAAGACAGGAATTTCTTTCAGACTCAGTTGGTGTAAATAACTGTCAGGTCATGTTATACAAATTGGTATAAATACTTCTCCGAGACAAATCCCTTTGCTGTAATTTGCTTTGCATTTCCTATTGATATTTTTGCGCTCCACCGATGATTTGTCTCCGATGCTGTTTTAGTTCAGTTTAGGGATACAGCATGGAAACATGCCCTTCGGCCCACCGAGTCCACACCGACTGGCGATCCCCGCACAATCACGCTATCCCGCACACACACAGATTCAGATTCAGATTCAGATTCAATTTTAATTGTCATTGTCAGTGTACAGTACAGAGACAACGAAATGCAACGACACACACACACACACACACTAGGGACAATTTTTACCGAAGACATTTAACCTATAAACCTGCACGTCTTTGGAGTGTGGGAGGAAACCGGAGCACCCGGGAAAAACCCACGAAGGTCACCGGGAGAAAGTACCGAACTCCGTACAGACGGCACCCGTAGTCGGGATCGAACCCGGGTCTCTGGCGCTGTAAGGCAGCAACTCTACCGCTGCGCCACCCTTAATTCTCACTTTCATAGTCCTCTTTAAAGCAAAAGGAAATGGGAGTGAAATAACCCAGAAAACTTCAGCAGGGACATGGGGCTGGGGACATGATTTATCAACAGAAACGCTATTCATGCTGAGAGGACACTTCAACAAACTTCTCCAAAGCCAGAGTAAATGGAGCAGATATTAGACTGGGAAATTAATTCTGCATCTCATTGTACCCAATCATTACGGGACTCAGAGGACGATGTTTGGAGCATTGGGTGCAATTGCAAAGAGTTGTGTACGCAGCCCAGACCATCACACAAACCAACCTCCCTTCCATTGACTGAATCTACATTTCACTCAGCCTCAACAAGGCCAGCAGCACAATCAAGCTCCAGCCTCACCTCGCTCATTCCCTCTTCTCCCCTCTCCCATCGGGCAAGAGGTACAGAAGTTTGAAAACACATCATAAGAATGATGTTGTTAAGTTGGAAAGGGTGCAGAGAAGATTTCCAAAGAGGTTGCCAGGACTCGATAGTTTGAGCTAAAGGGAGAGGTTGAGCAGGCTGGGACTCTATTCCCCATTAGACTGGGAAATTAATTCTGCACCTCATTTTACCCCTTACAATGGGAACCAGAAGACAATGTTTGTAGCATTACGTGCACATGTTTCTGTTGTAAAAAGGCTTAGGAAGTTCGGCAACTCTCAACAACTCTCGCCAACTTCTACAGATGCACCGTACAAAACATTATATCAGGATGTATCACAGCATGGTTTGGGAACAGCTCCATCCAAAACCGCAAGTAATTGCAGAGAGTAGCCTGCACCATTACACCAACCTCCCTTCCATTGACTCCATCTACACTTCACGCTTCCGTGGCAAGGCTGCCAGCATAATCAAGGACCAGTCTCACCTCAGTCACTCCCTCTTCTCTCCTCTCCCATCGGACAAGAGGTACAGGGGTGTGAAAACGCACACCTCCAGATTCAGGGACAATTTCTTCCCAGCTGTTATGTAACTGAACTATGTAACTGAACGGTCCTCTCTCCAGATAGAATGAGGTACTGTCCTCCCATCTACCTCATTGGAGGCCCAATGAACTATCTTTAATCCGACTTCAATGTTATATCTTTGCACTAAATGTTATTCCCTTTATCTTGTATCTGTAGGCTGTAGAAGGCTTGATTGTAATCACGTGCAGTGGTTGCTTTGACTGGATGGCAAGCAAAACAAAACCTTTTCACTGTACTTCGGTCCGCGTGACCATAATAAACTAAACTAAAGCTCCAGTCACCCCGTTACAGGAAGGATCGGGGGGTTTATTGGGAGGGTGCAGAAAAGGTTTACCAAAATGCTGCCTAGTTTAGGGGATATTAACTGCAAGGGGAGGCCATTTAGGACTGAGATGAGTAAAAACGTTTTCACCCCGAGAGTTGTGAATCTGTGGAATCCTCTGTCACAGAAGGCAGCGGAGGCCAATAGGGTGATTTCACCAAATGTCAAATGAGCGTAGATCCCCCCTCATGTGACTGAAAAATTTAACTGGAGGACATATGTCACTTCGGTACATGTTAGTGAATGGGGAAACACACACTTTCACACCCGTTAAAAACATGGAAAACGGTCGATATTTGAGCTGACATTTTCTGTGCTAGTCGGGGTGACCGTGAAGCACAGCAACCTAAATTTTCAGGCAAAAAAAAAATAGAAAGTAAGGTAATTACAAGAGGGAACTGAAGGTGGAAAAACAGCGGAAGTGAACAGCAGACATTTGCCGTGGAGATTTAAAGTTCCAAAATATCGGGAATTATCCCGTTTGCTCGCTGCATTTCATCAAAAGTAAGTTAATAATGCCTTACTTTTGATGAAATTCAGCGAGCAAACGCGATAATTCCCGATATTTTGGACCTTTAAATCTCCACGGCAAATGTCTGCTGTTCACTTCCGCTGTTTTTCCCTCTTGTAATTACCTTACTTTCTATCTTTTTTTTTGCCTGACAATTTAGGTCGCTGTGCTTCAAGGTCACCCCGACTAGCACAGAAAATCTCAGCTCAAATATCGGCCGTTTTCCATGTTTTTAACGGGTGTGAAAGTGTGTGTTTCCCCATTCACTAACATGTACCGAAGTGTCATATGTCCTCCAGTTAAATTTTTCGTCACGTGAGGGGGGATCTACGCTCATTTGACATTTGGTGAAATCACCCTATTCACTGGATCTTTTCAAGAGAGAGGTACGGGCCTGTCCCACTTACGCAACTTTTTCGGCGACTGCCGGCGCTCGTCATGAGTCGTTGCAGGTCGGCGAAAATTCTGAATGTTGAAAATTCAGCGGCGACCAGAAAGACACTACGACTCTCTGGGTGACTGAGGGGACTACTCATGACCATACAGGCGACACCCTGGCGACATGTCGCGGGGTACATGAAGCCTGTATGGTCGTGAGTAGTCGCCCAAAGAGTCGTACCTTGTTCTGCTCGGCGCTGGATTTTCAACATGTTCAAAATGTTCGGCGACCTGTAACGACTTGTGACAGGAGTCCCCGAAAAAGTTGCGTAAGTGGGACAGGCCCGTTAGATTTAGCTCTTAGGGCTAAAGGAATCAAGGGATATGGGGAAAAGCAGGAACGGGGTACTGATTGTAGATGATCAACCATGATCATATTGAATGACGGTGCTGGCTCGAAGGGCCGAATGGCCTACACCTGCACCTATTTTTCTTTGTTTCTATGTTCCCTGTCTGCACTGGCTGGGACCGGCACACACCACAGGCCGATCTCCTCCTCTCTCTCTCCCTTTCATTGGTGAGGCTCTTTCCCCTCCCCGAAGATGAAGCTGGTGCTCTCTTGGTGGAGGCATGCATTTATAGAATAATGTTATCTCTAAGCACAACAACAGGTGATTATGTGTCAAGCTTGGTACCATAATGGCATGAGTTCTACCAGACACACCAAGCTCGTCTCAGATGTCTCTGAGATGTCTCTGGGAGAATTTAGAAGATTGAGTGGGGATCTTATAGAAACTTACAAAATTCTTAAGGGGTTGGACAGGCTAGATGCAGGAAGATTGTTCCTGATGTTAGGGAAGTCCAGGACAAGGGGTCACAGCTTAAGGATAAGGGGGAAATCCTTTAAAACCGAGATGAGAAGAACTTTTTTCACACACAGAGAGTGGTGAATCTCTGGAACTCTCTGCCACAGAGGGTAGTTGAGGCCAGTTCATTGGCTATATTTAAGAGGGAGTTAGATGTGGCCCTTGTGGCTAAGGGGATCAGGGGGTATGGAGAGAAGGCAGGTACGGGATACTGAGTTGGATGATCAGCCATGATCATATTGAATGGCGGTGCAGGCTCGAAGGGCCGAATGGCCTACTCCTGCACCTAATTTCTATGTTTCTATGTTTTATGTTTCTATGAAGCTTATCTCAGTGACCCCCACGGGTGGCCTCATGATCAACTTCGGTCCCTTCGAATTAGCCCAAGCATTCTTCGAAAAACATCTACTTGTTTTCCGAAGCAGGGTTCAAAATGCCGTGCTGCTAATGTAGCTGACGACTCCAGTTTCAGCTCACAGTCAGTTTAACCCTTACAGTATAAAAGGACTGGACACGCTAGATGTAAGAAAAATGTTCACAATGTTGGGGGAGTCCAGAAGCAGGGGCCACAGTCTTAAGAATAAAGGGGAGGCCATTTAAAACTGAGAAGAGAAAAAACGTTTTCACCGAGAGAGTTGTGAATTTGTGGAATTCTCTGCCACAGAAGGCAGTGGAGGCCAATTCACTGGATGAATTTAAACGTGAGTTAGATAGAGCTCTAGGGGCTAGCGGAATGAAGGGATAAGGGGAGAAGGCAGGTACGTGTTATTGATTGGGGATGATCAGCCATGATCACAATGAATGGCGGTGCTGGCTCGCAGGGCCAAATAGCCTCCCCCTGCACCTATTTTCTATGTTTCTATGCTTCTGTCTGGAACGTGCAGGTTTGTAGGGTGTGTCGGAAAGAACTGCAGATGCTGCAGATGCTGGTTTAAATTGAAGGTAAACACAAAATGCCGGAGTAACTCAGACTGAAAAAAACTCGGTCTGGAAAGAGCTGCCAGGGGTGGCTGTGGAGGCAGGTACGATTGGGGCACCTAAGAGGATTTTAAATAGGCACATGGCTATGCAGGGAATGGAGGGCTGTGTATCATGTACAGGCTGATGAGATTAATTATCTTGGCATCTTGTTCGGCACAGACATTGCGGGCTGAAGGGCTTGTTGCTGTGCTTTGCTTTCTTATGTTCAATATTCTAATGGGAATAAAGAGGCAGCCCTGGTGGCACAGCGGTAGAGTTGCTGCCTTACAGCGCTTGCAGCGCCGGAGACCCGGGTTCGATCCCGACTACGGGTGCTGTCAGTATGGAATTTGTACGTTCTCCCCGTGACCACGTGGGTTTTCTCCAAGATTACCTCCCACACTCCAAAGGCATACTGGTTTGTAGGTTAATTGGCTTGGTGTAAATGTAAAAATTGTCCCTAGTGTGTGTAGGATAGTGTTAGTGTGTGGGGATCGCAGGTCGGTGTGAACTCGGTGGCCCGAAGTGCCTGTTTCCGCGCTGTATCTATAAACTAAACTAAACTAAACTAAACTAAAGTGCAACGTTGGCATCTCAAGAGCACAAAAATACTTTGACGAAATTTACATCATAATCCAGATCACTAAAATCCGATGTTAAATTGTGCTTTTTGCAGTTGATTAATCAGTTGTTGCTATTCCAACATCACAAAAGTATCTAGACTTCCAAAAAGTGTCTCCAAAAAATACTCTTTGGGTAACACATGTAACACATTTTCAAACAAATTTCAATTTTCGGTAGAATTCTGCTTTAAGCTGCCCCGCCAATTTAAACTTTAGACTTTAGACTAAGTTTGGACTTGGAGATGTAGTGCAGCGAGTCTGCGCCAACCAACAATCACCCAGTACACTAACACTATCCCACACTCTAAAGACAAATTTACAATTTTTTACTGAGGCCAATTAACCTACAAACCAGGGGAGACACAAAATGCTGGAGTAACTCAGCGGGGCAGGCCGCATCTCTGGAGAGAAGGAATCGGTGATGTTTCGGGTCATGACCCTTCTTCAGTCTGAGTTACTCCGGCATTTTGTGTTTACCTTCAATTTAAACCAGCATCTGCAGTTCTTTCCGACACACCCTACAAACCTGCACGTCTTTGGAGTGTGGGAGTTAATCAGAGCACCCGGAGTAAACCTTTGTGATAGAAAAATAGAAAATAGGTGCAGGAGTAGGTCATTCGACCCTTCAAGCCAGCACCGCCGCTATTCAATATGATCATGGCTGATCATCCAAAATCAGTTCCCCGTTCCTGCTTTCTCCCCATATCCCCAGATCACAGAAAGAAAGTAGAAACTCCATACAGATACACCCGTAGTAAGGATCGAACCCGAGTCTCTGGTGCTGTACGGCATAAACTCTACCACTGCGCCACTGTGCCACCCATAGGCAGGTCTTCCCATAGATAGCTTCATAATGCTTTGCAATAGTGTCCCATTTCATCCTATGGATAAGTTCTGGGAAACTGCCAATGTTTGCATAACTTATAGGACATATTGTTTAGCCAATCCTATATTTAGTAACCAAAGGAGACATGGGAATACTTTAGAATCCATTATAAAAACAACCTGTCAACAGTGCAAAATATGACACTTACTTAACTCGATTAAGGAACCAAAACAATATTTTCGACAAGTAATTTTAACTATATGATCTTTGTACTGCACCAATTTCCCGAGGGAAGTAGGTCATTCCTACTTGTACTGTGAAAATAGTGAATACCTTTGTTTAAAAAAGGACACTAGGTGCTGGAGTAACTCAGCGGGTCAGCCAGCATCTCTGGAGAACATGGATAGGTGACATTTTAGGCTGGGTCTGTTCCATCTTTGAAGAATACCTAACGTTTTGCAGCAACTTCAGAATAATATCACTGAGATTATATTTTCATTTCATGTAAAATTTGCCCAAATTATAAGGTTCAAAATTATTTTAGAGATGAGAGATGTGGAGATACAGTTCTGGGGACCATGTTATAGGTAAGATGTTGTCAAGCTGGAAAGGGTACAGAGAAGATTTACCAGGATGTTGCCAGGACTAGAGGATCTGAACTAAAGTGAGATGTTGAGCAGACTGGGATTCTATTCCTTGGAGCGCAGGAGGAATAGGGGGGTGATCTTATAGAGGTGTATAAAATCATGAGGGTAATAGATCAGGTAGATGCACAGAGTCTCTTGCCCAGAGTAGGGGAATCAAGGACCAGAGCACATAGGTTTAAGGTGAAGAGGAAAAGATTTAATAGGAATTTGAGAGATACCTATTCCACACAAATGGTGGTGGTGGGTGTATGGAACAACCTGCTAGAGGAGGTAGTCGAAGCTGGGACTACCCCAACATTTAAGAAACAGACAGGTACATGGATAGGACAGGTTTGGAGGGATATGGGCCAAACACGGGCAGGTGGACTAGTGTAACTGAGACATGTTGGCCGGTGTGGGCAAGTTGGGCTGAGGGGCCTATTTCCACGCTGTATCTCTCTATGAAAATGTAGAATAGATCAGCTTGCAGAGAGGAAGGTGACAATGAGGCATACAATGTAACATTTAATCAAGAGGACAGGCAGACTGGTCGGAGAATAGAATTTGTACTATTTATTTACATTTATACTTTTATACAAGTATATATTTACATTTGCTTGGTGTGCATCATGCATAAGAGTTAAGAGTGTTTATTGTCGTATCTACCGGAACTGAACAATAAAATTCTTAAATAGACACAACAAGCTGGTGTAACTCAGCGGGACAGGCAGCATCTCTGGAGAGAAGGAATGGGTGATGTTTAGGGTCGAGACCCTTCTTCAGTCTGAAGGGCCTGTTTCCAAGCTTCTTCAGTCTGAAAAAGGGTCTCGACCCAAAACATCACCCATCCCTTATCTCCAGAGATGCTGCCTGTCCCACTGAGTTACACCAGCTTGTTGCGTCTATCTTCGGTTTAAACCAGCATCGAAGCCTGCTCTCTGGCGCTGTGAGGCAGATCCATTCCCATAGCCGACTTCTGAGATCAAGTTCTCATCGGGAACATAGGACCAAGTTTGTTGCTTCCCAGAGTGACTGCTAGGTGGATGGAGCAAATCCTGCCTCAGTTTGTGTTTGCTGCCTCTATGTGCCAGAACATTGTTGTGCACTCGCCCTGTATACAGGGGTTTTACTCACTGCTTAGTTATAAATTATCATTGCAGTTAGTGACGATGGCTTCCAGAGTGAGTGCTGGTGTAAACTGAAAGAGTGTCAGCCTAAGTGTTAGCCAGAAACTAGAACTAGTAATGTTGTGAAAAGTCGAAGCCAGACACAAAATGCTGGGAGTAACTCAGAGGCTCAGGCAGCATCTCTAGAGAAAAGGAATAGGTGACATTTCCGGTCGGAACCCTTGCAGAGACTGAAAGATAGAGAAGGCCAGAACAAAACAGGGCGGGAGAGGATGTTTCCACAAGTGTGAGAGTCTAGGACCAGAGTCTAGGCCTCAGAATGAAATGAGGTAGCTTTAGAAAGAAGATGAGGAGGAATTTCTTTAGTCAAGGGAGAGCCCGACCAGCTGAGTTACCCCAGCAATTTGTGTCTGTCTTTGGTACGAACCAGTTCCAGCAGTTCTTTGTTTAAGAAGGAACTGCAGATGCTGGAAAATCGAAGGTACACAAAAATGCTGGAGAAACTCAGCGGGTGCAGCAGCATCTATGGAGCGAAGGAAATAGGCAACGTTTCGGGCCGAAACGTTGCCTATTTCCTTCGCTCCATAGATGCTGCTGCACCCGCTGAGTTTCTCCAGCATTTTTGTGTACCTGAAGTTTATTTGTTTCTACAACAGACTGAGAGGATTTACGTTCTCCTACATGCCCAACGCAGACTTTAAATGCTTTCTCTTTTTATTACTCATTTGTGAGACACTGGGCTTCTAGGGAGGGTTACGATTTATTGCCTTTCAGGAGCCGAAGATGAACTTTGTTTGATAACTTCGGGAGACAGATAAAAGGGAAATATATCTCCTTGCCTTCTGCGTTCGGCTCTAAATTTATCTCTTCAATTCCACACTAATGTGGTCGACTTTTATATATCCCCTGATGTCGCCATCTTTGGCCACTGGCAGACTCCGACCTCGAATGCTGCCTTTGTGGAGTTTGCACGTTTACCCTGTGAGCACATGGGTTTTCTCCGGATGCTCCGGATTCCTCCCGCATCCTAAAGACGTGGGGTTGCGTCGGTCCATTCTAGTCAACATTAAGAAGCCTCAAGGGCCTGTCCCACTTAGGCGACTTTTCAGCGGACTGCGGGCGACTGTCAAGTTCGCGGCACTCGCCTGAAAAACCGGGAACTGGAACGGCGACTGTCAGAGCGGAACGCACACACACACACACGCACGCACGCGCACACACACACACACACACACACACACACACACACACACACACACACACACACACACACACACACACACACACACACACGCACACACACACACACACACACACACACACACACACACACGCACACACACGCACGCACACACACACGCACGCACGCACGCACACACACACACACACACACACGCACGCACACACACGCACACACACACACACACACACACACACACACACACACGCACACACACACACACACACACGCACGCACGCACGCACACACACACACACACACACACACGCACCCGCGCACACACACACACACACACACACACACACACACGCATGCACGCACGCACGCACACACGCACGCACACACACAAACACATCGCAAAGGCGGGGGTCAGGGAGGGAGCGCTGTCTGAAATTCGCACGGTGCAAAGCCAAGGTGATACAGACACACACCACGATGATCAGGAAGGGTAAGACAGCTAGCACAGAGTACGGTAAGTCCTTTGAAAGAGGGGGAGGGAGGGGAGAAGGGGGGGACAAGGGGGGAGAAGGAGTGGAGAAACTATTAAGAAGCCAGACAACTTTTAATAAGCCAGAGATACACAGCTGTGAAGTTTGGCGGACATTTAACATTACCGGTCGGTTATCCTTGGTTCTGAAAACTCGTGCTAACGTTTTTTTTTTCGCAATGAGTCAATGAAAATGACCGGTCAGCAAAGGAGATTAACTAAAACTACCTACGACTACCGCGACTACCTACAACGACATTGGCGACCCCACTACAACTGCACCTACGACTACAAAAGTATCGATTTTCTCCATGGCGACCATACTGAGGCCGCGACTAGTTCCCAGAATGCGGGAACTCCTTGCGACTGTGAAGGAGACTCACCAGAGACCACCAGCGAACATGTGGTGACCATGTAGCGAACGCAGAGTCTCCTGCACTCCCCTAAAAAGTCGCTTAAGTGGGACAGGCCCTTCATATCTTCATTTGCCTTGTGAGAAATACATTTCTGGATAATTAAAATGCAAATCCAGATGCCTCGTTCTGTTCACAACAAATTTTCTGCAAACATTGACTCACGAATGACTGGGAGTCAAAGAGCTGGAGAAATTCCATTGAGATTAGCAACCTGGTTCTTGCAAATCTCTGATGCTTTGTGCACCATTAATTAAATCCGGTGAGCTTGACCAGAAGTATTTTATTTGAAAAAGTGTGTTACTAAGGGCAGGGAGGGGGGGTTGTTAGAGATTTATTTAAAATTGGAGACTTCAATGTTCATACCGTAGGGTTGTGAGCTACCAAAACAGAATATGAGGTCCCATTCCTCCATTTGGCCTCACGGGCAAAGGAGGAGGCCCTGGGCAGAAAGGTCAGTGTGGGGATGGGGAGTTGAAACGGTTGGCAACCGGGTGATGCAGCAGGCCTTGTCGGATTGAGCGCGAGTGTTCGGCAAAGTGGTCTCCAAGTCTATGCTTGGATTTGTCGAAGTACAAGAGGCTTCAGGGGGACCGCCGGATGCAGTAGATGAGGTTAGAGGAGGTGCCCGTGAACCTATGTCTCGCCTGGAAGGACTGCTGGGGTCCCTGGATGGAGGCGAGGGAGGAGGGATATTTATGTGCCCCGCTTGTAGAGCAGTCGGTGAAAACTCACGCTGGTCACGGGGAGAACGTACAAACTCCATACAGACAAGCATCCGAAGTCAGGATCGAACCCGGGTCTCTGGCGCTGTAATGGGCCTGTCCCAGTTATGCGACTTTTTCGGCGACTGCCGACACCCGTCATAGGTCGCTGCAGGTCGCCGAAAATTTTCAACATGTTGAAAATTCAGCGGCAACCAGAAAGCCGCTATGACTCTTTGGGCGATTGAGGAGACGACTCACGACCATACAGGCGACACGTCGCTGGGTGAAGCCTGTATGGTCGTGAGTAATCGCCCAAAGAGTCGTACCTTGTTCTGGCCACCGTTGGATTTTCAACATGTTGACGAGACCTGTAACGAGCTATGACGGGTACCGGCCGAAAAAGTTGCGTAAGTGGGACAGGCCCGTAAGGCAGCAGCTCTACCGCTGCGCCGCCGTGCCACTTTAACACGTGCCGGTGTTAAAGTCAAATGCTAAGTTCAGTGTTAAAAGTTATTCTTCAAACTGCAAATATTAGCTGGAGCATCTCTGGAGAAAAAGGGACGGGTGAATGAATCTTCATGAAGGACTCGTTTACACGAGAGAAAGATGGGTGCAATTCACATTGATTTCTCACCAGTGTCTGTGTCCAATTAAATACTGATGCTTTTGTGATCGTAATGATAGCTTTGTTTAATGTGTCTGCTATCGGCAAGATGCAGGGTCATCAGAATACATTCCATTTTACAAAGAGACAGCGGGAATGATATTTGTTATTCTATTGGGTTATGTAGGAACAACCTTTGCCATTGAAGGCCTTTTATCTGTTGTCAACACACAGTCCCTGAAAAATTGATTGTGCATCGTATATTTTTAATAAAATCAATCCCACTTGAGCGTGTCACACATGCAGAGTGGCAGTCGTATTTAGACCTACTCGTTTCAAGTGCCTGCCATTTTCAATGTTGATTTATTCCCAGTTAGAAGGGAGGAGTTAAACCTCTCTTATTCTCACAGAGAGTGGCGAGTCTGTGGAATTCTCTGCCTCGGAGGGCGGTGGAGGCCGGTTCTCTTGATACTTTCGAGAGAGAGAGAGCTAGATAGGGCTCTTAAAGATCGCGGAGTCAGGGGATATGGGGAGAAGGCAGGACAGGGTACAATACAATACCGTTTATTGTCATTTGAACCTCAAATGAAGTTCAAACAAAATTTGGTTTCTGCAGTCATACAACAAAGAAAAGAACCCAGACACACACCAACACAATTTACACAAACATCCATCACAGTGAATCTCCTCCTCACTGTGATGGAAGGCAAAGTCTTGTCTCTCCCCTGCTCTCCATTCTTCTCCCGATGTCAAAGTCAAAGCCCCTGGCGGGCGATGGTAAGTCCTGCGGCTATTAAGGCCGTGCCGGGCGATGCAAGGTCGCGCTCCGGGTCTTGACGTTGGAGCCCCTGGCGGGCACTAGCAAGTCCCGTGGCCGTTAAAGCCGTGCCGGGCGATGTAAGGTCCCGTTCCAGGTCATTTTCAACCCTGCAATTCGGGCGGGAGAAAAACCACTATAAACTATACACTCAACGGGACAAAAAAAAAAAACCAGACAGACTGCAGAGGCCTCTGCAACGTCAGTCGCGCCGCCCACATACTGATTGGGGATGATCAGCCATGATCACATTAAATGGCGGTGCTGGCTCGAAAGGTCAAATGGCCTAATCCTGCACCTATTGTCTATTGTCTATTGTCTCATAGAGTTCAAAACACAAACAGCGAGGAAACAGGCCCTTTGGCCCGACTTGTCCATGCTAAACAACATGCCCCATCTACACTGGTCCCGCCTGCATTTGGCCCACGTCCCTCTGATCCTATCTTATTCATGTACTTCTCTTAATGGTTCCGAAATGTTGCGAGGAGAACGTGCAAACTCCGTACAGACAGCACCCACCCGTAGTCAGGATTGAACCCGTGTCTCTGGAACAGTGAGGCAGCAACTCTACCGCTGTGCCACCGTGCCGTAAGAAATACTAGAACCAAATTGAGCGTAAGCAGGAAATAAAAATGCGTGTCGACACAAGGAACGGCAGACGTTGGTTTACATAAAATAGCCCAAAGGTCATTAGGTCATAAGTGATAGGAGCAGAATTAGGCCATCTGGCCCATCAAGTCTATCCTGCCATTCAATCACGGCTGGTCAATATCTCCCTCCTAACACCATTTTCCCACTTTATTCCCGTAACCTCTGACACCTGTACTAACTAAGTACCGTATCTATCCATCTCTGCCAAAAATATCCATTGTTTTGGCCTTCACAGCCTTCTGTGGCAAATAATCCCACAGATTCACCACCCTCTGGCTAAAGAAATTCCCCCTCATCTCCGTCCTAAATGAACGACCTTTCATGCTGAGGCTATGACCTCTAATCCTAGACTCTCCCACTAGTGGAAACATCCTCTCCACATCCACTCTATCCACTCTATCCAAGCCTTTCACTATTCAATAAGTTTCAATGAGGTTCCCCCCTCATTCTTCTAAAATCCAGCGAGTACAGGTCCAGTGCTGTCAAAGTGCGGGAGTAACTCAGTGGGATATTTCTGGCGAACATGGATAGTTTAGTTTGGTTTAATTTAGTTTTGAGATACCGCAGGGAAACAGGCCCTTGACTGAGCCCACACTGACCAGCCCCCGCACACTAACACTATCGACCACAGTCTCCAGAGGTTAACCTCATGTACGTCCTTGGAGGTTTCCCAAGCAGGTAATCTTTATAGACAACACCCTAAATCGAACCCGGGTCTCCAGTCCTGCGCTGTAGGCAGCCCTGTCCCACTTAGGAAACCTGAACGGCAACCTCTGGAGACTTTGGGCCCCACCAAGCCTTTCCGGAGGTTTTTGCAGTCTTTCTACCTGCCCACCTGCAACCTCCGGGAACCGCACGGAAACCTGGGTGGGGCGCAAACCAGAGGTTTCCGTTCAGGTTTCCTAAGTGGAACAGGGGCATTAGGCAGCAACTCTGCCTCTGCGCCACCATGGCCACCCTCTTGGCTGCATCTTGTGTGGCGACCCTTCTTCAGACTTTTAAATAAGAGTGTTTGTTTTTTTTTTCTCCAGAGGGCAAAGTTGAAGTGACGAAAGAAGATATCAAGTTATGCACCATGGGACCGGCAAAGGTGTTTGGAGAGCTCGCTATCCTGTACAACTGCACCCGAACTGCCACAGTGAAAAGTAAGCTGCATTTCACAGTCTGCTACGTGATATAACTGTGCATGTAATCCAGGGGTCGGCAACCTACGGCCCCCGGGCCGAATGCGGCCCGTAACACGAAATCATCCGGCCCGCTGGCAAATTTTTTTCCCCTCTAATCATCCGGCCCGCCGAACGCGTCCGAGCACCGAACTCTGGCTGTACCGCTTCCTGTGCAAAGCCGCCGGCACGGCCACGCACCTTCTGTGAACACGCTTAACAAAGAACTGCAGATGCTGGAAATATTTATGGTAGACAAAAATACTGGAGAAACTCAGCGGGTGAGACATGCAAGGATTGCATGAGGCTGCCTCACCCGCTGAGTTTCTCCAGCATTTTTGTCTACCTTCTGTGAACACGTGATTTGATGCCTGCCATCCGGGGAGGGATGGGGGCGGGATCCAATGTGTACATGTGATAGACATGGCCCGCCACCCGCTCACAGACATGCATCCTGGCCCTATGCAGAACAAGGTTGCCGACCCCTGAATTGTAATCCTTGGCTCTGTGTCCGAGGACAACCAAGCAATGTACTCTCAATGTGTAGGAAGGAACTGCAGATGCTGGTTTAATCCAAAGGCAGACAACAAAAAGGCTGGAGAAACTCAGCGGGCTAGACAGCACCTCTGGAGAGAAGGAATGGTTGACGTTTCAGGTCGAGAAGGGTCTCAAAACGTCACTCATTCCTTCTCTCCAGGGATGCTGCCTCACCCGCTAATTTACTCCAGCTTTTTGCGTCTCTTTTCCCTTCACAATTCTTGGATAGACACGAAAAGCTGGAGTAACTCAGCAGGACAGGCAGCATCTCTGGAGAGAAGGAATGGGTGACGTTTCGGATCGAGACCTTTCTTCAGACTGAGTGTCTCCATTCCCCTTACATCAGTCTGAAGAAGGGTCTCAACCCGAAATGTCACCTATTCCTTTCCTCCAGAGATGTTGCCTGACCCGCAGAGTTACTCCAGGGTTTTGTGTCGACCTTTGATGTATTCTCAAATCTGAATGTAATACAATGTTCTCCAAATCACTGACGTTGAACGGATCCTGTTTTATTTGGCAAATGTATTTTTTGATTTGCTTTGCTGGTTCTCATGAATACAATTTGTCATTTTTATTAATTCACTTTCTGGTACTTGTTTGAGAGGAAGGGAATGCTCGGATTTTACACCTTCAAATTCAAATAACCTTTTGTCGCCCAACGATTTAAGTGCGGCAGGGGCGCATTGGTAGAGTTGCCGCCTCACAGCGCTTGCAGTGACGTAGACCCGGGTTCGATCCCGACTGCGGGTGCTGTCTGTACAGAGTTTGTACGTTCTCCCCGTGACCTGCGTGCATTCTCTCTGAGATTTTCAGTCTCCTCCCACACTCCAAAGACGTGCAGGTTTGTAGGTTAATTGGCTTAGAAACATGGAAAATAGGTGCAAGAGTAGGCCATTCGGCCCTTCGAGCCTGCACCGCCATTCAATATGATCATGGCTGATCATCCAACTCGGTATCCTCTACCTGCCTTCTCTCCATACCCCCTGATCCCTTTAGCCACAAGGGCCACATCTAACTCCCTCTTAAATATAGCCAATGAACTGGCCTCAACTACCTTCTATGGCAGAGAATTCCAGAGATTCACCACTCTCTGTGTGAAAATTGTTTTCCTCATCTCGGTCCTAAAAGATTTCCCCCTTATCCTTAAACTGTGACCCCTTGTTCTGGACTTCCCCAACATCGGGAACAATCTTCCTGCATCTGGCCTGTCCAACCCCTTAAGACTTGGGTTTGTGCACTTGGTATAAGTGTAAATTGTCCCTAGTGTGTGTGTAGGGTCGTATCATTGTGCAGGGAAAGCTGGTCAGAGTGGACTCGGTGGGCAGAAGGGGCCTGTTTACGTGCTGTATCGCTAAACAAAACAAATTAACAGATTGTGTCGGAAGGAACTGCAGATGCTGGTTTAAACCGAAGATAGGCACAAAAAGCTGGAGTAACTCAGCGGGACAGGCAGCGTCTCTGGAGAGAAGGAATGGGTGGCGTTTCGGGTCGAGACCCTTCTTCAAATTGTTGGGTTTTGTGAACAATAATCTGGGGCAGCCCAGGAACACAGCAACACTGCCGCTGCGCCATGGTTTATGTTGTTTTGAAGTCCTTAAATTCACGAGGTGAGTGGAAGATCTTTGTTCTTTCAATCATTATCAAAGCATGAGTGGCTTTGACAGTGTGAGACGCTGCTGTGCGGTGGGATGGGACTGACAACACTGTGCTGTCGAGCCTCTGCTGTCAACCTCTTTGCTTCAACTGAGCGTCTCCTGCATTACGGCTTACATTTCCTTTGTTGCTGAAGAGAAAAGCAGCTGAGAGCTTATCTCCAGAAACATTTGGTGCAGCCCGATATAAAATAGCATCATTCTCATTAAGAAGGAGACACCAGAGACTGCAGATGCTGTAGTCTGCAACAGCTGAAAACAAACCCCACAAAACCTGCAGATGCTGGTTTATTCTGAAGATAGACACAAAATGCTGGAGTAACTCAGCGGGACGGGCAGCATCTCTGGACGGAAGGAATAGGTGACATTTCGAGTCGAGACCCTTCTTCAGACTGAGAGTCAGGGTAGTGGGAGACACAGAGATGTGGAAGGGTAAAGTGTGAATGAGAGAGATCAAAGCAGACACAGTTGAAAGAAAATGTAGAATGGACTATTCTTTGACTTTGACTCTGACATCGGGGGGGAGGGGGGGGGGGGGGGGAGTGCCGTGGAGAGATAAGTTTTTTTTGGCCTTCCATCACAGCAATGTGATGGATGTTTATGTAAAATGTAAATTATGTTGTGTCTGGGGTCTATTTGTTTGTAATGTATGGCTGCAGAAACGGCATTTCGTTTGGACCTCAAGGGGTCCAAATGACAATTAAATTGACTCTCTTGACTCTCTCTTGACTCTTCCTGCCTACAAATCCGCATGTCATTGGAAAGTGGGAGGAAGCCGGAGCACCCCGGAGAAGACCCACGTGGTCATAGGGAGAACGTACAAACTCCGTTTAGACAACACCCGCAGTCAGGATCGAACCCGGGTCTTTGGCGCTGCATGGCAGCAACTCTGTGCAACTGTGCCGCCCCTATCCGTTACCTCTGCATTTGAATCTTAAATACATTTATCTTTATAATTTATCCCCTTTCGCTAATATCTTTTCACCGGGCAGCACGGTGGCGCAGCGGTAAAGTTGCTGCCTTCCAGCGCTTACAGCGCCGGAGATCTGGGTTCGATCCTGACAATGGGTGCTGTCTGCACGGAAGTTTGTACGTTCTCCCCATGACCTGCGTGGATTTTTTCCGAGCTCTTCGGTTTCCTCCCACACTCCAAAGACGTACAGCTCGGGTTTGTATACTTGGTCTCTCAGTGTAAATTGTCCCTAGTGTGTGCAGGCTTGTGTTAACGTGCGGGGGTCGCTGGTCGGTGCAGACTCGGTGGACTGAAGGGCCTGTTTCCGCGCTGTATCTCGAAACTAAATTAATATCTGAAGCAAAGGTAGACCCAAAATTACAGGCGTAACTCAGCGGGACAGGCAGAATCTCTGGAGAGAAGAAATGAGCGGCGTTTCGGGTCGAAACCCTTCCTCAGACTGTCAGGGGAGTGGGCGGGACAAAGATAGAATGTAGTCGGAGACAGTAAGACTGGTGGGAGAACTGGGAAGGGGGAGGGGATGGAGAGAGAAAACATCTGTCTCTTAGCATCTCACATTAAATACATCTTTCCATCTACTGCTACTTTATGCTATCGGTAATGAATACAGTTATCTCCACCCCACAGATGTTATTGTGTGTGATGTTTTAATATTTATTTATCAGTTCGTTCTTCATATCACTTCATTCATTTATCTACACATGATACAAATTCATGTCCCTGTTATATTGCAGTTGGCACCTGTTCCTTTAATGGACGGTCTAATTCTAATTGGCACAAGGCACCAGTATATTCATTGAATGGACAACACTAATTTTCAGCCTCTATGTTCTTGCTTTTTATGAACAATTGATGCTTCAAAGAATTATTGTGAACATTTTTTTCATTGATATATTGTAATTAATGCCCCTGTCCCACTTAGGAAACCTGAACGTAAACCTCTGGAGACTTTGCGCCCCACCCAAGGTTTCCGTGCGGTTCCCGGAGGTTTTTGTCAGTCTCCCTACCTGCTTCCACTACCTGCAACCTCCGGCAACCATCTGCAACCTCCGGGAACCGCACGGAAACCTTGGGTGGGGTGCAAAGTCTCCAGAGGTTTCCGTTCAGGTTTTCTAAGTGGGACAGGGGCTTTAGAGTGTTGTATTGTCTGTCTCGGGCCCTCCTCCACTTTCAGAGTGAGGCCCAATGCATATTGGTGGAATAGCACCTCATATTTCACTTTGGCAGCTTACACACCAGCGGTATGAATATTGACTTCTCTAACTTCAAGTCACCCTTGCTTTCCCCCTCTCTCCATACCTCCCCCATCCTAGTTCTCCGGCAAATTTGACTTTCCTCCTGATTGAATTTTACTGCTTGTAGGCCTCGTTGTCTGAGTTAGGGAGGAGATAGCAGAAGTTACCTTTCATTAGCATAACACTGACTATACTTATGTGGATAGTGCCGAGATATTCTACATTTTTTTTTCACCTTCCATCACAGTGAGGAATGTGGAGGAGTCACTCTGGTGGATGTTCATGTTCAAATGTGTTATTTGCGTTCCGTTGATTTTTATTGTATGACAGACTTGGCAAATGAAATTCCTCGTATGTTGCAAAACATACTTGGCTAATAAAGTATTATTGTGATTGTGAGATCCGCCATAGAAAGCGTTTTATTGGGATGCATTGCGGCTCGGTTTGGAAACGCTCCATCCAAGTCCGCGTGAAATTGCAGCGAATTGTGGACGCAGCCCAGACCATCATACAAACCAACCTCCCTTCTGAATGACTCCATTTATACCTCGTGCTGCCTCCGCAAGGCCAGCAGCATAATCAAGGACGTGCCACACCCTGGCCACTCCCTCTTCTCCCCTCTCCCATTGGGCAAGAGGTACAGAAGTGTGAAAACGCACAACTCCAGATTCAGGGACAGTTTCTTCCCAGCTGTTGTCAGGAGACTGAATCATCCTACCACAACCAGAGAGAGCAGTCCTGAATCTCATTGGTAACCCTCGGACTATCTTTGATCGGACTTTGGTAGACAAAAGTGCTGGAGAAACTCAGCGGGTGCGGCAGCATCTATGGAGCGAAGGAAATAGGCAACGTTTCGGGCCAAAACCCTTCTTCAGACTGATCAGACTTTACTGGCTTTACCTTGCACTAAACCTTATTCCCTTATCACCTTATCATGCACTGTGAATGGCTCGATTGTAATCATGTATTGTCTTTCCACTGACTGGTTAGCTCGCAACAATAAACTAAACTAAACTAAACTAATAGGTACACAAAATTGCTGGAGAAACTCAGCGGGTGCAGCAGCATCTATGGAGCGAAGGAATTAGGCGACGTTTCGGGCCGAAACACTTCTTCAGACTTGTAAACTAAACTAATATTGGCTGCAAGCTAAAAGCTATGTAATATTTAAGTGAAAGAGAAATACCAAGGCACTATAGTTTAAAATCAGTTGTTGAAAAAGGATTAGCGTGCTTATAGTAATACAAAAAAAAAGGCTTAAAGCTGAAATTATAATCGAGCACAGCACAGATTTCAAAAGGGATCACGTTTTATTGACCTTTTACATTCTTTGATGGAATAACAGCAAACAAGAAATGGCAGCAGGAGACTGTCAAAAGGCCTTTGAAAAGTAGTAGACCTATGACTTGGATTAGCACACACGGAATTAGAATGGATAGTCACACAGTATGAAAACAGGCCCTTTGCAACACAGAGGCCTTTTGCCGACATCAGGTCGACATAGAAACTTAGAAACACAGAAAATAGGTGCAGGAGGAGGCCATTCGGCCCTTCGAGCCAGCACCGCCATTCATTGTGATCATGGCTGATCATCCCTACCAATAACCCATGCCTGCCTTCTCCCCATATCCCTCGACTCCACTAGCCGTTAGAGCTCTATCTAACTCTCTCTTAAATCCATCCAGTGACTTGGCCTCCACTGCCCTCTGTGGCAGGGAATTCCATAAATTCACAACTCTCTGGGTGAAAAAGTTTTTTTCTCACCTCAGTCTTAAATGACCTGCCCTTTATTCTAAGACTGCGGCCCCTGGTTCTGGATTCACCCAACATTGGGAAAATTTTTCCTGCATCTAGCTTGTCCAGACCTTTTATAATTTTATATGTTTCTATAAGATTCACCCCTCATCCTTCTAAACTCCAGTGAATACAAACCTAGTCTTTTCAATCATGGGCGGCACGGTGGCGCAGCGGTGGAGCTACTGCATTACGGTGTTTGTACGTTCTCCCCTGACATGCGTGTGTTTTCTCCGAGATCTTCGATTTCCTCCCACACTCCAAAGACCTACAGGTTTGTGTGTTAGTGTGCGGGGATCGCTGGTCGGCGCGGACTCGGTGGGCCGAAGGGCCTGTCTCCGCTCTGTATCTCTCAACCAAAAATCAAAAGCCAATTTATATTAACCCCATATTATTATGCCTACATTCATAGAACATAGAACAAAGACACGTACAGCATAGGAACAGAACTGAACGATCCTATCACCAGTGCAGTCCTAACCCCCCCATCTACCTCATTGGAGATCTTTGCACGATCTTTAATCGGACATTATTGGACTTTATCTTGTACCCTTTATACTTTATCTGTACGCTGTGGACCACTTGACCATAATCTTGTTTAATCTATTCTGTGACTGGGGAATACGCAACAAAAGCCTTTCACTCTATCTCGATACGGGTGACTATAATAAAATAAACAAAGCTCAACGACAGATAAACACAAAAAGCTGGAGTAACTCAGCGGGACAGGCAGCGTCTCTGGAGAGAGGGCATGGGTGACGTTTCGGGTCAAGACAATTCTTCGCACTGAGAGTCGGGGGGGGTGAGGGAGACTAGAGATACGGAAGGATAAGGTGTGAAAGCGACAGGTCAAAGCAGACGGTGATAAGGAAAGGTAGAATGTAGAATTCCACAAATTCACCCAGAGAGTTGTGAATTTGTGGAATTCTCGGCCACAGAAGGCAGTGGAGGCCAATTCACTGGATCAATTTAAAAGAGAGTTCGATGGAGCTCAAGGTGCTAGCGGAATATAGTGATATGGGGAGAAGGCAGGCACGGGTTACCGATTGTGGATGATCGGCCATGATCACAATGAATGGCAGGTGCTGGCGCGCAGGGCCAAATGGCCTCCGACTGCACCTATTTTCTATGTTTCGATGTTTCCATGTTTCATTGGCAGCTGAGGGGAAGGTGACAACGAGGCATACAATCAGTAACATTTAATCAGGAGGACAGTAGAACTAGTGGGAGAACTAGGGTGGGGAATTAAACTAAACTAAACTTATCAATGTCTGTGCCAAACATGATGCCCTAATCCCATCTGCCTGCACATGATCCAAACCCCTCCATTCTCCATGCATGTATCCATCTATAAGCCTCTTAAACCCCATTATCGTATCTGTCTCAACCATCACCCATGATAGCGTATTGCAGGCACCCACCGCCCTCTGTGTAAAAGATGTACCCTGTAAATCTGCTTTCAACTTTGCCCTTCTTCCCATTCACGCCCCTCCAGATTCTAACAACCAACTTGCACGAGGGGCCATTTAGAGTCGCAGTTAAAAAACCAAAAACCCACGCCTCTTATAGATGGGGGGGGCAAAGCATAGCGCCAAGAAACATGACCACGGACGGCACGGTGTCGCAGCGGCAGAGTTGCTGCCTTACAGCGCCAGAGACCCAGGTTCAGTCCTGACCACGAGTGCTGTCTGTACGGAGATTGCACGTTCTCCCCGTGACCTGCGTGAGTTTTCTCCGGGTGCTCCGGTTTCCTCCCACACTCCAAAGACATACAGGTTTGTTGGTTAATTGACTTTGGTTATAATTGTAAATAGTCCCTCGTGTGTAGGATGGTGCTTGTGTACGGGGTGATCGCTGGTCGGCGTGGACTCAGTGGGCCGAAGGGCCTGTTTTAACTCTGTTTCTCTAAACTCTGAAGTCTCTAACAACTGATCATCACAGAACCACCACCAATTTTCAGGCACCCTTGGTTCCAGAGCCTTTCTGAATTCACCGTTTTGCCGGACTAACAAAGGTCACGGTGGAGGGGCCGAGTTACTGGCCCGCAAAGTCGGCTTTGGAACTTGGCCATGGGGACGGATCTGCCGGCTTGGGTCAGGCCAGAGTTCCAGAGCAAAGATTATAGAGCAGAGCAAGATAGACCACTCCTCCGAAATCCAATGGGCTGACGTGTAGTATGTAACGGAACGTCACGGCCGCCATTTGTCTATGCCAAACGCGACATCTTTGGTAGCGGGGATGGACTCCACAGTTACACAATCTGCGCTTACATCAGGTCGCAGGGAAAAGCAAAGATACTAGAGGCTCCTCCAGTATCTTTGGGAGGAAGAGGACGTTTCCTCCACTCCTGAGTTGATCCAGGACTGATTCTCGGTCCCCCCGATACCAGATGAAGGCGGCCGGCGGGAGAGCTCAAGCGTCTTCCCACGGTCGGCGCTCCCGAGGCAGCGGGCAATGCCCCTCTAGTATCTTTGGTGTAATCCGTTCCAAAGATTGAGCTGCTCTCTCATCTTTGGTGTAATCAGTGTTGTAGGGAACAGTGTTTTATATATAATCGATCACATCACATATTTAGTTAATATTATTGTAAATGTTAATAATATTATTGTAAAATACAGCTCAATAAAATGGCGTCATGTCATACCCATGTCATACTACGCTTTTTTTGCAGAGTGGCGCATCTTGCTCTGCTCTATAATCTTTGTTCCAGAGTCCCTGCTGCAGGTTGCAAATTCCACCCGCCGATCGGCTGCCAACATCCTGATGAGGTCGAGATCGGCCACCTCACCCAGCCTAGCGGCCACATTATCCGAGGGACTTCCGGAGTGAATTTCAAGTGCGCTCTTGTGATTCTGTCCGGATTAAAAGAGGCACAGAAACATCAGTTGCCGGAAAATCGGCAGCAGACCTGTATTTGTGGTGTTATTTTTGTGTGTAATATGCCGGTAAATACGTCTTAGGCCCTCTTCGGTCGTGGCTGACCATGGGTGTCTCCAGGGTGCCAATCCCAATATGGAGGATGCCTGTGCGTGACTTTGTTTAACGTGGGGAGACTGGTGCACAGACAACCACCCCACCGTCCTTGACAGATCAGGGTCGGGATCCACGATGACCGGAGACCCTTTTCTGCTGCAGCCTTCATCCGCCTTCCCAGCCGTTGTGATGCTCAGCTAAGGTCAGCCATCGCCCTCCGCCTGTCCCACCGTTGAGGCCTTGGTTGGATTGCTCTTTGTTAGGGACCTTCCACTCGACCTTACCGCCATGGGTGGCCCTACCAGGAGCACAGCTCCAGACGGCATCGCTCTCAGGATCTCAGGTCCACACAAGCTTCTCCACCACATCAAGGTGACAATCCACGGAGAAGTCACTATGTCACTGCAGTGAGTAAGAATTTAATTATACTGATCCCGGGTCAGACATCGATTGAACACGCTTGATTCAAGTACTGTATAAGATGCAATAAAGGCTTTCAAAAGGGATTTAGTAAAGTCCCTTGTGAGAGACAGGTACTTAAGGTTGAAGCTTATGTGATTGAAGACCTGGTTAGGAAATTGGTTGAGTGGTTGGAATGACACATATGTACTCGAGCTGACAGAATATGAATAGTGATTTCAAGGAATTGTATTTAGGGAACTTCCCCCAAGGATCGAGGAACTGACGCTGAGTCTCTTGCCTGGAGTTGGGGAATCGGGAACCAGAGGACGTGGGTCGAAGGTGAAGGGGGAAAGATGTTTTAGGAATCTGAGGGGGAATATAAGGGTGGCGCAGTGGCATAGGGGTAGAGTTGCCGCCTTATAGCGCCAGAGACCCTGGTTCGATCCTGACTACGGGTGCTTATCTGTACGGAGCTTGTACGTTTTCAACATGACCGGCATGGGTTTTCTCTGAGAGCTCTGGTTTCCTCCCACACTCCAAAGACGTACAGGTTTGTGGGTTAATTAGCTTGGTAAAATTGGAAATTGTCCCTAGTGTGTGTAGGATAGCGTTAGTGTGCAGGGATCGCTGGTCGGTGTGGACCTGGTGGGCCTTAGGGCCTGTTTCCGTGCTGTATCGCCAGACTAAAATAACCAAAACTTTTTCACACAAAGTGTGGTGCGTGTATGGAACGAGCTGCCGGGGGAGGCAGTTGAGGCAGTTGAGGCAAGAACGATCGCAATGTTTAAGAAACATTTAGACAGGTACATGGATAGGACAGGTTTAGAGGGATATGGACCAAACACAGACAGGTCGATGGGACATGTTGGGCCGGAGGGCCTATTTCCACGCTGTATGACTCTATTGAAACTCATTAATTAACACATTAAAGGTTGGGATCAAAAGTTTCAATGATACGAAGATAGATTAAGATTTGTACAAATCAATTTGAATGTGGGAAGAAATATGGGCCCATTCATGCCATTCTATAAAAGAATAGGACAGTTTATTGTAAATTGTGAATACTTACTAACTATAAAGATCTAAATAGACTAAAGGATGAGTTCATTGATTGTGAAATTGTTATGGTCAGGTCTAAAAAAGTCATCAAAGGAACTTAAGCAAATAAAAAATTGCATTGCCGTGATAAAAAAACAATATTTGACCATTGAGCCAGAACACAAAGGAATAAAACTTACATCCGAATTGTAAAAGCCTATGTTTCAGCATGTGTGAAATATTATCATCATTCCAGGACTCATTTGTTAAGAAGGATATCGTGTTCTACTTGGAATTAATAGAATGATTTTTGTCCAGGCACTCCCCTGGTTTATGTAATAGGCGACTTACCCAAGCAATTCTTGAAGCGCACTGATGCCCACATGGTCTCCACGTCGGAGGTGCCCCTGTGGTCTCCGTGATGGAGCTCCCCCCTCCACATTGTAGCTCCTGCCTGGTCTCAAACTGTGGAGCATCCTGGACAATACAGCTCACCCCCTCCATGACACACTGGTCAACCTGAGGAGCACCTTCAGCAACAGACTGGTTCCACCAAGATGCAGCACAGAACGCCACTGGAGATCCTTCTTCCCTGTGGCTATCAAACTGTACAACTTCTCCCCCTTCTGTCGTGGGGTAGATGACTGTTGGCTGATCAATTTCCCTCCCTGGGATAGATAAAGTTCTGTCGTATTGTATCGTACCAGATCGTCTCCATTTCGGAGCTCCCCCAGTGGTCTCCACGTTGGAGCTCCCACGTGGTCTCTGTCAGAGCTCCCAGTGGTCTCCACGTTGGAGCTCTCCCCCATGGCCTCCACGACGGAGCTCCCCCAAGGTCTCCACGACGGAGCTCCCCCAAGGTCTCCACGACGGAGCTCCCCCAAGGTCTCCACGACGGAGCTCCCGCAAGGTCTCCACGTTGAATGGTAAATTTAATTGTGTGCAGTAGTGCTTCTGTTACCAGCTTGCGTTACATCTGACTTGCGCAAGAGTCCGCGTGTCGCAACCCTTGTTGGGGAGCGGTTGTACTTCAAATTACAAGGGGAGATTACACAATGAATCTGTGGCATTCTCAGCCACAGAAGGCAGTGGAGGCCAATTCACTGGATGTTTTCAAGAGAGAGTTAGATATAATTCTTAGGGCTAACTGAATCAAGGGATATTGGGAGAAAGCAGGAACGGGGTACTGATTTAGGATGATCAGCCATGTTCATATTGAATGGCGGTGCTGGCTCAAAGGGTCGAATGGCGTACTCCTGGACCTATTTTCTATGTTTCTGTTGTATTTCCTCAAAATTTGAAGATCAAAGGGCTGATTTAATTTAGTCACACGTGGAAACAGGCCCTTCGGCCCTCCGAGTCCGGACCAACCAACAATAATCCCGCCCACTAGTATCCTCCAGGTGCTCCCGTTCCCTTCCACAGCCCAAAGACATGTGGGCCAAGGTTAATTGGCCTCTGTGAATTACAAGAGAGAGTGTAGGGATATGGGTGCGAGGGGGATAACATGAAACAAGAAATTAGGGGCAGGAGTAAGCCATTCGGCCCTTCGAGCCTGCACTGCCATTCAATATGATCATGGCTGATCATCCAACTCAGTATCCCGTACCTGCCTTCTCTCCATACCCCCTGATCCCCTTAGCCACAAGGGCCACATCTAGCTCCCTCTTAAATATAGCCAATGAACTGGCCTCAACTACCCTCTGTTGCAGAGAGTTCCAGAGATTCACCACTCTCTGTGTGAAAAAAGTTCTTCTCATCTCGGTTTTAAAGGATTTCCCCCTTATCCTTAAGCTGTGACCACTTGTCCTGGACTTCCCCAACATCGGGAACAATCTTCCTGCATCTAGCCTGTCCAACCCCTTAAGAATTCTGTAAGTTTCTATAAGATCCCCCCTCAATCTTCTAAATTCTAGCGAGTACAAGCCGAGTCTATCCAGTCTTTCTTCATATGAAAGTCCTGACATCCCAGGAATCAGTCTGGTGAGTGGGTCTGCAAGCCCTCTATGGCAATAACGTAGAACTATTGTGGGTCTATTGTGATCGATGGTCGGCAGGAACCTGGTGGGCCGAAGGGCCTGTTTCAATGCTGTGTCGTGCAATCTTCCAATCAAAAAGAACATCATTATTATCAAAGTTTCACTTGAGCTCTGCTGATCATAAAAATCTCTCATGTTTCTGAACAGTCCCTCCATAACCTAAGGTACTGTTGAAGTCATCTCTATCCCATTTCGACCATTGGACCTTATCTATGGAACTGGTACACTACAATACTGAGAATTCTATTCTGCATTCTGTATCTTCCCCCTTGCTCTACCTCTTGTACTTAAGTTCGACTTGATTGCATTTATGTACAATAATTTCTGACAGCTAAACAAATCTTTTCACTTGCATCGCAGTACACAGGATAGTGAACCTAGACACAAACCATTGCTTTGTGACTCTATTGTGCCTCTGTGGTCTTTGATGATTGATAGAATATAAAAACAGGGATGTATTGCTTGGGTTTTATGAGGCACTGGTCAGACTGCATTTGGAGTATCGTGTGCAGTTTTGGGCCCCATATCTGAAGAAGGATGTGCTGGCTTTGGAGAGGGTCCAGAGGAGATTTACAAGAATGATCCTACGGAATGATTGGGTTAACATATGATGAGCGTTTGACGGCACTGGGCCTGTACTCGCTGAAGTTTAGAAGGAGGAGGGGGACCTCATTGAAACTTACTGAATAGTGAACGGCCTGGATAGAGTGGATGTGGGGAGGATTTTTCCACTAGTGGGATAGTGGTTTTTCCACTGAGGCCACAGCTGCAGAATAAAAAAGGAGGTACCTTTAGAAAGATGAGGTAGAATTTATTTCGTCAGAGGATGGTGAACCTGTGGAATTAATTGCCACGGAAGGCTGTGGAGGCCAAGTCAATGGATATTTTTAAGGCAGAGATTAACAGATGCTTGATTAGTTAAGTTTAGTGATACCATGAACAAACAGCCTCTTCAGGCCTCTCAGACCAGACCTCCCAGCGATCACCCCGTACACTAGTTCTATCCTACACACTGGAGACAATTTACTGAAGCCGATCAGCTTACAAACCCGCACGTCTTTTGAATGTGGGAAGAAACCGTAGCACCTGGAGAAAACCCACGTGGTCACAGGGAGAACCTGCAAACTCCATACAGTCGGGATCGAACCCGGGTCTCTGGCGCTGTGAGGCAGCAACTATACCACAGCGCCACCGTGCCGCCCAAAAATGGTACATGGAATTATTATTTTAAATCTGGTCTGGTCTGGTATCTGGTCTGAAGCTGTTCAGGGATTATAGCGATTGTCCAGGTTATTTTATTTGCCTTGTGATTGACAATAACTAACATCAGAGGAGATTGCTACTAATCCCAGAGGCTATGCTTCAAGTTTACCCGGAACTGCAGTCAAAAGGTGCCTTTAAGTTAGTACAGGGCATGTTCTTTCAAGTACAACTTGTAGAGGGAGAGAGAACCAAATAATTACAAGTCACTGCAGCTTCATTGTCATGAGATAACGCTGTGAGCAGACTGAATTGTATAAGAAGTACATTTTATATGCTTTTCCATATGAATTTTTCTTGTGTCATATTCGTTTGTTACCTCACCCTGTCAGGTGGAATGCATTAAGCATTAAACATTTTCCTATCAACAGTGGGGCCTAAAGGGATTTTATCCATGAGCCTTCATCATGAGTTAATGAAGCAGAATTAGGCCATTCGGCCCATCAAGTCTTCTCCGCCATTCAATCACGGCTGATCTATCTTTCCCTTCAACCCCATTCTCGTGCCTTTTCCCCATAACCCCTGACAACCATCCTAATCAAGAATCTATCAATCTCTGCCTAAATAAATATCGTTTGATGTGACCTCCACTGCGATCTGTGGCAATGAATTAATTCCACAGATTCACCACCCTCTGACAAAATAAATTCCTCCTTAAGTTCCAAAGGCACTTCCTTTTATTCTGAGGCTGTGGCCTTTGGTCCGAGAACCTCCCACTAGTGGAAACATCCTTCCCACATTCACTCTATCCAGGTCTTTTGATGAGTTTCAATGACCCTCCCCCCCCCATCCTTCTAAACTCCAGCGATACAGGCCCAGTGCACCCAAACGCTCATCATATGTTAACCCACTCATTCCTAGGATCATTGTTGTAAACGTCCTCTCTCCAGAGCTCTCCAGAGCCAGCACATCCTTCCTCAGTTATGGGGCCCAAAAACTGCTCGCAATGCTTTGACCCCGCTTGGTTTCTGTTGCCGTTCTGCGGAAGGCGAATGATTAGTCAGAAGGGAAGCCTCTTCACTAGATGTGGAAATGTTAACCAGCAGGGGATAAGCACTGCATGCAATCAACTTCAAAATTAGATTCTTGTAAGAGGGCTGCGGATGCTTAGAAAGTCAGACTGAACAGAGGTTCACAAGTTATAGGAGTAGAATCGAGCCATTTGGCCCATCGCGTCTACTCTGCCATTCAATCATGGCTGATCTCTGCCTCCTAATCCCATTTCCCCGCCTTCTCACCAAAACCCTTGACACCCGTTCTAATTAAGAATTTGCCCATACTCTGCCTTAAAAATTTCCACTGACTTGGCCTCCACAGCCCTCTGTGGCAACGAGTTCCACAGATTAACTACCCTCTGACTAAAGAAGTTTCTCCTCACCTGCTTTCCAAAAGAGCACCCTTTAATTCTGAGGCTATGGCTCCTGGTCCTAGACCCTCCCACTAGTGGAAACATCCTCTCCACATCCACTCTATCTATGCCTTTCATTATTCTGTAAGTTTCAACGAGGTCCACCCTCAATCTTCTAAACTCCAGGATGAAGCAGTCTGGTAGGTTTGTGTTGGCTTATTGTGCCACAATGACTATCTGTTGCATATTCCGATCTACTCATAATGTCATAAGGTTATAGGTCTTAAGGAATAGGTAGAATTAGGCCATTCGGCCCATCAAGTCTACTCTGCCATTCAATCATGGCTGATCTATCTCTCCCTCTTAACCCAATTCTCCTGCCTTCTCTCCGTAATGTCTGACACCAGTACTAATGAAGAATCTATCTATCTCTGCCTTACAAACTTGGCCTCCCCAGCCTTCTGTGGCACAGATTCACCACCCTCTGACTAAAGACATTTCTCATCATCTCCTTATAAAATTATGAGAGGAATAGATCGGGTAGATGCACAGAATCTCTTGCCCAGAGTAGGGGAATCGAGGACCATAGAACATTGGTTGAAGGTGAAGAGGAAGATTTAGTAGGAATCTGAGAGGTAGCTTTTTCACACAAAGGGTGATGGGTGTATGGAACGAGCTGCCAGAGGAGGTAGTTGAGGCTGGGACTATCCCAACATTTATTAAAAAGTTAGACAGGTACATGGATAGGACATGTTTGGTGGGATATGGACCAAACGCAGGCAGGTGGGACCAGTGTATCCGGGACACGTTGGCCGGTATGGGCAAGTTGGGCCGAAGGGCCTGTTTCCACACGGTATCACTCCATGACTCTAAAAGAGCGCCCTTTAAAATCGGTCTGGTTCGAGACTCTCCCACCAGTGGAAACATCCTCTCCACATCCACTCTACCTATGCCTTTCATTATTCCATACGTCTCAACCTTCTAAAGTCCTTGTTGAAGCAGTCTGTTGGGTCTGTGTAGGTTTATAGTGCAGCAATAACGTTCTGGTGCATATTCTGATCTACTCGTAACATGCGTTAGTAATCAAGCAGCAGGGTGAATTTATATGAACTCATTTAATATGATAATCAGCAATCAGCTCTGTCTGAATGCTCCCCAACAGGCCAGTGTAGCACGAGTCAGCTGTCTTACCAACAGCAGTTTGTATTTATGTGGCACCTTTAATGTTGTGAATATGATGCGATGAAACTTTATTTACCCCAGGAGGGAAATTGGTCTGCCAACAGTCACAAAACATAAAAAGATACATGTGTGGGAAGGAACTGCAAATGCTGCTTTCAACCCGAAGATAGACACAAAATGCTGGAGTAATGCCCCTGTCCCACTTAGGAAACCTGAACGGAAACCTCTGGAGACTTTGCGCCCCACCCAAGGTTTCCATGCGGTTCCCGGAGGGTGCAGGTGGTTGCCGGAGGTTGCAGGTAGTGGAAGCAGGTAGGGAGACTGACAAAAACCTCCGGGAACTGCACGGAAACCTTGGGTGGGGCGCAAAGTCTCCAGAGGTTTCCGTTCAGGTTTCTTAAGTGGGACAGGGGCATAGCTCAGAGGGACAGACAGCATCTCCAGAGAGAAGGAATGGGTGATGTTTCGGGTCGAGTCCCTTCTTCAGACTGATGTCAAGGGAAGGGAGGTACTTAGATTTATAAGTGTAATTTTCAACAGGACATAGGGAATGGCGGTGCAGGCCGAGGGCCGAATGGCATACTCCATGCACCTATTTTCTAGGCTAAGATCAAGGAAAATGTCTTGTTAGCTGGGAGAAGGTACACAAAGCAAACAGAGATAAAATGTAGTGGGAGACAGGCAGACTGGTCAGGGAACTGGAAAGGGGGAGGGATGGAGAGAGAGGGAAAGCATGGGTTACGAAGTTAGAAAAATAATAATAATAATAATAATAATAATAATAATAATAATAATAATAACTTTATTTATAAAGCGCTTTTAGACAACATCAGTTACCACAAAGTGCTGTACATGAGAAGTCAACAAAAAGTTATTACAAACTACTAAAAACCATTAAGGTGTATAAAAACAGTAAAAGGACATAAAAGCACTGGCAGGAACAATGTCTCAGGATCGAAGGGCCGAAAGCCACTGAATACCTGATTTTTAGGGAGGATTCTAAAGATGGACAGTGAAGGGGTCTGATCTGCAGCGGCAAGGTGTTCCAGAGTGCCAGGGCAGCAACAGAAAAGGCTCTATCCCCTCTGAGCTTCCGCTTAGACCTTGGTACCTCAAGGAGCAGCTGATCCGCTGACCTGAGGCACCGGGTAGGAGCATATAGGTGGAGCAGCTCAGAGAGGTAAGGCAGGGCGAGGCCATTCAATGATTTAAAAACAAATAAAATGAACATTTATACCGCTAAAGTGTAAGCTGCCCAAGCGAAATATGAGGTGCAGTTCCTCCAATTTGCACTAGGCCTCACTCTGGCAATGGAGGAGGCCCAGGACTGATGGGTCAGTGTGGAAATGGGAGGGGGAGATAAAGTGTTTTTTTTACTGGGAGATCAGGTAGATTTAGGTGGACTGTGCCTGTGCTTGGTCTCGCCGATATACAGGAGTCCACACCTGGAACAGCGGAGACAGTAGATGAGGTTGGAGGAGGTGCAAGTGAACCTCTGTAAGATACATGGTACATGAAACCCAGGGGGAGGAGTTGTACAGTTTGACAGCCACAGGGAAGAAGGATCTCCTGTGGCGTTCTGTGCTGCATCTTGGTGGAACCAGTCTGTGGCTGAAGGTGCTCCTCAGGTTCACCAGTGTGTCATGGAGGGAGTGAGCTGTATTGTCCAAGATGCCCCACAGTTTGAGGAGCATCCTCCCCTCCAAGAATCCAACTCCACCCCCTGGATGGAGCCAGCCTTCCCGATGAGCTTGTTCATTCTGTCAGCGCCCTCGACCTTTGCCCCGCTAGCCCAGCAACTCCTTGGACATGCCCTCTTGTTGTGTGTTTGGAATATTGTGTTTGGTTTTGGGCACCATGTTATAGGAAAGGTGTTGTCAAGCTAGAAAGGACGCAGAGAAGATTTACGAGGAATGTGGCCAGGACCCGAGGGTTTGAGCTATAGGGAGAGGTTGAGCAGGCTGGGTCTCTATTCCTTGGAGAGCAGGAGGATGAGGGGTGACTTTACTGAGGTGTACAAAATCATGAGAGGCATAGATCGGTTAGACGCACAGTCCCTTGCCCAGAGTAGGGGAATCGAGGAGCAGAGGACGTGCAAACTCCTTCCAGACAGCACCGGTAGTTGGGATCGAACCCGGGTCTCTGGTGCTGTAAGGCAGCAACTCTACCGCTGCTCCATCCTTGTATTCCTCCTGGGATTCCTAAAACATCTTTCCCCGCCCTTCACCTTAAGGGTCGGGTACTTTTCGGCGCCTCCGTTTTGGCGCCGCCGTTTCGGCGCCGCACATAGTTAATGCTCATCACCGAAACAGAGGTGCCGAAACAACTGTTGCATTTCTGACATTTGCTTGGTGCGGTGAGCGAGGTCAGTCAACTTCGAAGAGTTTTGAGGGAAGCCTGCAGTTTGGTAAAAGTTGTTGGTCCGTCTCTGCTGTTTTCCCAATGCTGGAGCAGGGAGGCTTGTTTGTAGAATGGGAGTGAGAGCTTCCCGTCGCTTTTATACACACACGCTGTGTATAAAAGCCATACCTGTTTACCTTGCTTCATGTTTCGAGCAGGATACTGTCCTTTTTGGAGTAAATATATTTAAATGGCAAAAGATCGGCGCCAAATGGTACCATTCCGCACCTTAAACCTACTGTATGTCCTCTGGTTCCCAAATCCCTTACTCAGCGCAAGAGACTCTGCGAGTCAGATCCTTTTCACTTGAAGGAAGTTTCCTGAATACAATTCCTTGAAGTCACTATTCATATTCTGACAGCTCGAGTACCTATGTTGCCACTCCAACCTCTCAACCAGGTCAATAAAATGTCTTCAATCCCATAAGCTTCAACTTTAAGTAACTGTTTCTCATCAGGGACTTTACTAAATCCCTTTTGAAAGTCCTTATTGCATCTGTACAGTGCAGCCTCCAAGCGTGTTCAATCGATATCTGAACCAGGACCAGGATAATGAAAGTCTCTGCTCACTGCAGCATTGCAGGCAGACACAAAAATAACACCACAAATACAGGTCCACTGCCTGATTTTCCGGCAACTGATGGCTCGGCGCCACTTTTAATCTGGACAGAATCACAAGAGCGCACTTGGAATCCAACCCCGAAAATGTGTCGACCAGGCCGGGGGAGGCGAGGCGAGGAGATCCGGGGCTCTGGAACTCCGGCCCGGCCGGAGAGGGCAGATTCGTTCCCTCGGCCGACTTCCGCAGCCGGCTTTGCGGGCCGGGATCTCGGGTGGCCAGTGGGCCATGGAGGGGGGTGAGGGAGTTCGTGCAGGTTGAACTAATCCCCTTTTGCCTGCATATCATCGACTGTGTACCCCTCCATTCCCCACCAGTCTAAAAGCTTCTTCTGGCCACCCACCATTCAGCATTGTCAATGCCACTGGATATCAAAGGCTGAATTGTTAGATTCTCTTGTGCTGGAATTAGAAACATAGAAAATAGGTGCAGGAGGAGGCCATTCGGCCCTTCGAGCCAGCACTGCCATTCATTGATTGGGGACGATCATGGCTGATCATCCCCAATCAATAACCCGTGCCTGCCTTCTCCCCATATCCCTTGATTCCACCAGCCCCTGGAGATCTATCTAACTCTCTCTTAAATCCATCCAATGATTTGGCCTCCACTACCCTCTGTGGCAGGGAATTCCACGAATTCACAACTCTCTGGGTGAAAACGTTTTTTTTCTCACCTCAGTCTTAAATGGCCTCCCCATTATTCTACGACTGTGGCCCCTGGTTCTGGACTCGTCCAACATTGATCATTCACTGGCTTTGTGGCATTAATGCTAATACAGGTGCACAACCTTTTATCCGGTGTTCCAGAAACCGAAAAGCTCCGAAAACCGGCCATTTTTTCCGGATGTCGTCTGCGCACCAAAGCTCGCGTTTGGCGCCAAACCCGACCCAAAACGACCCACGGTCAACCCAGGTCTGTACTACTGTAGCGGCTGCCTCCTCCCTGGAGACCGGGAGACGCTTAAACATCTGTAAATCATTGCTTAAATGTTAGTCAGTTAGTTTGGAGGGCTTTTATGTGAAGGGGGGTGAAGGGGTAAACTTTAATTCTTAGTCCCCTACCTGGTCGGAGAGGCGGGGAGCGGTCAATGCATTACCGGGTCGCTGTGCAGTAAGCTCCGCAGCGCTGTGGCCGGTGGGGCCGCGGGCGGCGCCAGTTGTAGCTCCGACCCCGGCAACTCTACCCCTGGCTGCGAGGCGCTCCAAATCCAGCGCGGCCCGCTGCCGGACGCCCCAGCTCCGCGAATGTCGGGAGTCGGCGACATCGCAGCGCTGGGATACCAGCGGGGAGCGGGCAATGCCTTACCGGGTCGCCGTGCGGCAAGCTCCGGAGCGCTGTGGCCGCCGACACACAACATCGCGGAGCGTCGCTGGATTTGGAGCCGCGCAGCCAGGGGTAGAGTTGCCGGGGTCGGAGCTCCAACCGGCGCCGCCCGCGGCCGGACGGAGCCCCCAACTCCGCGGCTCCAAATCCAGCGACGCTCCGCGAATGTTGGAAGAAGGCGGCCACAGCGCTCCGGAGCTTGCCGCACGGCGACCCGGTAAGGCATTGCCCGCTCCCCGCTGGTATCCCAGCGCTGCGACCAAAGATCCTATAGCGGAGCTCCTCTAGGATCTTTGGCTGCGACGCCGCCGACTCCCGACATTCCCGGAGCTGGGGCGTCCGGCCGCGGGCCGCGCTGGATTTGGAGCGCCTCGCAGCCAGGGGTAGAGTTGCCGGGGTCGGAGCTACAACTGGCGCCGCCCGCGGCCGGACGGAGCCCCCAGCTCCGCGAGGTTGGGAGTCGCCGACCAGGTAGGTAGGGGACTAAGAATTAAAGTTTCCCCCTTCACCCCTACACCACCACCACCACATAAAATCCCTCCAAACTAACTGACTAACATTTATGCAATGATTCTCCCGGTCTCCGGGGAGGAGGCAGCTGCTCCAGACTTTTCAAGCCGCCCGCGCTACCTACCTAATCTACGCTAAAAATCTTCCATTCTGAAATCCGAAAATGTCCGAAATCCGACAAGTGTCTGGTCCCAAGGCTTTCGGATAAAAGGTTGTGCACCTGTAGTTAAGAATAATTGTATCTACTTTTATTGACCTTCGATGTTCCAGTGGAAACCGGGTGGAGCAGCGGTAGAGCTGTTGCCTTACAGCGCCAGAGACCCTGGTTCGACCCTGACGATGGGTCAGAGTTTGTACGTTCTCTCCGTGACCTGCGTGGGTTTTCTCCGAGAGAGGAAAGTGTGGGAGGAAATCTTCGGTTTCCTCCCACACTTCAAAGACGTACAGGTTTGTAGGTTGATTGGCTTGGTAAAAATGTAAAATTGTTCAGGGTGGTGCTAGTATGCGGGGATCGCTGGTCGGCGTGACCCGAGGGACTGTTTCTGTGCTGTATCTCTAAACTAAATTAAACAAAACAATCCATGTCTAGTCTCCCACCTCTTCCTGTAGAAGGGATCGACTTGGAGACCAGATTCAGGTTATAAGGTCATCAGATCATAAGGAATAGTAGAATTAGGCCATTCGGCCCATCATGTCTACACCGCCACTCGATCTTCCTGAATCCTCAATTTTCTTCCCGTAAAAGGGGTGACCAGAACTGCATCGCAATACTCCAAATGTGGCCTAACAAAAATCCTACAAAGCTACAGTCTTGACAGAAATGTGCAGGGACTTTTATATTGATTCTTTTGTTAATTAAAGTGCGGCTTTGATGGCAAGGTCAACATTAATGTCTGTCACCAAGGCCACAACTTCAAAAAACTCACGTAGATTTGTGAGACACAATCTCCCACTTGCAAAACCATGCTGACTATCCCTAATCATCCCCTAAATGCATGTATATATTATCCCTCAGAATGCCCTCCGGTAACTGTCCGACCACAAATGTTTGGCTCACTGGCTGTAGTTCCCAGGCTTTTCCCTACAGCCCTTCTTAAATAGAGGCACAATGTTTTTGCCGGCCTCCAGTCTTCCGGCACCTCACCTGTATTTAATGACGACTTGTAAATCTCACCAGGTTACAGGAAGCATCTCTGGAGAACATGGATTGGTGACTGGAAAGGGTGCATCAAGCTGGGAAGGGTGCAGAGAGGATTTACGAGGATTTTGCCAGGAATCGAGGTCCTGGGCCTATAGGGAGAGGTTGAGCATGGCTGGGACTTTATTCCTTCGAGTGCTGGAGGATGAGGGGTGACCTTGTAGAGGTGTACAAAATCATGAGAGGAATAGATCGGGAAGACGCCTAGAGGCTCTTGCCCAGAGTAGGGGAATCAAGAACCAGAAGTTTAAGGTGAGGGGGAAAAATTTAATAGGAACCTTTGGGGGAACCGTTTTACACAAAGGGTGGTGGGTATATGGACCGAGCCATGTGGTGAGGATGTAGTGAAGCAGGTAATAACATAACATAACATAACATAACATAACATAACATAACATAACATAATATAACAGGGCAGTCACGGTGGGGCAGCGGTGAGTTGCTGCCTTACAGCGAATGCAGCGCCGGAGACCCGGGTTCGATCCTGACTATGGGTGCGGTCTGTACGGAGTTTGTACGTTCTCCTCGTGACCTGCGTGGGATTTCTCCGAGATCTTCGGTTTCCTCCCACACTCCAAAGACGTACAGGTTTATAGGTTAATTGGCTTGGTAAATGTAAATATTTACCCCTAGTGGGTATAGGAGAGTGTTAATGTGCGGGGATCGCTAATCGGCGCGGACCCAGTGGGCCGAAAGGCTCCGCTCCTGTTTCCACGCTGTATCTTTAAACTAAACTAAACTAAACTAAACCTAACTAAACTAAACTAAATTTAAGAGACATATGGACAAGTACATCAGTAGGATATGTTTAGAGGTCCATGGGCCAACTATGGGCAGGTGGGACTACTTCAGAAGGGGCATGTTGGTCAACATGGTCAAGTTAGGCCGAAGGGCCTGTTTCCACGCTGTATGACTCTAGACACAGGTGACTCTATGATCAAATCCCTTTGAGATTTTAGTAGTCGACTCACTTGAATTAAACTTTGTGTCAGTGACAATAAACTAAACTAGATTTTTGTGGTCAATTAACTTATGACCCACTGCAGTGCATGTTTAGTTTAGCTTAGTTTAGCGATGCTGCCCGGAAACAGGCGCTCCGGTTCACCGAGTCCGCGTCGACCAGCAATCCCCGTGCACTAACGCTATCCTGCGCACACCAGGGACAATTTACAATTTTACCGAAGCCTTATTAACCAACATACCTGTACGTCTTTGGAGTGTGAGAGGAAACCAGAGCACCCGGAGAAAACCCACGTGGTCACAGGGAGAGCGTACAAACACCGTACATAGAAACATTGAAACATAGAAAATAGGTACAGGAGTCGGCCATTCGGCCTTTTGAGCCAGCACTGCCATTCAATATGATCATGGATAATCATCTAGAATCAGTACCCCGTTCCTCCCCATATCCCTTGATTCCATTAACCCGAAGAGCAAACTCTCTCTTGAAAACACCCCATATCTCTTGAATTGGCCTCTGCTGCCTCCTGTGGCAGGGAATTCCACAGATTCACAACTCTCTGGGTTGAATACATCTGCTCCCTTGAGTCCAGACAGCATCTGTAGTCAGGATCAAACACGGGTCTCTGGCACTGGACAGCAGCAACTCTACCGCTGCACCACCGTGCCGCACTTTTATTTTGGAGATGTATCATTGCTTGGTAATTGAGTGGTGTAAATGTATCTTGTCACTTAATAGCCCTGTCTAGAATATTGTTTCTGCTGCCTGGGGATGTGACTGCTTTATTAAACTGAGGACAAGCGGATGTAGTTGAATATTGTGCAATTATTAAGTAGCAGTCCATTTCAGAGCTTATGAAGAGGAATCGTGTTTCACTAGTGCTTTATTAGTCACATCTCCAACTGTACAGTGAAATTGCCTTTGCATATATTACACGTGCGGGCGCCTCTATATTTTCCGCCATTATTCAAAGTCCAAAGTCCGGTCGGGCTGTGCGCTTGATGTACTGGAGCAGTTCCCGCGAACTGACGTCATCTCCTCTCCTCTCCTCTCCTCTCCTCTCCTCTCTCCTCTCCTCTCCTCTCCTCTCCTCTCCTCTCCTCTCCTCTCCTCTCCTCTCCTCTCCTCGCCCGGTCATCTTTGTGTCCGAGGGGCGCCTCCTGCAGCCGACCTTGAAGGCGCTGGAAGCATGGCCCCGGTTCACCCTCCCAACGCTCCTCCCGCCTCGCGTCCGACGTCTCCGGTGGCGCCCTCCCGGTTGATAACAGGGACATGTACCTGGCGGTGAATCTTTCGGGAGCTGGCTGAAATTATAACGCCACGTATTTCCTTCCCATCCCCTTTCAGCGTGTGAAGATGTTTGCTCCTTCCACAGTCCCGATCCATTCTTCCAGCCCCTCCTACTGCTGCATTAGTTCGGAGATACAGCACGGAAACAGACCCTTCGTTCCACCGAGTCCGCACCGACCAGTTTCGCCGACCTCGAGTTTCCCCTGATTCAAACTCGGAGAATTACGGTAATAGCCGCTCGTAGGTACTCGGGGCTCTCATGGACATTTTTCAACATGTTGAAAAATCTTCACGAGCTTACCGCGTTTCCCGAGTACCTGCCGTGAGCATTACATGATTTTTTTTAATACTCGGGAGAGCTCTTGAATTAAAATGATCAGAGGCATGAAATGTTTTCCCCAGGGCTGAAATGTCAAAGACTAGAGCACATAACTTTAAGGTGAGAGAGGCAAAGATATGCGCGGGGCAATTTGTTTTTGAACAGGGAATAGTGGATGCCTGGAATATGCTGCCGGAGGTGGAGGTGGAGGTGGAGGCAGATACGATAGTGGTGTTTAACAGTATTTTCGGTAGGCACATGGATATGTGGCTGTATGGTAACTCTAATCTCACTACAATCAATACAATCAGTTTTGTTCGTCACATTGCACATAAAGTGCAAGTGAAATGAATTTGTCAGCAGCGGTACAATGATAAAGAACACACAATACACAATAAAAATTTAACACAAACATCCACCACAGCATTTATCACTGTGGTGGAAGGCACAGATATTGGCCAGTCCTCCTCTATTTCCCCCCCGTTGTCGGGACCTCAACCCTCCGCAGCCATCGCTGCGGGCGTCCAGATGGTAAAAGGACAAGTAGAAGTCAAGGTAAGTCCAGGATCGGCTCTTCCCCACCAGAGACCGCGGCTTCAGGCTGGTGTAGGCCGCAGGCTGGCGGTCGAAGGTTTAAAGTTCGCGCCGCAGCAAGAAGCACCGCAGACTGCAGGGCCGACAGATGAAGCTCCCCTACAGGGATCCCTGGCGAAGGACCCCGCTCCTGATGGTAAGTCCCCGCCGCGCCCGTGGTAGGAGTTGGCCGCGGGCCGGCGGTGGAAACTTCTTCCTCTCCCGGGTCCCCAACGTGAGATCCCGGGCTGTAGACGCCGCTCCATCTGGAGCTGTGCAGACCGTGGCTTCAGGCTGCCGGCTGCCAGGGGCCAGCGAAACGGAGCGCTCCCCTCCGGCGAGCCCCAGCGAGGGCTCACCCACTCCGCGCCGAGAGTCCACGAAGCGCCCGCCGCTGAAGCCCCGGGTGCGTCTCCGGGAAATGCCACGCCGATCCTTGTTGTTTGGCCACGGGGGGGGCGACCTGGAAAAAGTCGCCTCTCCGTGGAGGAGGCGACCAAAACGGTTTCCCCCCCCCCCCCCCCCACAAAGCGCACAGAGGAACATTAAAAACATACATTAAAACATACTAAAAAAACAAAAAAAGTAGAAAAAAACGGACACGCTGCTGACAGGGCGCCGGCTTGCAGCGCCCCCACCGACCCAGTGTACCAATTGGTGCATGTGACAATAAATGTAACTTGAACTTGAACTTGATATGCAGGGAAGGGCGAGATGTGGATCGCATGCTGGTCGAGGAGATTACTTTGACTTGGTATCTTTAGGTGAGGCAGAGGTTCATTTGCACCTCCTCCAATCTCATCCACTGTATCCGCTGTTCCAGATGTGGACCATATGTGAGACCAAGCGCAGGCTCGGCGATCGTTTCGCTGAACACCTCCGCTCAGTCCGCCTGAACCTACCTGATCTCCCGGGTTGCCAAACACTTTAACTCCCCCTCCCATTCCCACACTGACCTTTCTGTCCTGGGCCTCCTCCATTGTCAGAGTGAGGTCCGGCGCAAATTGGGGGAACAGCACCTCATATTACAAAGTGTTTAAGAAGGAACTGCAGATGCTGGAAAATCGAAGGTGCACAAAAAAGCTGGAGAAACTCAGCGGGTGCAGCAGCATCTATGGAGCGAAGGAAAAAGGCAATGTTTCAGGCCGAAACCCTAAGGGTTGCCTTTTTCCTTCGCTCCATAGATGCTGCTGCACCCGCTGAGTTTCTCCAGCTTTTTTGTGCACCTCATATTAGGCTTGGGCAGCTTACATCCCAGCGGTATGTACATTGACTCCTCTAACTTCAAGTAACCCTTGCTTTCCCTCTCTCTCCATCCCTCCCCCTTCCCATTTCTCCAACCAGTCTGACTGTCCCCCCGATGAACATATTATCTCTGATTGCTTTGTTGTCACTTCTCCGAGCTAACAACGATCCATTCTACAATTTCCTGGAACCACATCTCTTTTAATCTCATGCACTTCCTCGTCTCTGTGACTCCCTCTCCCCTGACTCAGTCTGAAGATGGGTCTCGACCCGAAACGTCACCCATTCCTTCTCTCCAGAGACGCTGCCTGTCCCGCTGAGTTACTCCAGCGTTTTGTGTCTATCTTTGGCATCTAGTTCGGCATGGACATTGTGGACCGAAGGGCCTGTTCCTGTGCTCTACTGTTCATTGTTCTTGTTGTTCTTGATCATTTCTACTCTCTCAGCTGAGTCTCCGCTTTATAGTTTTAATGAAATTATATTTAAACTCTTTGGGATAAGTGAGAACATTCATTATCTTGATGACAATTCTGTAATAAACAGCTCATTAGATCTAATAACATGATTACTGAGAGTAATCTCTCAATATTAGAAAACAACTGCTTAGCAGAGTCATGGAGTCACGCAGCACGGAAACAGTCCCTTCGGCCCAACTCGGTCCATACTGACCAAGGTGCTAGTCCACTTGCCCAGGTGTGATCCAAATGCATTTACCTGTCCAAATGTTATTTAGTTTAGATTAGTTTACAGATACCCACCAATGATCCCCGCACACTAACACTACCCTACACACACACACACACACACACACTAGGGCCAATTTATAATTTTTACCGAAGCCGATTAACTTACAAACTTGAACGCCTTTGGAGTGTGGGGGGGAACCGAAGATCTCAGAGTAAGCCCACGCATGTCACAGGGAGCACGTACAAACTCCGTACAGACAGCACCCGCTGTAAGGCAGCAACTCTACCGCTGCACCACCATGCTTTTGTTATAGTGCATGCCTCAACTATCTCCTTGGGCAACCCATTCCAAATAACCACCAACCTCTGTATGCAAAAGCTGTATGCAAATTCCTATTAAATGTTTCCCCTCTTACCTTAAACCCATCTATGTCCTCTGGTTCTTGATTCCCCTACTCTGGGTGAAATACACTTTCACCACTCATTCACCCATTCTATCCCCCTCAAGATGTTACACACCTGTATAAAATCATCCCCCAGTCTCCTGCCCTCCAAGAAATGAAGTCCTAACCTGCCCAACCTCTCCTCTTGCTCAGCTGCCGAGTCCGGGTGACATCCTTGTAAATCTCCCCCGCGCTCTTTCCAGCTTAACGACATCCTTCCTACAGCAGAGTGATCGAAACAGAACACAGTGCCGCAAATGTGGCCTCACTAACTTGTACAGCAGCAGTAACTTCAATGGGGGGGGGGGGGGGGGGGGGGGGGGGGGGGGGGGGGGGGGGGGGGGGGGGGGCTACTTTGACAGTGGACAAAGAAATGCAACTCGTAGTCTGTTATGGAATGGATCCAATTTTGTAGTTCCTCTGAATTCAGCTTCAAATACGAACACAGGCACGATGATCTCCATTGATTTGATTTCCATTGACTTGACTTGACTTGTTCTTGGTTAGTACGGGTATCAGAGGTTAAGGGGAGAAGGCAGGAGAATGGGGTTAGGAGGGAGAGGTAGATCAGCCATGATTGAATGGCGGAGCAGACGTGATGGTCCCGAATGGCCAATGCTACTCACTTATGACCGTAACACAGCCACTCGTTATAGTACGGATGATTCGCAATTGCTATCTGGCCTGAGTAGTTATTAAAGGGAGCAGCAAATGCAGTCTTGGGTGATGAAATGGTCCCTTTCTTATAGAAATAATTGCAATCTTGACAGCCCACTTCAGTGAATAAGAATGTTTGATTTGAACACTCTGTTCTGAGGGTAGTCATCTTGTGTAATCTTTCAATGATGGCAATAAATTAAGAGTTTCAAGTGACAGGCATTAGAGAAAGTACAGGGGAATAGTCATAAAATGATACAACTTCGGCCCAACTTGTCAACGTGTCCCAGCTACACTCGTTCCACCTGCCCGCGTTTGGTCCATATCCCTCCAAACCTGTCCTATCCATGTACCTGTCCCACTGTTTCTTAAATGTTGGGATAGTCCCAGCCTCAACTACCTCCTCCTCAACTACCTCCTCAACTACCTCCTTCCAGCATCTGCAGTTCCTTCTTAAACATCTCTGGCAGCTTGTTCCATACATCCAATACCATTGTAAAAACGTTACCCCTCAGAGTCCTATTAAGTCTTTTCCCCTTCACCTTAAATCTATGTCCTCTGGTCCTCGATTCCCTTAATCCGGGCAAGAGACTCTGTGCATCTACCCAATCTATTCCTCCCATGATTTTTATACATCTCAATAAGATCATCCCTCATCCTCCTGCTCCCCAAGGAATAGAGTCCCAGCCTGCTCAATCTCTCCCTATAGCTCAGGCCCTCTGGCCCTGGCAACATCCTTGTAAATCATCTCTGTACCCCTTCCAGCTTGACAACATCTTTCCTAAAACATGGTGCCCAGAACTGAACACAATACTCAAAATACGGTCTCACCAACGTCTTATACAACTGCAACATGACCTCCCAACTTCTATACTCAATACTTTGACTAATGAAAGAATGGCTCTTTTGAATCATTCAACTCTCATTTTAATTGTCTTAGGTGTAGGTGAGGTGACACAAAATGCTGCAATAACTTCATAGGCTGGGCAGCATCTCTATAGAACACGGATAGTCAGAGTATCTGAAGAAGGGTCCCGACCCGAAACATCGCCTATCCATGCTCTCCAGAGACAGACACAAAATTCTGGAGCAACTCAGTGGGACAGGCAGCATCTCTGGAGAGAAGGAATGGGTGACGTTTCTGGTCGAGACCCTTCTTCCCATTCCTTCTCTCCAGAGATGCTGCCTGTCCTACTGAGTCACTGCAGCAGTTTGCGTCTATCTTCGGTGTAAATCAACACCTGCAGTTCCTTCCTGCGCATGTTCTTCAGAGAGGATGCCAGACCCGCTGAGTTACTGCACCTCTCTGTGCCTTCTTCTATAAACCAGCACCTGTGTGTCCAATTGAAAATTAGTTGGATTTAAAAGTAGTATATAGAGCTGGTGTATGGGGTGATCGCTGGCCTGCATGGACTCGGCGGGCCGAAGGGCCTATTTCCGGGCTGTATCTCTAAAATAAAGTCTAAAGTTCTTTTAAAATCTGAAGAAGGGTTCGGAACCAAAAACGTCACCTATCCACATCCTCCAGTGATGCTGCCTGACCCACTGAGTTACTCTTGCATTTTGTGTTCTATGCAAGATTCCAGCATAGAGTCAGAGTCATACAGCATGGAAACAGGCTCTTCAGCCCAACTAGCCCACATGTCCTAACTGCACTAGTCCCACCTGCCAACATTTGGCCCATATCCCTCCAAACCCGTCCTATCCATGGACCTGTCTAACTGTTTCTTAAATGTTGGGATAGTCCCTGTCTCACATCCCAAACTTTGGGATGGTTCCCGCATCTGCAGTTCCTCTTTTAAAACCTGATTTAGAAACATAGAAAATAGGTGCAGGAGTAGGCCATTCGGCCCTTTGAGCCAGAACCACCATTCAATATGATCATGGCTGGCCATCCAAAATCAGTACCCTGTTCCTGCTTTTTCCCCCATATCCCTTGATTCCTTTAGCCCTAAGAGTTAAATCTAACACTTTTTCTATGAATTACATTTCATTTTTTGCATATTAATTATGTTTTCTTAATCGATTGGATCCTTTGTAAGATCATTAATATTTAAAGAGGAGAAATGTTGAAATGAAGACAGTCGATGTATTGCTAGTGTCACACATTAAAATTTAAATACCATTTCCTTCTCCTGCCAGTCTTTATCATTTTAGATGAGCATAATCATGGCTCCACATAAATTGTGGGAGAAGTAGAAAGGATGACATATTAAAACATTTAATGTGTTGGAAGGAACTGCAGATGCTGGTTTAAACCGAAGACAGGCACAAAATGCTGGAGTAACTCAGGGGGACAGGCAGCATCTCTGGAGAGAAGGAATGGGGTGACGTTTCTGGGTCGAGACCCTTCTTCAGACTGAGTCAAGGGAGAGGGAGACACTGAGATAAGGAAGTGTAAGAGATCAAAAGCGATGAGGATCAAGGCAAATGTAGAATGGATCATTGTTTCGGGTCGAGTCCCTTCATCAGACTGAGAGTCAGGGGCGAGGGAGATATATAGAGGTAGGGAAGGGCAAGGGGTGAAAATACCAGATCAAAGCAGATGATGATAAGGAAACGTAGAGTGGTTCATAGAAAATGTGTGAGAAGGAACTGCAGATGCTGGTTGCAAACCGAAAATAGACACAAAATGCTGGGGTAACTCAGCGGGTCAGGCAGCATCTCTGGAGAGAAGGAATGGGTGTCGTTTTGCGTCAAGACCCTTCTTCAGACTGAGAGTCAGGGGAGAGGGAGATGTAGAGGTAGGGAAGGGCAAGGGGTGAAAACGGCAGATCAAAGCAGACGCTGATGAGGAAATGTGGAATGTTTCCTTGTTGGCTGAGGGGAAGGTGACAACGTGGCAATGTTTAATCAGGAGGGCAGGAGAATTGTGCATTCAGCCTAGTCATTCAATGTCAATTGGACACAGTTTTGCCATTGAGTTTACCGCTGCACACCGTTTACAGTTCAGATTGGTTATTCTGCTAAAGATCCCAGCTATACGTGATTTAATTATTTCCATGGCAACTAGCATTGAAATTCTGCAGTGCTTGACCTGATATAATGGGGACAGATTTACAGAAGAGAAAACAGCATTAACCCCGCTCTCACCTTCAGCTAACAACCTGGCTCTACAGCAACGATACATGAATGGCAGTTGTCCTCTTTGCATGTAATACCCTGCTATTTAAACTTCCCCTGTCATGTTCTTTTACACAACTTGTATATTCCTTTTGAATTCTGTAGAGCTCTGGTATTAAGGGGGCTGTCCCACTTGGGCGATCTAATCTGCGAGTTCTGGTGAGTTTGCCCTCGACTCAATACTCGCAGCATGAGGTCGTAGGGGGTCTTTGTAACTCTCCTTCATGCTCGAGAGTAGTCCCCGTGTACTCGAGGCCTCAGCTAGGTCGCGGCGTATTTTTCAACAAGTTGAAAAATGCCCGCGAGTAAAAAAAGGTCGCCATGGAAAAAATCGATACTTTTTTTACTCGTGGGTTTAGTCGTGGTAGGTCGGCATGTTAGTCGTAGGTAATTGAGGGTAGTCGAAGGTAGTCGTAGATAGTTTTCATCATAGTCGAAGGGAGGTCCAAGGAGATCGAAGGAGATCGAAGGATGTCATCTTCACTCACCACTATTCGGTGTCCAATTTTCCCGAAGTTAGTCGTAGCGAGTCGTAGCTAGCCAAAGCTAGTCTTCTACATAGTCGAAGGTCTTCAAAAAGACATTTTTTCAAACTCTCCTAAAGTCTTCTAAACTCACCAATTATGTCTCCGCAGTGGGACAGCCCCTTTAGTCCGTCGCCCTTTCTCCTGTCACAGTATTGGGGACAATACATATCTGACATTGCAACATCTAGTTAGGATTTGGTTTATTATTGTCAGGTGCACCTTCTTAGGCCCCTGTTGGTCGTGGCTGACCATGGGTGTCTCCAGGGTGCTATTCCCTATGTGGAGGACGCCTGTGCGTGACGTTGTTTAACGTGGGGAGATTGGTGCACAGACAGCCACCCCACGGTCCTTGACAGATCTGGGTCAGGATCCAGTGGCATGGAGTCCAAGACGACTGGAGACCCTTTTCTGCTGCAGCCTTCATCCGCCTTCCCAGCCGTTGTGACGCCCCACTAAGGTCAGCCATCGTCCTCCGCCTGTTCCACCGTTGAGGTCTTGGTGGGATTGCTCTTTGTCAGAGACCTCCGGCCTTCGACCCTACAGCCATGGGTGGCCCTACCAGGATCATAGCTCCAGAGGCATCGCTCTCAGGATCACAGGACCACACAAGCTTCTCCACCACGACAAGGTGACAATCCACAGAGAAATAATCCACCTGCACCAAGGTACAGTGATAAGCAACATTTTCCACACTATCCAACCAAATCAAATAATGCCCTAATGAAGACAGACGCAAGATGCTGGAGTAACTCAGTGGGGACAGGCAGCACCTCTGGAGAGAAGGAATGGGTGGCGTTTTGGGTCGAGACCCTTCTTCTATAATGAATACAATCCAAATTCAAGAACAATAGGAGGAGGGAAGTGAATTGAGAGGTAGAATTGAACTGCAGTAGAACTGCACTCTGCATCTTTTCGTTTCGTTAAGAGATACAGCGTAGACACAGGCCCTGAGGCATCCTAGAGTATTCAATCTGTCCAAAGCTGTGGGGGGATCTCAAGCAATCTTCGGAATGGATAAGAATCCAAATATTATATTTTCCAATAAAGTCACTTCGATAAAGGGAGCGAGATCACCAAAGTAATGATCCCTGCATCAGTTTTGAGAAAATCCCTACGGCAATTTGAGTCAGTTGTTTGCGAAACAGTGAAAGACTTTTTTGGATTGTGCTCTCCAGTTAATAAAAATACTACACGTGATTACAATCAAGCTGTCCACAGTGTACAGACACGGATGTGATATTTACTGCAAGATCAAATCCGATAAAGTTCATCGGTGATAGGAGCAGAATTAGGCCATTCGGCCCATCAAGTCTTCTCCGCCATTCAATCATGGCTGATCTGTCTCTCCCTCCTAACCCCATTCTCCTGCCTTCTCCTCATAACCCCTGACAGATCTTATACAGTCGAGGCTTTAAAGCAAGTATCTTTTAGTTTAGTTTAGAGATACAGCGTAGAAACAGGCCTTTCTGCCCACCAGGTCCATGCCGACCAGCGATCACCCATAAGTTTGTTCCACCCTACACACCAAGGATGATTTGCACTTACAGTCATCGAGTCATACAGCGTGGAAGCAGGCCCTGTCAGCCCAACATGCCCATCCTAATCAATATTGGATTACTGGATAGACTTAGTTTATACTCTCTAGAATTTAGGAGATTGAGAGGGGATCTTATGGAAACTTACAAAATTCTTAAGGGTTTGGACAGGCTAGATGCAGGAAGATTGCTCCCGATGTTGGGGAAGTCCAGGACAAGGGGTCACAGCTTAAGGATAAGGGGGAAATCCTTTAAAACCGAGATGAGAAGAACTTTTTTCACACAGAGAGTGGTGAATCTCTGGAACTCTCTGCCGCAGAGGGTAGTCGAGGCCAGTTCATTGGCTATATTTAAGAGGGAGTTAGATGTGGCCCTTGTGGCTAAGGGGATCAGAGGGTATGGAGAGAAGGCAGGTACGGGATACTGAGTTGGATGATCAGCCATGATCATATTGAATGGCGGTGCAGGCTCGAAGGGCCGAATGGCCTACTCCTGCACCTAATTTCTATGTTTCTATGTTTCTAATATGTATCATCTACACTAGTCCAACCTGCCTGTGTTTGTCCCTCAAAACCCATCCTATCCATCCATGTACCTGTCTAACTGTGACAGAGGCCAATTAACCTACAAGCCTGCACGTCTTTGGAGTGTGGGAGGAAACCAGAGCACCCGGAGGAAACCCACGTGGCCAGAGTGAGACCGTGCAAACTCTGTAAAGACAGCACCCATAGTCAGGATCGAACCCGGGTCTCTGGCGCTGTAATGGTTCTGTCCCACTTAGGAAACCTGAACGGAAACCTCTGGAGACTTTACGTCCCACCCAAGGTTTCCGTGCGGTTCCCGGAGGTTGCAGGTGGTTGCCGGAGGTTGCAGGTAGTGGAAGCGGGTAGGGAGACTGACAAAAACTCCACCTCCGGGAACTGCACGGAAACCTTGGGTGGGGCGTAAAGTCTCCAGAGGTTTACGTTCAGGTTTCCTAAGTGGGACAGGGGCATAGGGCAGCAACTTCGCCGCTGCACCACCGTGCCGCTCGGGGCTTTGGTTTTGTTTTTGCACTATATTGTTTGTACGATGGGTTTTTTGTTGTTGTTGAACTCTAGTTTGCTCTTTACTATTGGTGACGACTGAGTTTTACGTTTACACATCAGTTGTGCTGTGGCAAATAAGAATTTTGTTGTCCTGTTATGGGGCACGTGACAATAAATCACTCTTGAGATAAACGATATCAATTAATGATGTGGCACCACAAGACCTGGTGATCTGCACCTTGAGATTTGAAGTTAATCGATGCTCTGGCAAACCTCTTACAAACTTCCTAGAACTCTAGGACAGTTCTCATTGATTGTAACGTACTGAACATTTTGGGCGGCACGGTGGTGCAGCAGTAGAGTTGCTGCCTTACAGCGCCAGGGACATGGGCTGGACTCTGCCTTCGGGGTGCTGTTGGTATGGAGTTTGGCCCTGTGGCCGCGTTTGTTTCCTCCAGGTTCCTCCAGGTGCTCCGTTTCCCTCCCACTCTCCCAAGATGTACAGGTTTGTAGATTAATGGGCTTCTGTAACGCTCTGTTACAGACAGGTACATGGATAGCTCAGGTTTAGAGGGATATCAAGAGAGTCAAGAGTCAAGAGTTTTAAGTCATTTGGAGGTCCAAACGAAATGGGGCGCAATACATTACACACAAATAGCAGGCAGGCTGGGGAAGGCCAAAAAAAAAAAACTATTCTCCATTGTATGTCAGAGTGTCAAAGCCCCCAGCATGTTTGATTAAAGGTGGTGGAGGTCGCACACCGGGCTGAAGGGCCTGCAAAGTTCCACCAGCTGTAGTGACTGACTCTACCCCGCAACACGGGCAGGGGACGCCGTGTGAATGTCGAAACGCTAGTGTGTAGGATGGTGTGGGCAGTGCTGAAGGGCCTGGTTCCACTCTGTATGACTGACTCTATGACTGTGACTGTCCCTAGTGTGTAGGATAGTGCTAGTGTGTGGACTAATCGCTGTTCGGCGCTGACTCGGTGGGCCCAAGTGCTATCTCCACGCTGTATCTCCAAAGTCTAGAGTCTAAATTTACACCACTTCATAAGAAATGAGATAGAGAGGGAACACAGAAGATCATACTTGCCAAGCCTGACATCAGTAGTAGGGATCAAAACACTTTCCTACTACTTCATAAGAACTCCCTTGAAACATTAACTTTGTTTGACGTTTCACAGACACTGACTGAGTCTATCGGTGGCACTTTTATGATCTTATCATCTTATAACATGGGTTTAAAGTTTGTCTAAGGCCAATAGGCAGCATTTCAAAACTGACAGGTTGTGCCTTAAACGTAGCAGTGATCATTTAACGCTAAATACTGCATTGTATAGACTATGACTTTGAGGGCATGGCTGATCACAGCCCCCCCCCCCCCCCCCCCCACTCCCCTGACACCCTCCCCCTCCTCCCCCTCCCTCTCTGAATCTAAGCAACTCAAACCGTGGAGTATTTGACTCATTTGCCACCCTCATTGTTTAGAGATACAGCGCGGAAACAGGCCCTTGGGCCCACTGAGTCCGCAGCGACCAGCGATCCCCGCACATTAACACTATCCTTCACACACTAGGGACAATTTACACAAACACCAAGCCAAATAACCTACAAACCTGTACGTCTTTGGAGCGTGGGAGGAAACCAAAGATCTCGGAGAAAACCCACGCAGGTCACGGGGAGAACGTACAAACTCCGCACAGACAAGTACCCGTAGTCGGGATCGAACCCGGGACTCCGGCGCTGCAGGCGCTGTAAGGCAGCAACTCGACTGCTTTTAATTTTCTTTCAATTCACATGTTATTTTGATTCACACATTACATGTTGTGAACCTATGGACAAAAAATGATTTTCTCATCCACATCCTGCACACCGAGGACAATTTACAGAGGCCAATTAATCTACAAATCAGTACGTCTTTGGGATGTAGGAGGAAACCGGAGCACCCGGAGGAAACCCACATGGTCACAGGGAAAACGTGCAAACTCCAAACGGAGTATCGGAGGTCAAGACCGAGCCCGGGGTCTCTGGCGCTGTGGGGCAGCAGCCCCACCCGCTGCGCCACTGTACTGTCCGAAAGGTGATGTGAGGCCGGTGATATATGAACAAAACCTGCACATCCCTCTGCAATAAAGTCACGATGGGTGGCGTGGTGGTGCAGCGGTAGAGTTGCTGCCTCACAGCACCAGAGACCCGGGTTCAATCCTGACCACGGATGCTTGTCTGTACGGAGTTTGTACGTTCTCCCCGAGACCTGCATGGGTTTTCTCCGAGATCTTTGGGTTCCTCCCACACTCCAAAGGCGTACGGGTGTGTCGGCTAATTGACTCGGTATAAGTGTAAAATTATACTGAGTGTACAAATGTATATACAAGTGTAAAATAAGGTAAGACAGTGTTAAAGTGCGGGGATTGAGGACATTGAGGACTCGGTGGACCGAAGGAACCGTTTCCGCGCTGTATCTCTGAACGAAACTGTACGAATAAGGCCTGTGCCTTCAGGATCAGCCTCTTCAGCCATCTCGAGCCCCGCAGAAAGGGCCCATCAGTAGGACAATCACACTCGACATCGAGTGATCGCAGACGCTGAAGATTCCCAAGTGTTACGCTTTTCTCTCAGTGGCACTTTTACGACAATTAAGCTGGATTGGTTTTGACAGGCACCTTACTGTATTAAGAAGGAGGCAGATGTTCCAATTTTCAAGTCCTGTGCCAAAATGATAAGAGAAGGCAGACAGATAATTGCGGGCTGAATTGATGGACAGAGTTAAGTGTGCCAAGCAATCTTGCCATTGTGTCTCTGTGACGTGGCTCACTGCGGCATTTCAAACCTCGTCTCTGGGTCACTTTGCCATCCTGTGTAGGTTTTTGATCTCCAATCTTCCTTGTTATCCTCCATCTGTTCCTCTGCCATTTTGAATGATGAAATCAGGCTGAAGTGCGAATGTTTTTACTGTGACTTGAAAGGAGGTGGACAGGTTTGTCATTTCTTATTCCCGTTCATTGTATAAAGGATGACTGTCGTGAGATTGATCCATCAGCCTAGCTGTTGTGAGCTGTACAGTCATATCAGCGCACTACACGCTGCTGTTTCATCACATTGACTTGAGGCAGAATATAACCTGCCAACAATATGCGTAGGAAGGAACTACAGATGCTGGTTTAAACCGAAGATAGACACCAAAAGCTGGAGTAACTCAGCGGGTCAGGCAGCATCTCTGGAGAAACGGAATAGGTGAAGTTTTGAGTCGAAACAGTCTGAAGAAAGGTCTCGACCCGAGGAAAAATCACCTTTTCCTTTTCTCTGGAGATGCTGCCGTTCCTGCTGAGTTACTCCAGCTTTTTGTGTCTGTAAGGTCATAAGGTCATGCGATACTGGAGTTAGGCCATCCGGCCCATCAGCTATGGTAAAAAAAAAATTGTAAATTGTGCCTAGTGTGTGGGATCGTGCTAATGCCACTGGTCAGCATAGATTCGATAGGCCGAAGGGCCTGTTTCTTGTATTCTTGTATTCTTGTATTCAAATTTTATTGTCATTGCCTCACTTTGAGACAACGAAATAAATTTCCCGTACAGGCAGTATCGATGAAAAAAAAATCACAAGAAAAATAATAAAAATAAATAATAAAGAAATAATAAAACATATTAAAAATAAAATTGAAATTGAATTAAAAAATTAAAAAAGCACAAACACATAAAGTCCACAACATAACATAAATGGCACCCAGGTGAGGAAGGCACCATAGTCCAGCCAGCCTCCCCTCCGTGTCCATCCGTGGTCGGGGCCTTCCGAGCACCCGCAGTCGCCGCCCCGGATGGCCCGATGTTCAGGCCCTCACGCCGGGCTGGTGGAACGCCGACGCCGAACCCCAACGGTGAGCATCCTCCTCCTCAGCGGCCCAGACCTCCTGATCAGCCGCCTCCCGCTGCCGGAGTCTGCAGCTCCTGAGTCCACAGGCCGAGCCGGGCAGAGTCACAGGGCCCCGCGTTGTAGTCAGCGCCGCCCGCGTTGGGAGCTCCGCAAACCGCAGCTCCAGGATGTTGGTGCAGCAGGTCCAGCACTCCAGGCTCCAGACGGCGACCCCCGGTAAGGCATCGCCAGCCCCGCGATGTTCCAGCGCTGTCCCGCCGCTGCTGGAGCTCCGGTCGATCCCGGCAGGAAAGGCCGCGCCAATCCAGGTAGGTAGGCCGCTGTGGGGGGGGGGGGGGGGGGGGGGAGGACGCGACTCGAATAATAGTCGCGTCCTCACCAGGAAGCGGCTGAAGTACGGTATCCCCCGCACCGTGCCCTCTTCCCCCACATAAAACACAAAAAAAACACAAAGAAATACACTTTTAACATAACTAAATAAACAAAAAAACAAAAAGATACCGGGCTGTAGGTGGAGGCTGCTGGCACCAGCGCCACCGGAAGTACAAGAGTGCTATTTCTCCAAAGTCTGTAGTCTAACGAGGACATGATAGGTGCTACTTAACTGTTTTAAGTATTTTGCAGATCGGTTGATTTTATGTGGATCTGCATTTATGCTATGTTTAAATCACAAAGGGTGCTGGGTGTATGGAACAAGCTGCCAGAGGAGGTAGTTGAGGCAGGGACTATCACAACGTTTAAGAAACGGTTAGACAGGTGCATGGATAGGACAGGTTTAGAGGGATATGGGCCAAACATAGGCAGGTGGGACTAGTGTAGCTGTGTCATGTTGGCCGGTGTGGGCAAGTTGGGCTGAAGGGCCTGTTTCCACACTGTGACTCTAAGTCTACTCCGCCATTCAGTCATGGCTGATCTATCTCTCCTTCCTAACCCCATTCTCCTGCCTTCTCCCCATAACGTCTGACACACATACTAATCAAGAATCTTATCTATCTCTGCCTTAAAAATATCCACTGACTTGGCCTCCACAGCCTTCTGTGGCAAAGAATTCCACCCTCTGACTAAAGAAATTTCGCAAGAATATGCATTGTGCGGCTTCTGGCATAACTGGAGCAGAACTGACATGGGTAAAGCCAGAGGCGTCACTGAACACGTGCCTGGTTCATATTCATGATTGGTGCAATTCGCTGAGAATAGCGATGGCGGCACAGTGGCGCAGCGGTAGAGTTGCTGCCTCACAGTGCAAGGGGTTCAATCCCGACAACCGGTGCAGTCTGTACGGACTTTGTACGTTCTCCCCGTGACCTGCGTGGGGTTTTCTCCGGGATCTCCAGTTTCTCCCGACATTCCAAAGACGTACAGGTTGGTATAAATTGTAAATTGTCCCTAGTGTTTTTGTAGGGTAACGTTAGTGTGCGGGGATCACTGGTCGGCGCGGATTCCGTGGGACGAACGGCCCGTTTCAGCTCTGTATCTCTTTATCTCTAAATTCTGGTTCACACACCACCCTAAAACATCACCAGCGTCCCTTCCATTCTCCCGTTCTTCATTGCCCTGGTGGAAAAACGCAACCTGCACTGAAATGGATGACTCAAATACCCCCAGTGTTGCCCCTGAGGAAAGTGACATCCCTATAGGGTGATTTCACGAAAGGTAACTGGAGCGGAGAGCCGCACCCACGTGACCTAAAACTCAAGTGGAGGACATGCTAGACATCCGGTACATGTTAGTGGATGGGAAAACACGCACTTTCCCACCCGTTAAAAACATAGAAAACGGCCAGGTTTTGATCTGCAATTTACTGTGCCAGTCGGGGTGACCGTGAGGCACAGCTACCTAGATTTACAGTCCAAAAAAAAGATGTCAATAATGCCTTACTTTTGATGAAATTCAGCGAGCAAACGCGATAATTCCCGATATTTTGGACCTTTAAATCTCCACGGCAAATGTCCGCTGTTCACTTCTGCTGGATTGGTACCTTCAGCTCCCTCTTTAATTTACCTTAGTTTCTATCTTTTTTTTTAACTGTAAATTTAGGTAGCTGTGCCTCACGGTCACCCCGACTGGCACAATAAATTGCAGATCAAAACCTGGCTGTTTTCTATGTTTTTAACGGGTGGGAAAGTGCGTGTTTTCCCATCCACTCCGCTCTACGCTCCAGTGACCTTTCGTGAACTCACCCTATTGATAAACATTCCCCAGATGAAGGATCGTAGTGTGGCACGGTGGCGCAGCGGTAGAGTGCGCTGCCCCACAGCACCAGAGACCCGGGTACGATCCCGACCATCGGTGCTGTCCGTATGGAGTGTGTCCTTTCTCCCTGTCACCTGCATGGGTTTACTCTAGTTTCCTCCCACACTCCAAAGATTTACAACTTGATCGGCATCGGTTAAAACAATTGTGAATTGTCCCTCGTGTGTGTAGGATAGTTTGAGTGTGATCGCTGATCCGGTGGGCCGAGAGGCCTGTTTCCACGCTGATACCCTGCAGATGCATCTTTCCAATACCGAGACTACACACTGTGTGATTACCATGGCAAAGCACCTTTGGTTGGTGAAACAGTTTTACTTCATATCAGAAAATTGATATATTGCATTTACAGGCACAGCTGCCGTCCACAAGGAGTAAATAAAAACCGCTTCTCCCCTGCTGTTGTGATGGGTTATTTTATTTATTTCCTCTCTTCGCAGACCATCAGACCACTGATCACCGCTTTATTGCTCAGTGAAGTAAACGTGATGTATGGGACTACAATCTGATTCAGTTCCATTGTGGTAATAAACCACGAGAATCAAACTCAAGTGCTGAAGAAAGGTCTCAACCCGAAACGTCACCCATTCCTTCTCTCCAGAGATGCCGCCTGTCCCGCTGAGTTACTCCAGCTTTCCATGTGTATCAAGCAATGTTCAAGTTCACACTAGATCCTTAAATTGTTTCCCTTTTTCTTTCTGGTAGAAGTTATTTTTTTTATCATAGTGGTTTAATCTTCCTGAAATAGGTATTTAATAGGTATTTAGAGTTTACATTAGTTTAGAGATACAGCGCGGAAACAAGCCCTTCGGCCCACCAGGTCGGTGCCGACCAGCGATCCCCGCATATTAATTAACACAATCCTACACACACTACAGGGACAATTTTTTTACATTTTTTTACATTTACCACGCCAAATAACCTGCAAACCTGAACGTCTTTGGATTGTGGGAGAGAAATGCCGGAGAAAGCCCACGCAGGTCACGGGGAGAAAGTACAAACTCCGTACAGACAGCACCCGTAGTCGGGATCGAACCCGGGTCTCCGGCGCAGCGAGCGCCGTAAGGCAGCAACTCTCCCGCTGCGCCACCATGCATCTTCTGTGATGCAAGTGCATCGCACAGCTGTGCAGTCTGGGCGCCTGATGAACTTTGATCGGGCCAAAGACCATCGCCGAGGCCAACACCTCTCTGAAGTCTGAAGAAGGGTCTCGACCCGAAACGTTGCCTATTTCCTTTGCTCCATAGATGCTGCCTCACCCGCTAAGTTACTCCAGCATTTTTGTCTACCATCGATTTTCCAGTATCTGCAGTTCCTTCTTAAACCTCTCTGAAGTCTAATTTATTGCCTTCGTGGCCATCACACCCAGCGCATGGTAAAACTGGAATATCCACAGCAGTCACCTTATATGGTATGTTTATGTAGTGCCGGTTGGAAATGACAATGGAACTGCCCAGCTAGAATGATTTGTCGAGCATGCACCAGGCTTGCAGGATCACTCAATCCCCAATAATTTGCAGAGTCCAGTAAAATGTGTTAAAATCAGGCCCAGCGGTTATACGGCATCAGAGCAAAGCATTAACTAAAAAATAAAATTAGCGCCTTTACATTTTTTTTCAATAAACAGCGAGGTGGCGCAGCGGTAGAGTTGCTGCCTTATTGTGCCAGAGACCCGGGTTCGATCATGACTACTCAGGTGCTGATTGTTTGGAGTTTGCATGTTCCCCCAGTGACCGCGTGGATTTTTTTCGGGTGCTCCGGTTCCCTCCCACATTCCAAAGGCATGCAGGTTTGTAGGTCAATTGGCTTTTGTAAAATTGTAAATTGTCTCTAGTGTGCGCAGGATAGTGCTAGTAGTGCGCGGGGATCGCAAGTTGGCGCGGACTTGGTGGGCTGAAGGGCCTGATTCTGTGCTGTATCTCTAAACTAAACTAAACAAAGCTATATTATAGGGCATCAGAGCAAAGCTTTAAAATATCTGCAGACTTTAGCCAAAAACCGAACATATGGTGGTGCTGGCTCGAAGGGCCGAATGGCCTCCTCCTGCACCTATTTTCAATGTTTCTATAGATAGAGCTCTATGGGCTGGTGGAATCAAGGGATATAGGGAGAAGGCAGGCACGGGTTATTGATTGGGGACGATCAGCCATGATCACAGAAGGCAGTGGAGGCCAATTCACTGGATGTTTTCAAGAGAGAATTAGATTTAGCTCTTAGGGCTAACGGAATCAAGGGATATGGGGATAAAGCAGGAATTGGGTACTGATTTTAGATGATCAGCCTGGCTCGAAGGGCCGAATGACCTCCACCTGCACCTATTTTCTATATCATAACTAACATAGAAATATTAAAAAAATAGGTGCAGGAGTAGGCCATTCAGCCCTTCGAGCCGGCACGGCCAATCAATAAGATCATGGCTGATCATCTAAAATCAGTACCCAATTCCTGCTTTATCCCCATATCCCTTGATTCCGTTAGCCCTAAGAGCTAAATCTAATTCTCTCTTGAAAACATCCAGTGAATTGGCCTCCAGTGCCTTCTGTGGCAGAGAATTCCACAGATTCACAACTCTCTGCATGAAAAAGTTTTTCCTCATCTCCGTCCTAAATGGCCTCCCCGTTATTCTTAATCTGTGACCCTTGTCCCCACATAAATGAAAAGTTTTGGAATTACAACTAAAAGACTAAAGACTGAACATAACTAACAAACAAAAGACATTGTATATTCAACTAAACAACTTTTACACAGAACACACTGCTGATAAAACATGGTTCCTTATCTATACAGGATGATTAGGGTGTATCAGGCACCCTCGTACCACTAAAGCAGGGGTCGGCAACCTACGGCCCATGGGCCGGATCCGGCCCGTAACCCGAAATCATCCGGCCTGCAGGATGTTGCCAGTCCCGGGGGCGCAAGCTGATCTGGGAACTGCAGCTAGTCCCAGAGCACGCAGGCAACCTGGGAGCTACAGCCAGTCCTGGGGCAGGCGACTGACCTGGGAACTGGAGAAAACGAATTAAAAAACACGTGAAAACTAATGCGAAAAACAACACCAAGTGTCACACTATGGCGATAGATGTGGCCCACCACCCGCTCACAAACATGGGTCCTGGCCCCTATGCAGAACAAGGTTGCAGACCCCTGCACTAAAGGGATCATTGCTCTGTCTAGGCTGCGATCAGTTGTGACCTTGTGCTCCTGTTGCCAATGATGCTCCTATGAAGTCCAAGTCATGACTGCAAGACCCTGCACCAATGCTGAGAAAAACACTGCGAACCAGTCCAGCAGGCTACTGCTTTCTATAGGGAATGCCACATATTTTTGAATGTCCAAAAAAGTTCAAAGACTAATAGAAACACAATTCCATAGACATGGCCCATGGGTGAAGGTTGAGCACAGGTCCTCTAGCTATGAGGCAGCAGGTCTACCTGTGCCACTATGGTGTGTACAGCTCGCTTCATCAATACCGACTGAGAAGCCTGAGGCCGGCTGCAGGCCAGTGCTCCATTATATGGAAACAAGGTTCCTCATCTTGTAAGTCTGAGCAACATTCTAATTTCTATTTTTTTCAAGCTGATTATTTGGAGATGACAAGTTTCCACCTATTGTCTGATCAAAAATGGTTGTGAATTGTAGGGAGACTGAAACAGAGTTTGCTCAGTTTAGTTGACAGATACAGAGTGGGAACAGGCACTTCGACCTTCTAGTCCGCACTGACCAGCGATCCCCGCACACACTTACACTATCCTACACACATCAGGGACAAATTAAAATGTACCCAAAGCCAATTAGCCTACGAATCTGGACGTCTTTGCAGTGTGGGTGGAAACCAGAGCACCCGGAGAAAACCCACGCAGTTCACGGAGAATCGAACAAACTCCGTACGGACAGCACTGGTGGTCAGGATCAAACCCGGGTCTCTGGCGCTGTCGGGCAGCAATTCTACCGCTGTGCCACCGTGTCACCTACTTGTCTGAATATGGCAATTTAATTTATGCAAAGGCTACGGACATTACGATTAATTTAAATTCAATAATTAAAGGTCAAGGTGCATACGCAGTTGGAATTGTATGTTTGGTAGAATTAATAGAGTCCTGTTATTTTTTTGGGATATATCTCAGGGCATCAAAGGGCAACAGATCTTTGTGTTCTGGTTTGGGATTTCTCTGCACAAAGCTGCTTAGAATCTAGACTCAGGGAATCTCCACATGATAAAGCAGTAAAAGAATAAATAATTGCACACTCGGGACTGAGTTGCCCGTGTTTTGAAAGCCAGATTGCCTGAGCCAAGGAGAAAGATCTTGCTCCTGTACACTTGGTGAATGTTGAAGTGCAAGGTACTCCTCATAAGATCATTAGATCATAAGTGATAGGAGCAGAATTGGGCCATTCAGCCCATCAATCTACTCCGCCATTCAATCATGGCTAACCTATCTCTCCCTCCTAACCCCATTCTCCTGCCTTCTCACCATAACCTCTGACACCTGTACTAATCAAGAATCTATCTATCTCTGCCTTAAATATATCCAATGACATAGAAACATGGAAAATAGGTGCAGGAGTAGGCCATTCGGCACCTTCGAGCCTGCACCGCCATTCAATATGATCATGGCTGATCATCCAAATCAGTATCCTGTACCTGCTTTCTCTCCATACCCCCTGATCCCTTTAGCCACAAAGCGACCTCCACAGCCTTCTGTAGCAAAGATTTCCACAGATTCACCACCCTCTGACTGAAGAAATTCCTCTTCATTTTCTTTAAAGAACGTCCTTTATTTCTGAGGTTTTATTTCTGATTCTTTAATAACTCTAGCGAGCACAGGTCCAGTGCTGACAAACGCTCACCATATATTTGATCAGTAATGCTGGGAGGAATAGTGAAAGTCCTGGACAGAGTGGATGTGGAGAGAATGTACGGATGTGGAGTACAAACTCCGTACAGTCAAGCACCCGTAGTCGGGATCGAACCCGGGTCTCTGGCGCTGCATTCGCTGTAAGGCAGCAGCTCTACCGCTGCGCCACCGTCTGAGAGATGAATTTCTGTTGGGGTAGTCAGAGGGTGGTGAATCTGTGGAATTGTGGAGGCCGAGTCAGTGGATATTTTTAAGGCAGGGACAGATAGATTCTTGATTAGTACGGGTGTCAGGGGTTACGGGGAGAAGGCAGGAGAATGGGGTTAGGAGCGAGGGACGATTGAATGGCGGAGTAGACATGATGGGCCGAATGGCCTAATTCTGCTCCGATCACTTATGCCCGTATGATCCTATGAAGAGCTGGCTGCATTTATTCTTACCAGTTTACGGACAGTTAACAGTACTGAGAGGGATGATAATTGCTCTTATTCTTTAATTACAGTATTGCTTTGTTCCATTGTTACCTGCAACCTTCTCTCTATTCATCCATTGTTGTGATTTTGTTCACTTGCACCAGTTGGAGCCGTGCCACTGGTGACATGAAGAGTAATGGGATACGGTTTCAAATTGGAAACAAAGACTTTTGACAAACAATTGCTTTCCACCGGTTAATGCAAACGGATGTTCGCCAGCATCTTTATGTGGCCTTAATACCCGATGGTGGAGCAATGAATAGAAAGACATGTGGGTTTGTGGGTTAATTGGCTTCTGTACATAGTGGATTGTCACCTTGTCGTGGTGGAGAAGCTCGTGTGGACCTGAGATCCTGAGAGCGATGCCGACTGGAGCTATGCTCCTGGTAGGGCCACCCATGGCGGTAAGGTCGAGGGGGAGGTCTCTGACAAAGAGCAATCCAACCAAGACCTCAACGGTGGAACAGGCGGAGGACGATGGCTGACCTTGGTGGAGCGGCACAACAGCTGGGAAGGCGGATGAAGGCTGCAGCAGAAAAAGGTCTCCGGTCGTCTTGGACTCCATGCCACTGGATCCTGACCCAGATCTGTCAAGGACCGTGGGGTGGCTGTCTGTGCACCAGTCTCCCCACGTTAAATAAAGTCACGCACAGGCGTCCTCCATATAGGGAATAGCACCCTGGAGACACCCATGGTCAGCCACGTCCGAAGGGGGCCGAAGAGGAAGAGCATAGTCCCCAGTGTGTAGGATGGAACCAGTGTAGGTGAGTAGGTATATCTCCAGGATCTTCTCTTTCCCTCTCCCTCGACTCTCAGTCTGAAGAAGGGCTTCGACCCAAAACGTCACCCATTCCTTCTCTCCTGACATGCTGCCTGTCCCGCTGAGTTACTCCAGCACTTTGTGTCTATCTTCGATGCATTACCCAGCATCTGCAGTTCCATCCTATTCCTACACATGGATGGGACAAGCTCAGAGGGATATGGGCCAAACGCAAGCAGGTGAGACTGGTATAGATGGGGCATGTTGGGCGGCATGGGCAAGTTGGGCCGAAGGGCCTGTTTCTATGCCCTATGACTCTATGACTGTAACTGCAATGGCAACACGTCTCACTTCTTGAGATGGCCCAGGCAATAAAATCTATCAAGCACCTTATCAGGCTAAGTTTGACATGGTAAATTACACAATTGTAAGCAATGGGGCGACAGATAGCACAATGGGCTAAGAGTTCGGCTGGCGACCGGAAGGTAGCCGGTTCAAATCCCGCTTGGAGTGCATACTGTCGTTGTGTCCTTGGGCAAGACACTTCACCCACCTTTGCCTGTAATGGAATGTACGGCGGCAGGCGCGGGCACACCGCGACGCCCTGTGTCTCCCTTTCAAGGGAGATGCTAAAAATGCATTTCGTTGTCTCTGTACTGTACACTGACAATGACAATAAATTGAATCATTTCATTTTCATTTCATACCACAACAAGGCTGCGGTCCAAGTCTTCAGAGATTGGAAAAAAGAACAATATTTAGACTGAGCCTTGATTCTTTGCTTAACATTTTGCTGAAGGATAAATTGGTCAGTGAACAAGCTAATAATCCTGTCAGCTGGAGTAAGATTGGTCGTAAAATGTGCTGTACTTTTTATTCAAAGGGTTCTGCAATTATTAGTCACAAGAACAGACTGTAAATGTCACAAGTGAATCATTGAAATCTTTGATCTAGTCTATCAAATCCCGAGGATGTTGCCAGGGCTAGAGGGTCAGAGCTATAGGGAGAGGTTGAGCAGGCTGGGACTCTATTCCTTGGAGCGCAGGAGGATGTGGGGCGGTCTTGTAGAGGTGTACAAAATCATGAGAGGAATAGATCGGGTAGATGCAGTCTCTTGCCCAGAGTAGGTGAAACGAGGAGCAGACGACACAAGTTTAGGGTGAAGAGGAAAATATTTAATAGGGGATCTTTTTCACACAAAGGGTGGTGGTGTATGGAACATAGAAACAGAAATATAGAAAATAGGTGCAGGAGTAGGCCATTCGGCCCTTCGAGCCTGCACCGCCATTCAATATGATCATGGCTGATCATCCAACTCAGTATCCTGTACCTGCCTTCTCTCCATACCCCCTGACCCCTTTAGCCACAAGGGCCACATCTAACTCCCTCTTAAATATAGCCAATGAACTGGCCTCAACTACCTTCTGTGGCAGAGAGTTCCAGAAATTCACCACTCTCTGTGTGAAAAATGTTTTTCTCATCTCGGTCCTAAAGGATTTCCCCCTTATCCTTAAACTGTGACCCCTTGTCCTGGAAACTTCTTCCTGCATCTCGCCTGTCCAACCCCTTAAGAATCTTCCCCAGCATCGGGAACAATCTTCCTGCATCTCGCCTGTCCAACCCCTTAAGAATGTTGTAAGTTTCTATAAGATCCCCCCTCAATCTTCTAACGAGCTGCCAGAGGAGGTAGTCGAGGCAGGGACTATCCCAACGTTTAAGAAACAGTTAGACAGGTACGTGGACAGGACAGGTTTGGAGGGATATGGACCAAACGCGGGCAGTTGGGATTAGTGTAGCAAGAACATGCTGGCCGGTGTGGGCAAGTTAAGCCAAAGGGCCTGTTTACACACTGTATCACTCTATGACTCCATCAGGAGACATTCAAGTTATTGCTGCACAACCCCTCAATGTTCAACATGATGAGAAATTCCTGTGGAAAGCAGGAAATTACCCCTGTGGGCATTCTCACTGTGAAGAAATTGTCCGCCAATGAACTTGTAACAGAGACAGTAAACAGGTTGCCAAAACATTACTCTTTAATCCGTGCAAGATAATTGGGTTATAAAAGCAGAACATTCAGTGGTTTACGTCGGAACATTCATTACCAGTCCGGCAAATACCAATTTCAGCTCTAATTTTATTTATGCAGCAAAGGGAAATAACGCAGCGCTGCACTTATTGAAAACCCACGGCGTGCAAAACAGTGATCGTGCATTGACTGCTGGTTGTTTTGTTCTAGTGCTTTGCAACATCTAGCCTTTGCCATACCCTGTTTCCGTGCTGTCGCTGAAACAACACTTGCCCATTCCCCTGCAGACTTGGTTTCGGAGACACAGTACGGAAACAGGCCCTTCGGCCCACCGAGTACTCGCCGACCATCGATCGCCCTGGTTAGAAACATAGAAAATAGGTGCAGGAGTAGGCCATTCGGCCCTTCGAGCCTGCACCGCCATTCAATGTGATCATGGCTGATCATCCAACTCAGTATCCTGTACCTGCCTTCTCTCCATACCCCCTGATCCCTTTAGCCACAATGGCCATATCTAACTCCCTCTTTAAATATAGCCAATGAACTGGCCTCAACTACCTTCTGTGGCAGAGAATTCCAGAGATTCACCACTCTCTGTGTGAAAAATGTTTTTCTCATCTCGGTCCAAAAAGATTTCCCCCTTATCCTTAAACTGTGACTTAAGTACTGTGCTACTCCACTTCCCCATCCACACCCTGCACACCAGGGGGGGGGCAATTTACAGAGGCCAATGATCCTACAATCCCTGCACGTCTTAAGCTTTCTACTGAGGGTTTCGAATGTTCAGCCTCCTGATGTTGCAAACAATGGAGTGGGGTGGGAGATTGCAACCTTCACGTGGTCCGCCCTGTTTTCGATGAATGCAATCAACCCGGCGTGCACAGTCAAGTAAGATCAAATAGAACAAGTTGTCCCACAACTTTAGGTGGTGCACGCCATACGCAAGAAGAAGAAGAAACAACGGAGTCAAAATGTAAGCACCTTTAATTAGATTTTTTAATCTTGTTTGTACCATGCTTAGCTTAGTTGAGAGACTAAGAGCACGGAAACAGGCCCTTCGACCCACCATCCACGCCAGCTATCAATCACCTAAGTTCTGCTATCTCACTTTCTCATCCCTACACACCAGCGGCAATTTACAGGGGCCAGTTTACCTCCAACCCCGCTCACCTTTGGAATGTGGGAGCATCCGGAGGAAACCCACGCGGTCACAGGGAGAACATGCAAACTCCGTACAGACAGCACCCGAGGTCAGGATCGTACCTGCGTCGTTTCTCAGCATTTCATTCAGCTCACGGTCTGTATATTAAAAGCTCTTTGTTTGAGTTTAGTTTAATTTAGAGATACAACGCGGACACAGGCCCGTCGGCCCACCCAGTCCGCACCGACCAGCGATCCACACTAACACTGTTGTACATGCACTAGGAGCAATTTACATTTATGCCAAGCCAATTAACCTACAAACCCTGCACTTCTGTGGGAAGAAACCGAAGATCTGGGCGAAAGCCCACGCAGGTCGCAGGGAGAACGTACAAACTCCGTACAGACAGCACCCGTAGTTGTGATCGAACCCGGGTCTCTGGTGCTGCAAGCGTTGTAAGGCAGCAACTCTACCGCTGTGCCATCGTGCCGCCCAACGGCGTTTCCTATACACTTGCTCAGTTGGTCACTTCTGGATCAATTTTGAAGCACCAGAGACCTGGGTTCGATCCCGACTACGGGTGCTGTCTGTACGGAGTTTGTACGTTCTCCCCGTGACCGCACGGGTTTTCTCCGAATACTTCAGTTTCCTCCCACACTCCAAAGACTTGCAAGTTTGTAGGCTAATTGGCTTGGTATAAGTGTAAATTGCCCCATAGCACGTGTAGGATAATGTTAATGTGCGGGGATCGCTGGTCAGAGCCAACTCGGCGGGCAGTTTCTGCGCTGTATCTCTAAACTAACCTAAACTAAACTAAATCTTCAGTATAAATCAGCATCTGCTGTTCTTTCCTACTAATAACATTCATAATTGTCTCTGAGGGTCTAAAATTGACCAACAGTGATTTATCTCCCCATAGGGTCAGCACTAACCCTTTTAATATCACCTGAGAACGTTGTTGAATATTAAAAAACAGAATTAGCGTGAGAATTAATTATTATCATTTTTTGGACTAAATTTGTTCTGCGTTCCTCTTTTGGCCCATCTATAGCCTCTCACACTTTAAAGTCCGATATAAAAGAATGCCTGATCATTTTTACTGACGGACATAGAAATAAATATTATGCTGCATTGCTCAATTTATTTGTATTTAATCTTCAGAAAGAGAAAAAAACGTTCCACAAAGGATTAAATTCGCTTGTTAAGGAATGCTAACTTTGGGAAGAATATTATTGACAAAACAAGGATTATATATTTTTAATAATCCTTTAATAATCGCTGATTTGTGTCAGGGATTATGGAGAGATGGCAGGAGAATGGGATTGAGAGGGAAAAATAAATCAGCCATGACTGAATGGCGAAAGAGACTTGATGGGCCGAATGGCCTAATTCTGCTCCAACATCTTGTCAACTTTAGGGCAGCATGGGGGCGCAGAGGTAGAGTTGCTGCCTAATGCCCCTGTCCCACTTATGAAACCTGAACGGAAACCTCTGGAGACTTTGCGCCCCACCCAAGGTTTCCGTGCGGTTCCCGGAGGTTGCAGGTGATTGCCGGAGGTTGCAGGTAGTGGAAGCAGGTAGGGAGACTGACAAAAACCTCCGGGAACCGCATGGAAACCTTGGGTGGGGCACAAAGTCTCCAGAGGTTTCTGTTCAGGTTTCCGTTCAGGTTTCCTAAGTGGGACAGGGGCATTACAGTGCCAGAGACCCGGGTTTGATCCTGACTACAGGTGCTGTCTGCACGGAGTTCGCACGTTCTCCCCATGACTGTTTCGGATTTCTTCGAAGAGCTCCGGTTTCCTCCCACATTTCAAAGACGTGCAGGTTTGCAGGTTAATTGTTTTCTGTAAATTGTAAATTGTAAATTGTCCCTAGTGTGTTGGATAGTACTAATATACAGGGTGATCGCTGGTTGGCACGGACTCGGTGGGCTGAAGGGCCTATTTCCACACTATAATTCTAGAGTCCAAAGGTTTGTGGGTTAATTTGCTTTAAGTCGTAAATCGTCACGAGTGTGCAGGATAGTTCTAGTGTACGGGGAGATCGCTGGTCGGCACGGACCAAGTGGGCCGAAGGGCCTGTTTGCTCGTTGTACCTCGAAAGTCTAAATGAATAATGGGACACGCGTTCATTTTGTACTGATGGACATGGAAAGAAATATAATCCGGTCACGCTCAAATTAATTCTTTTTAATCTTCATAATGAGAAACAAATGTTCCACAAGTTGACAAAGGATTGGAATAGCTTTTTGATGAATTGCAAACAGAGAAGAATATTATTGGCAGGACAGTAATTATATATTTTTAATAATGCTCAAATAACATCTAAGTCGGTCGTGATACGTAGAATACAAAATTACATACCATATATATTTGACTGCAGCTAAACTCATATCATTGTTAATTTCTATCAAAGTAATCTGATTAGTTCGACGGAAAGACGACCTGCTGGATTATGTGAGGATGTTATCATCAAAGGGCTCTCTATGGATGTTAGCTGAGAGATGAAGATTTAACAAAGAAGCAAGATAGATTGCATGGAATAACGTTGTTCCTATTTTCGTGCTGAAAAGCCTCTTCTGTATAAAGTAACAAAGAAATATGAGATACTACATCACTAATATCAGTGTTTATTGGATTATATAAATATTCTTTTGGGAAAAATGTGTAGGTCGTGACAAATCTCATCCAGCCAGGCTTGTTACGGTCGCATCTTCCCATCTCCACCCCTATCCGCTTTCCGCAGAGACCGTTCTCTCTGCAACTCCCTGGTTAACTCGTCCCTTCCCACCCAAGCCACCCCAGGTACCTTCCCCTGCAACCGCAGGAGATGCAACACCTGTCCTGATACATCCTCCCTCGATTCTGTCCAGGGACCCCCCGACAGTCCTTTCAGGTGAGGCAGAGGTTCACTTGCGCCTCCTCCTACCTCATCTACTGTGTCTGCTGTTCCAGGTGTGGACTCTTATACAGTATATTGGCGAGGCCAAGCGTAGACTGGGCGATCGTTTCGCTCTGTCTGCCTTAGCCTACGCGATCTACCGGTTGTTAAACACTTTAACTCCCCTTCCCATTCTGATAGCAGCTGAGGTCCTTTGATTATATCCTCGCTCATTCCACGAGCCTATCTTTCAGTCCAATTAATTAGGAAAAGAAGTGCTGGAATAATTCATCCTTCAGTCTGAAGAAAGGTCCTGTCCTGAAACATCGCCTACTCATGTCCTCCAGAGATGCGGCCTGACTTGTTGAGTTACTCCAGCACTTTGTGTTTTATGTCAGATGCGATGAGGTTTTTAAAACATTTATTGAACTTTCTTTTGTTTATTCTGTTACCTGTGAGCACTGTGTGTACAGACCTATTATGCTGTTGCAAGTAAGAATGTAATTGTTCTGTTTTTGATACGTGACGCTTGTGTAAGGAAGGAACTGCAGATGCTGGTTTAAACCGAAGATAGACACAAAATGCTGGAGTAATTCAGCGGGACAGACAATAGACAATAGACAATAGGTGCAGGAGTAGGCCATTCGGCCCTTCAAGCCAGCACCGCCATTCAATGTGGTCATTGCTGATCATCCACAATCAGTACCCCGTTCCTGCCTTCTCCCCATGCCCCCTGACTCCGCTATCTTTAAGAGCCCAATCTAGCACTCACTTGAAAGTATCCAGAGAACTGGCCTCCACCGCCCTCTGAGGCAGAGAATTCCACAGACTCACAACTCTCTGTGTGAAAAAATGTTTTCTCATCTCCGTTCTAAATGGCTTAACCTTACTATGAAACTGTGGCACCTGGTTCTGAACTCCCCCAACATCGGGAACATGTTTCCTGCCTCTAGCATGTCCAAACCCTTAATAATCTTATCTGTTTCAATAAGACTCCCTCTCACCCTTCTAAATTCCAGAGTAAACAAGCCCAGCCGCTCCATTCTCTCAACATATGACTGTCCCGCCATCCCAGGAATTAGCCTTGTGAATCTGCGCTGCACTCCCTCAATAGCAAGAATGTCCTTCCATCTGCCTGGTGGTGCTCGCTTTCAAAACACCTGTATTGTTTGCCGGATGGGAGCGGGGAGAAGAAGGAGCGAACTGGGGGGGGGGGGGGGGGGGACAGATGGAACAACGAATTCCACAGATTCACCACCCGCTGACTAAAGAAATTCCTCTTCATTTCCTTCCGAAAGGAACGTCCTTTAATTCTGAGGCTATGACCTAGACCTCTCCACATCCACTCTATCCAAGCCTTTCACTATTCTGTACGTTTCAATGAGGTCCCCCCTCATTCTTCTAAACTCCAACGAGTACAGGCCCAGTGACATCAAACAGAAGAAGTGTCTCGACCCGAAACGTCGCCAATTCCTTCTCTCCACAGACGCTGCCTCACCCGCTGAGTTTCTCCGGCATTTTTTGTCTACCTTCGATTTTTCCAGCATTTGCAGTTTTTTCTTGAACAAGAAAATTCCTGGGATCATCGCGTAAAAACCTCCTCTGGACCATCTCCAGGGCCAGCACATCCTTCCTCAGATGTGGTGCCGCAAATTGCTCACAATACTCCAAATGCGGCCTGACCAGAGGCTTCGAGAGCCTCAGTTTTACAGCGTTACCTGCTCATCATCAGTAACTGTGTCACAGATAACCTTGTAGTCACCACTCAATTCCATACCTAACTGCTGAAAGCCCCCTCGTCATTGTCCATCCACTGCGTTGTGTCTTCACCAACACCCCATTCCGTTTTCTAATAAACTCCACTTGCCCTCCATGCTCGTCTTGAACCAAACTCAGCAGACAGGAAGTAGACGTGGCTCCCAGCCAAATGTGAATGTGAGCCTTGAGTGCCACTGTGTGAGTCAGCGATGAGCAGTTCACACGGTACTAACAATGTAGCCTGGTCCAAAGAATACTGTGCATTGCTTCCCATTTGAAATACAATGTCCTTCACCAAAGACTTTCTCAATGACAACTTTCTCTCCATGTCCTTGGGCCAGACCGTGCGATGTTTAGTTTAGTTTAGAGATACAGCGCGGTAACTGACCCTTCAGCCCACCGAGTCAGCGCCGACCAGCGATCCCTGTACACTGGCACTATCCTACACACACACTTGGGGGAATTTACAATCTTTACCAAAGCCGATTAACCTACAAACCTTTATGTTTGGAATGTGGGAGGAAACCGGAGCACACAAAATATTTTAAAAAATTGGCCCTAGTGTGGGTGTAGGATAGTGTTAGTGTGCGGGGATGGTTGGTCGGCGCGGACTCGGTGGGCCTCGAAGGGCCTGTTTCCGCTCTGTGTCTCTAAAACTAAAAACTACAGGCAAACACTATTGTGAACAGATGAGTGGATAACTGGATTTGATCTGAGGATATGTGGTTCACAATACAACAGTGGATTCATGCATTGGAAATAACTGAGTCGGTATGAAATGCATGGTTGGTTGAATTTTTGAATCAGAATCTGAAATTAATTAGCTCATAGATTTAAAAGTGCTTACTAACACAGTGCATCCCTGTTACTTGTACAATGGGGCCTGGGAAAAGATTCCGCACCAATGCTGTTTATAATTGGTGTCCATTTAAAATGGGAACTGATGGCTAAATCCGCACTTAATATTTTTAACCTCGGCAAATCAGGTTTTCAATTATATTGAAGATATTGAAGACACAAAAAGCTGGAGTAACTCAGTGGGTCAGACAGCATCTCTGGTGAAAAGGAATAGGCAACGTTTCGGGTCGATGCCCTCGTCAACCTTTTCACTCAGGGAGTGGCGGGTGTACGGAACGAGCAGCCAGATGAGGTAGTTGGGGCAGGGACTATAACAACATTGATAAGGCATTTGGACAGGTACATGGGTCGGAAAGGTTTTGAGGGATATGGGCCAAACGCTGGGCATAAGGTGGGCATAATATGGCTGGGGCATCTTGGTCGGCACGAGCAAATTGGGCAGGTCTGGTGGACGGTGACACCGGGAGCCCGCGGGTCCCTGCTGGGAGACCACTTTTCGGGGCTTCCGCAACAGCGACTTCTCCCGCCCGAGTTGCGGGGTTGAAAATTACCTGGAGCGGGGCCTTACATCGCCCGGCGCGGCTTTGAATGGCTGCGGGACTTGTTAGCGCCCGCCGGGGGCTCCAGCACCACGACCCGGAGCGTGGCCTGTGTTGTGTTGTGTCTTGGTTCTTTTTCTTGTGTGTATGACTGCAGAAACCAAATTTCGTTTGAACCTCAGTGAGGTTCAAATGACAACAAATAAATTGTATTGTATTGTATCGTACAATTATGTATGACTCCACGATTCTAGCTGTATTTTAACAATCACAGAATCACGGGCACCACAGACACTCCCCGACTTATATAAGGGGTTACGTTCCGTGAACCCTTGTGTGAGTCAGATTTTACCTGTCGGAATCACCATCCCCATTCCCTACCTGGAATAACTCACTGAGAGTATTAACTCTCAGTGGCGTTCAGCTGCGTCCAGGGCACTTTCTGTAGTGCACAGCCTTCTGGGTAAGCACCGCCGCCATTGCCGGCTTGTTTCCGATGCAAACTTGAGCTATTGTTGTACAGTGTTGTGGAAATTATTAACTGCCTTGATTGCATTGGGGACTGAGCACAGAATTGTGAATGCGAGTTCACGCAAGTCGCAGGAGGATGAGGGGTGATTTAAAAAATCATGAGAGGAATAGATCGGTTGGGCGCACGGAGTCTCTTGCCCGGAGTAGGGGAATCGAGAACCAGAGGACATGTTTAACGCGAGGGGGGAAATATTTAATAAGGATCTGAGGGGTAACTTTTTCACACAAAGGGTGGTGGGTGCATGGAACAAGCTGCCAGAGGAGGTAGTTGAGGCTGGTATTATTGCAAGGTTTAAGAAACAATTAGACAGGTACATGGATTAGAGGGTTATGGGCCAAAGGCAGCAGGCAGGTGGGACTAGTGTAGCTGGGACATGTTGGCCGGTGTGGGCAAGTTGGGCCAAAGGGCCTGTTTCCACGCTGTATCATGCCATGACTCTATAGGGCCTGTCCCACTTGGCAATTTTTTCGGCGACTGCTGGCATCATTGACTGACGTACCAGGTCACCGAAAAAGTTGTGACGTGATGCGGCGTGATTGACGTATGACGCGCGGTGTTTCCTCAAGTGTCGCAACATTTTTTTTGTCGCCGCTGGATTTTGAAATGTTCAAAATCTCTCTGTGACCCTGATAGGTCAGTCAATGACGCCAGCAGTCGCCGAAAAAAATCGCCAGCTTTGGCGGAAACCAAATTTGCACAATCTTTCACATTCTTTTATAGAACTGTTGTTGCTGCTCACAAACTTGGCAAGGTTCCCTGGGGAAATTAATCTTTGTTGCACATTTGTGCTAATTACAAATATTTGTGGGCCTTCAAGAAGACTTTAAGATGGTGTTCAGCTGCAAGGATGTTGATGGACATGCTTTACAAGATTTTGCATGCATCTTAACAAAAATGGTTTAACTCAAAACTGGTGGTCTGGTTTTTTAAGATTAATTTCTTTCAGTAAACTTGCTTTCAACTCTCCTAATCAAACTGCACTATCGTCACCATTAAATACATTCTTGATTCATTTTTAAAGCCAGTCACTTAATTAAAATGTGCTTCCAAACTGTCAATTGGTCTGGATTGTTCCCTCTTTTAATGCTTCAAATACCTCCTCTGGCAGCTCATTCCATATACCAACCACCCTCTTTGTGAAAAAGTTGTCCCCCAGATTCCTATTAAATATTTTCTCCCTCACCTTAAAGTTATGGCGGTATGGTGGCACAACGGTAGAGTTGCTGCCTTGCAGTGAAGGCAGCGCCGGAGACCTGGGTACGATCCCGACCATGGGTGCTGTCTGTGTGTACCCTCCGCTTCCTTCCATGGAAACCAATTCTCCTTCCAGTCGGCTACCCCTCATAGGTTGTCGGAGCAGAATGAGGCCATTCGGCCCATCAAGCCCACTCCGCTATTCAATCATGGCTGATCAACCTTTCCCTGTCAACCGCGTTCTCCTGCCTTCTCCCCATAACCCCTGACACCTGAACTAATCAACCTCTCTCTGGATCCCATGCAATCCAACCCTCCAGAGCAGCCAAAATCCTTCACATCTGTTTCACGATCATTGCCTTTTATGTAAAAAAAAGGTTGGAAAGAATGTTGTTTTAATCCTCCGTAAATCTAATTTTAACAGCATTGATTCCACTTAAACATTAATTTAACAGCTACCGTGAAACGCTTTTAAGCAGTGTTTTATGGGCCAGCATTGTGAGGGAAGATGTTCTGGTTCACATAGAAAATTGGACAACAGGCTCTTAAAGGATGTGGAATGACTTTTCAATATTGCCTGTGCTGAGTCATTTAGCATTGGAAACATTTTCTGTCTAGCCCTAAGGTAGGACTGATGCTGCAAAAACAAAATATTTACTTTATGGAGTCATATGCCATGGAAATGTTTTAGTTTCCTTGGCCTCATTTTGCTGATTTCAAGATTCAAGATTCAAGATACATTTAATTGTCACATGTGCCAGATGGCACAGTGAAATGAAATTCCCATACAGCCATACAATAAAAAAAAGTAAAGAACACACACTATAGAATTTGACATAAAACATCCCCACACAGCAGAATCAAAGTTCCCCACTGTGTGGGAAGGCACCAAAGTCAGTCTCTTCCTCCACTGTTCCCCGTGGTCAGGGCCTCCCCAAGCCCTCCGCAGTTGCAGCTACGGGCGGCCCGATGTCCAGGACCGCTCGCCGGGGTGATACAAATCCGACGTCGGGGCTGCGGGACGTCCTCAGCGGCGTGGACACAGAGTCGGCCCCCTCCTACCGGAGTTGGCGGCTCCCAAAGTCCGTAGGCCGCGCCGGGTGGAGACTGCTGCTGGCGGCACTCTGCAAGGCGCCCCAGGACTCCACGATGATGGTCAGCGCCGCCCGCGTTGGAAGCTCTCCGCACTAGAGCTCCACGATGTTGGAGCAACGGCTCAACGCTTTGGAGCTCCAAACTGCGACCCAGGTAGGCATCGCCCGCTCCGCGGTGACTCCAGCGCTGCGCCGCCGCTGTAGCAGCCCCGGTCCGGTTCCCGGTCCCCGGCAGGAAAGGCCCCTCCGATCCAGCTGGTAGGCCGCGAGGTGGGGGGGCGAGGACGCGACTCAGAGAAATAGTCGCGTCCCCGCCAGGAAGAGACTGGGAAACGGTTTCCCCCCTTACCCTGCCCCCCTCCCCCACATAGAAAAGTTAAAGTTTCCCCCAACACAAGACTTTAAACTAACTAAAAATTAAAAAAAGATTGAATAACAGACAGGCTGTAGGTAGAGGCTGCTGCCAGTGCAGCGCCCCAGAGGAATAGAGGAATAAGATTTCTCTCCTGGATTGTCGCTGGCTTTCCGGTGTGGAAATATGCTGCAAGCTAATTCAATGGTTGTGTAGATAGATCAGCCATGATCGAATGGCGGAGTAGACTGGATGGGCCGAATGGCCTAATTCTGCTCCTATCACTTATGAACTTATGAACGTGTACTGTCTTCGCTTGACGGTATGTATATTATTCATCGCACATCCTAAGAGCAGGTCATCTAATTTGAAGTGTGTGGAAAGGAACTGCAGATGCTGGTAGATAATGAAGGTAGACAGAAAGTGCTGGAGTAACTCAGCGGGTCATGTTCATAAGTTCAGAGTATCTCTAATACTCTGGTCTACGATTCCTCTTCTCAAGTCAAGTCAAGTTTATTTGTCACATACACACACGAGATGTGCAGTGAAATGAAATGGGCAAGGGACTCATTCAATGATGTATTCAAAAGATGTATTCAAGGGAGAGTTAGATATACCTCTTAGGGCTAACGGAATCAAGGGATATGGGGAAGAAGCAGGAACGGGGAATTGATTCTGGGTGGTCAGCCATGCTCATATTGAATGGCGTTGCTGGCTCGAAGGGCCAAATGACCTACTCCTGCACCTATTATCTATGTTTCTATGTTTCTACGACTGTGCATCTACCCGATCATGATTTTATTCAAATTGCCTAGAAAAAATATTCCAGGCATGGTTTTGAAGAGCTGTATAGTTGACACTGAGGATTTTTGAAGTTCTATATCTAATTTACATTGTAGATCACAACATAATCTTTCTCTCATCAGATGGCAGTGTTAAAGTGCCACGAGCCCCATCTTAGCCTTCTGCTAATGTCAGACGGGACTACTTCCTCGTTGCTACTTTAATCCACTAACCATTAGAGCAGTTGAAAAAGATTAAATTCTTTGAAGTATAATAAATTATCTTGGCCAACAAAATCTGTTAGCTGTTGTCTGTTGCCGCGGGGGGAAGTATCATTTACAGTGATGCCAAAGGATTTTTGACAGCCTGGCTATGGATTAAATGTTTTTAGGTTGTCTTTCGTTAATGTGAGTCTGAACAAAAGACGTAAACATGACACAGGCTTTCAACGGAAGCAAGCTGAGTGGAAGCAGTGCAGAACAGAACATGGGATATCGAAAAGTACAGCTCAGGAGCAGGCCATTCGGCCCACATTGGCTCTGCCCTCAGACTATTCTTCATTAGTTAGTTAGTTTAGTTTAGTTTAGTTTATTGTCACGTTGTACCGATGTACAGTGAAAAGCTTTTGTTGCGTGCTAACCAGTCAGCACAGTAGGGTTGCTGACTTACAGTGAATGCAGCACCAGAGACTCGGGTTCGATCCCGACTATGGGTGTTGTCTGTACGGAGTTTGTACGTTCTCCCCGTGGGTTTTCTCCGAGATCTTTGGTTTCCTCCCGCACTCCAAAGACGTACATGTTTGTGGGTTAATTAGCTTGGTAAATGTAAAAATTGTCCCCAGTGTGTGTAGGATAGTGTTAATGTGCGGGGATCGCTGGTCGGCGCGGACCCGGTGGGCCGAAAGGGCCTGTTTCCGCGCTGTATCTCTAAACTAAACTAAACCATACATGATTACAATCGATTAATTTATAGTGTATTGATACTCCAGCAGGTTGTGTCAGGTAGGTAAGGTAGAGTTGCTGCCTCACAGCACCAGAGATCCAGGTTCGATCCTGACGTCGGGCACTGTCTCACTAGGTGGAGTTTGCACGTTCTCCCTGTGACTGCATGAGTTTTCCCCGGGTTTCCTACCACATCCCATAGACGTGTGGGTTTTGTAGGTTAATTGGCCCCTGTTAATTGTCCTTAGTGTGTAGGATAGAACTAGTATGTGTGACCATTGGTCGGTGCGGACTCAATGGGGCAAAGGGCCTGTTTTCATGCTGTATCTCTAAACAAAACTAAAGATTCGTTTATTGTAGGAAATTTATTGTAGAAATTGCAGATGCTGGTTTAAACCGAAGATAGACACAGACAGAATGCTGGAGTAACTCATCGGGATAGGCAGCATCTCTGGAGAAAAAGCATAGGTGATGTTTCGGGTCCAGTCGGAAGCAGGGTCTTGACCCAAAACGTCACCCATTCCTTCTATCCCGCTGAGTTACTCCATCATTTTGTGTCTATTAAGGAATAGTTTAGTTTTATTTACAGATACAGCGCGGAAAGCGTACCCTTTGGCCCGCTGAGTCCACGCCGACCAGCGATCCCTGCACATTAACACTATCCTACACACACTGTGTGCTACACAAAACAAATAATTTCACTGTGACATGTCACGGGTGGTAATAAAGTATCGAGCAATCAATCAGCTTCAAATAAATTTCTGTTTTCATTACCTTATTGAACTCAATAACCATATAACAATTACAGCACGGAAACAGGACATCTCGGCCCTACAAGTCCATGCCGAACAAATTTTTTTCCCCTTAGTCCCACTTGCCTGCACTCATACCATAACCCTCCATTCCCTTCTCATCCATATGCCTATCCAATTTATTTTTAAATGATACCAATGAACCTGCCTCCACCACTTCCACTGGAAGCTCATTCCACACCGCTACCACTTTCTGTCCACATCAACTCTGTCTATTCTGAAGTCATGTCCTCTTGTTTGAATCTTCCCTATTCTCAAAGGGAAAAGCTTGTCCACATCAACTCTGTCTATCCCTCTCATCATTTTAAAGACCTCTATCAGGTCCCCCCTTAACCTTCTGCGCTCCAGAGAATAAAGACCTAACTTATTCAACCTATCTCTGTAACTTAGTTGTTGAAACCCAGGCAACATTCTAGTAAATCTCCTCTGTACTCTCTCTATTTTGTTGACATCCTTCCTATAATTTGGTGACCAAAATTGTACACCATACTCCAGATTTGGTCTCACCAATGCCTTGTACAATTTTAACATTACATCCAAGCTTCTATACTCAATGCTCTGATTTATAAAGCTAGCATACCAAAAGCTTTCTTTACCACCCTATCTAAATGAGATTCCACCTTCAAGGAACTATGCACGCTTATACCCAGATCCCTCTGTTCAACTGTATTCTTCAATTCCCTACCATTTACCATGTACGTCCTATTTTGATTTGTCCTGCCAAGGTGTAGCACCTCACATTTATTAGCATTAAACTCCATCTGCCATCTTTCAGCCCATTTTTCCAAATGGCCTAAATCACTCTGTAGACTTTGGAAATCCTCTTCATTATCCACAACACCCCCTATCTTGGTATCATCTGCATACTTACTAATCCAATTTACCACACCTTCATCCAGATCATTGATGTACATGACAAACAACAAAGGACCCAACACAGATCCCTGACGCACCCCACTAGTCACTAGCAATCTGTTAAAAAATTAAATGTTTATTTTGCGGCTGGCACCCACAATGGCCGCCTCACCAACAGTCTGCCTGTCCCTTCCTTCTTTGTTCCGACTCAGATTCAGAAAACTTTATTGTCTGTCGTAACAGAAAGTCTTCTTTGACGTGGCTCAACATACAGACAGGACAATGTACTGATAAGCAGTCATACAACACAGATTTCTGCGAGCACACACACAGTGTGTATCGATCTTAAAAGCAAATATAAAGATTAAAAACTGTAAAATATAGACAAGATAAAAGTTGTGGATACGTGTAAAGTGACAATGCGTCAGGGTTAATTTGTCCATTGTTCATTTTTTATTTAAGCTGTTTATGGCGATGGGTATGAATGAGTTTTTGTGGATGTTTTTCTTGGATAGGGGGACTTTATATCGGGCGGCCTGATGGCAGAAGTTGGAAAGACTTGTGCAGGGGGTGGGTGGGATCCTGTGTAATGAGGTTGGCTTTCCTTTTAACTGCCTGGGTGTGGAGTACTGATAATTGATTTTGAGTTTGTTTTATACTATGTGTTAAACGCATGTTTTAGTGTTCGTTAACTTGTTTCATGTGGGGGTTGGGGGGCGGGGTTGGGGGGGGGGGTGGGGGGGGGGGGGGAACTTTTATTTAATCTCTTACATCGACGGAGATGTGATTTTTTTTTTTCTGTATCGTTTCTCTGTCCGCACTGCGGCCTAACATCGTGGAGCTGGCGGTCCGTGTCGGGGATCGACCTTGGAGCTCCAACCGCATCAGCCTGCAGACTTTAACTTCGTGACACTCACAGTCCCTGGTTAGAGACCGACTTTGGGAGCTCCAAGTCACAGGAGCTTCGACCGCCCCGACTCAGGAGCCTTGATTGCCCTGATGCGGGGGCTTCAACCACTGGCTGTGGCATGCTGGAGGCTGAGGGGTGACGTTATAGAAGTATATAGAATGAAGAGAGGCAGAGATAGGGTAGACTGCCACCACCCCAGGGTAGAAATGTCAGAGACCTGAGGGTATAACTTAAAGGTGGGAGGGCAAAATGTCACTGTTGTCACTTGCGGGCGGAGCACCAAGGCAAATTCCTTGTATGTGAATACATGGCCATTAAACTTATTGATTCATTCATTAATTCATTAAAGATTAGCAGGCAAGTTTTTCACACAGTGGGTGATGGGTGCGTGGAACGCATAGTTCTGTGCCGACCAGCTTTTGGTGGTGGGGGCCGATACAACATTGGTGTTTAAGGGGCTTGTAGAAAGACACATGGATATGCGGGGAATGGAAGGATATGGATTATGTGCAGGCAGAGGATATTAACTTATCTTGGCTTCATGTTCGGCACAGACATTGTCAGCTGAGGAGCCCGTCATCGAGTCATAGAGCCATACAGTGTAGAAACAGCACCCTCAGCCCAACGTGCCCGCACTGGCCAACATGTCCCAGCTACACTGGTCTGACCTGCCCGCGTTTGACCCATATCCCTCCAAATGCATCCCACCCACGTACCTGTCCAATTGTTTCTTGAACGTTGCAATAGTCCCAGCCTCAACTACCTCCTCTGGCAGATCGTTCCACACACCCACCACCCCTTTGTGTGAAATAGTTACCCCTCAGATTCCTATTCAAGCTTTCCCCTTTCACCTTACCCCTGTGTCCTCTGGTCCTCGATCCCCCTCCTCCGGGCGAGAGACTCTGCGCAGCTACCCGATCCATTCCTCCCACGATTTTAAACACCTCTATAAGATCACCCCTCAATCCTCCTGCGCACCAAGAAATAGCGTCTCAGCCTACTCAACCTCTCCCCGGAAGCTCAGACCTCGTAAATCTTGTGCTGCAGTTCATGTTTCATGTCTTCTGCTAATTTGTGGAGGACAAAGTATGACCCATTTGTTAATATTTGCACGTTTGTGGTATCTCTGTGCCGTAAGATAGTCATTTATCAATTAGTTCCATCCAGCCTCTTCCAATTTAAACTTCGAAGTCTACACACACACACACACACAGTGTTCAGCACCTATATATTAGGCTTGCCCTTTTATATATTTTGTTATCCAGAACCAGACAAGTTAACATAATGCAGACTTCCTGGTGCCTTTAGTTTAGGGAACCGGCAGGAAGTTTATCCAAACCGCACAACTCAGAATGGAAGTAATCCAATTAAAACTAGATTTCAAGTGAAAATGCATTTCTTAATGCAATCTGCTAACTGTTTATTCTAAAGCATGCTCACAGCGGTAATAATTCAAAATGTAAGATCCACAATGACAGGACTCCCTTTGTCATAAGTGATAGGAGCAGAATTAGGCCATTTAGCCCATCAAGTCTATTCCGCCATTCAATCATGGCTGATCTATCTCTCCCTCCTAATGCCATTACCTCTGACACCCATACTAATCAAGAATCTTTCTAACTTTGCCTTAAAAATATCCATTGACTTAGTCTCCACAGCCTTCTGCGGCAAAGATGCGGACAAGCTTTTCCCTTTGAGAATAGGGAAGATTCAAACAAGAGGACATGACTTCAGAATTAAGGGACAGAAGTTTAGGGGTAACATGAGGGGGAACTTCTTTACTCAGAAAGTGGTAGCGGTGTGGAATGAGCTTCCAGTGGAAGTGGTGGAGGCAGGTTTGTTGGTATCATTTAAAAATAAATTGGATAGGCATATGGATGAGAAGGGAATGGAGGGTTATGGTATGAGTGCAGGCAGGTGGGACTAAGGGAAAAAAAGTTTTTTCGGCACGGACTTGTAGGGCCGAGATGGCCTGTTTCCGTGCTGTAATTGTTATATGGTTATATGGTTAAATAATTCCACAGATTCTCCACCCTCTGACTAAAGAAATTCCTCCTCATCTCTTTCATAAGGGAACGTCCTTTAATTCTGAGGCTACGACCTCTGGTCCTAGACTCTCCCACTAGTGGAAACATCCTCTCCACATCCACTATATCCAAGCCTTTCACTATTCGGTCAGTTTCAATGTGGTTCCCCCTCATCCTTCAAACCACCAGTGAGTTGAGGCCTAGTGTCGTCAAAAACTCATCAGGGCGTCATGGTGGCTCAGCGGTAGAGTTTCTGCCTTACAGCGCTTGCAGCGCCGGAGACCTGGGTTCTATCCCGACCAGGGGTGCTGTCTGTACGGAGTGTGTACGTTCTCCCCATTTCTCCGAGATCTTCGGCTTCCGACCACACTCCAAAGACATACAGGTTTGTAGGTTAATCGGCTTGGCGTTTCTATAACTTGTCCCCAGTGTGTGTGTAGGACAGGGTTAACGTGCGGGGATCGCTGGTCGGCGCGGACCCGGTGGGCTGACGGGCCTGTTGCCATGCTGTATCTCTAAACTAAGCTAAGCTCAAATATGTGAACCCAGTCATCCCTGGGATCATTCTCGTACCACGAGGTGCCGACAAACGCTTTGTTTATTTCTGCGCAGTGTGTGGGTGCAGAGATACGTGACCAAGAAGCCATTTCTAATCATAGTTTTGATAAGGACGTGCTCCTGGGGATAAGGACAGGGGTGGCTATTGCTTTGAAGCTTCTTTATCTCTGACAAGTCGCAGCGTATCTTTTCCTTTCCAGACATTCCTGAGGGAAATGGATGAGGTACATTTAAAAGTAATATATGCAAACTATACTTCACATTGCTCTTGCTTGCTCTTGAAACCATGCTGTTGATGTGTGTTCACAGCGATAGTCATTATTTTTAATGCGCTCTGCCTCCTGAAGATGAGATTTCTGGAGAATTGCTCAGAATCTCCATCTTCTGAATGATGCGGATTGCATTTGACGGGGGCCTCATCAAAACCGTGACTCACAAAGTGCCTTCTTTCATCGTCAGTAACAGCCCTTGAGAGTCTGAGCTCTGCCTGAGATTGTTCGAAGGAGGCAGCAATTGAGCTGAGGGTCACGCAATGGAAAGCGCCATTTGACGGACTTTGGGACAGACAATAGACAATAGGTGCAGGAGTAGGCCATTCGGCCCTTCGAGTCAGCACCGCCATTCTATGTGATCATGGCTGATCATCCCCAATCAGTACCCCGTTCCAGCCTTCTCCCCATATCCCCTGACTCCGCTATTTTTAAGAGCCCTATCTAGCTCTCTCTTGAAGCATATGAAGAAGGACTGGATATACTCGGTTTGTACTCGCTAGAATTTAGAAGATTAAGGGGGGATCTTATAGAAACTTACAAAATTCTTAAGGGGTTGGACAGGCTAGATGCAGGAAGATTGTTCCCGATGTTGGGGAAGTCCAGAACAAGGAGTCACAGTTTAAGGATAAGGGGGAAATCTTTTAGGACCGAGATGAGGAAAATAAATTTCACACAGAGAGCGGTGAATCTCTGGAATTCTCTGTCACAGAAGGTTGTTGAGGCCAGTTCGTTGGCTATATTTAAGAGGGAGTTAGATGTGGCCCTTGTGGCTAAAGGGATCAGGGGGTATGGAGAGAAGGCAGGTACAGGATACTGAGTTGGATGATCAGCCATGATCATATTGAATGGCGGTGCAGACTCGAAGGGCCGAATGGCCTACTCCTGCACCTAATTTCTATGTTTCTATCTATGTTTCTAGACTCGCCTGGCTAATGTGTAGGAAAGAACTGCAAATGCCGGTTTAAAACGAAGGTCGACAGAAAATGCTTGAGGAACTCAGTGGGATTCAGTAATTCAGTCTGAAGAAGGGTCTTGATCAGAGACGTCACCCATTCCTTCTCGCCAGAGATGCTGCCTGTCCCGTTCAGTTACTCCAACATTTTGTGTCCACCCTCAGCCCAACTTGGTTTACTGTGTTGGTGTGTATTCCATTATATTGTGGGTTGGGTAGACACAAAAAGATATGCAGAAAGCAATTATGATCAAAGAAAGGTGGAGCACACAATGGTCCATTGTTGGCTGTGGGGTGGATGATAATGAATTAAGCAGACAGTGAAACTCAAAAGGATGACAGTGAAGCTAGTATGACGACCAGGGTGGGGGAGGGACGGAGAGGCGGGGGATGCAAGGGTTACTTGAAGTTAGAGGAAACGATATTAATGCGGTTGGGCTGTAAGCTGCCCAAGGGAAATATGAGGTGCTGTTTGCGCCAATTTGCGTTTGGCCTGACTCTGACAGTGGAGGATGCTTTGTGCATATCTTTCATTCATGTCTGTACGATCTCCTCGTGACCGCGTGGGTTTTCTCCGGAAGTCCCGGTTTCCTACCGCATTGCCCTGCATCTGCCCACTCACTCAACCTGTCCAAGTCACCCTGCATCCTCAAAGCATCCTCCTCACAGTTCACACTGCCACCCGGCTTTGTGTCACCTGCAAATTTGCCAATGTTACTTTTAATCCCTTCATCTAAATCATGAATGTGTATTGTAAATTGTAAGAGTGGAGGTTTGCAGCATTACAATCACAATCATAATCATACTTCATCAGCCAAGTATGTTTTGCAACATACGAGGAATTTGATTTGCCATAGTCATACCAATAAAAAGCAACAGAACATACAAAATACATTTGAACATGAATATCCACCACAGCGACTCCTCCACATTCCTCACTGTGACGGAAAAGAGAAAAACAGTGTGAATAACACCAGTGGATAATCTGATGCGACTGAAGTCAAAATGTTGGTTTAAATGCCGCTGTGTAGATGAAACCTCTGTATTTGGTTTCACAATTAGTGCTCCATGGCTTTCATCGCACTACTGAAGGTTACCAATAGGTTGCTTGGCAACTACAAATAGTAAAGTGCCTTGAAGAAGAAATATCCAGACCGAGGGTTTTGCAAATGTAGCTAGAAATTAAACCGCAGGTTAAAGGTGAGATCTGGTAGAAGTACATTAAGTTATAGAAACATAGAAACATAGAAATTAGGTGCAGGAGTAGGCCATTCGGCTCTTCGAGCCTGCACCGCCATTCAATATGATCATGGCTGATCATCCAACTCAGTATCCCGTACCTGCCTTCTCTCCATACCCTCGGATCCCCTTGGCCACAAGGGCCACATCTAACTCCCTCTTAAATATAGCCAATGAACCGGCCTCAACTATCCTCTGTGGCAAAGAGTTCCAGAGATTCACCACTCTCTGTGTGAAAAAAGTTCTCCTCATCTCGGTTTTAAAGGATTTCCCCCTTATCCTTAAGCTGTGACCCCTTGTCCTGGATGTCCTTCCTCCCTGTACAACTGCAGTAGAACCTCCCTGCTCCTATACTCAAATCCTCTTGCTATGAAAGCCAACATACCATTCGCTTTCTTTACTGCCTGCAGCACCTGCATGCCTACCTTCAATGACTGGTGTACCATGACACCCAGGTCTCGCTGCATCTCCCCCTTTCCCAATCGGCCACCATTTAGATAATAGTCTGCCACCAAAATGGATAACCTCACATTTATCCACATTATACTGCATCTGCCAAACATTTGCCCACTCACCCAGCCTATCCAAGTCACCTTGCAGTCTCCTAGCATCCTCCTCACACCTAACACTGCCCCCCCAGCTTAGTGTCATCCGCAAACTTGGAGATATTGCCTTCAATTCCCTCATCCAGATCATTAATATATATAGTAAATAGCTGGAGTCCCAGTACTGAGCCTTGCGGTACCCCACTAGTCACTGCCTGCCATTGTGAAAAGGACCCGTTTACTCCTACTCTTTGCTCTTTACTCTATATAAGGAGCATATAGATAGGGATCCGAGAGCCAGAACCATTTTCCCAGGGTGGAAATATCAAATAGTGGAGGGTACAGTTTTAAGGTGAGAGGGGAAAGTTTAAAGATGTAATGGGCCTGTAATGGGACCGGCCCCACGAGGCCGTACGCCTCAAGCCACTACGTTTGGTCGTGCGAGACGCATGCGATCGCGTGCTGGTGGGACAGGCCCTTTACTTACTTACTTACTTACTGCCTATTATGCCTCCTGGCATGTAGGGCAGCAACGGAGTTCCTCCACTCAGTAGTGTTGATCCCTTCCGTTGCTGTTTCCGTAACATATTTGTTTTACGAGACAGGGTTGTTAGCCCTGTGCTCAACCTCCAACCTGGAGGACCAGTGGATTGCTCTTCGTCTCGCCTCTACCCTTCGACCTGTCCAGCATGGGAGACCCTAACAGGAGACGAATCTCCCGCTGGCTTAGCTCTAGGGGTCACTGAGACACACAAACTCCCCGACCACGGCAAGGTTGCAAGGTTGAAATATCAAATAGTGGAGTGTACAGTTTTAAGGTGAGAGGGGCAAAGTTTAAAGAAGTTGTATTTTGCACAGAGGGTGGAGAGTGCCTGGAATGTGGTGCCAGGGGCGGTGGTGAAGGCATTTAGGAGACTTTAGGCACATGGATATACAGGGAATGGAGGGATATGGATTATGTGCAGGCAGATGAGAGATGGTCTTGGCAACATGTTCGGCACGGACACGGTGGACCAAAGGGCCTGTTCCTGTGCTGGATAAAGAATGTGGAGGAAGGAACTGCTGATGTTGGTTGAAACGGAAGATTGAAACAACAAAATCTGGAGTAACTCAGCAGGGCAGGTAGCATCTCTGGATGGAAGGAATGGTCTGAAGAAAGATCTCGATCTGAAGCGTCACCCATTCCTTCTATCCAGGTAAGACCCCACATTCACAAGTTCACAAGTTATAGGTGTGGAATTAGGCCATTCGGCCCGTCGTGTCTACACCGCCATTCAATCATGGCTGATCTCAGCCTCCTAATCCCATTTTCCTGCCTTCTCCCCACAACCCTTGACACCCGTTCTAATCAAGAATTTGTCTATCTCTGCCTTAAAAATATCCACCGACTTGGCCTCCACAGCCCTCCTTTGGCAATGAGTTCCACAGATTAACAGATCCTCTGACTAACGAGGTTCCTCCTCATCTCCTATCTGAAAGAGCGCCCTTTAATTCTGAGGTTATGACCTCTGGTCCTAGACTCTCCCACCAGTGGAAACATCCTCTCCACATCCACTCTATCTACGCCTCTCATTATTCTGTAAGTTTCAATGTTCTTCTTACAGTCCATTTGTCCCTGCATCCGCTGCCATCGCTGAATTCCCCCCCAATCGCTTCCCTGGTACTCGGGGATGAACAGTGGCCCGGCTCAGTGGCTTTCACAAGAACGATCCCGGGAATGAGTAGGTTAACCTACGGTGAGCGTTTGTCGGCCCTGGACCTGTACTCGCTGGAGTTTAGAAGTGTGAAACGTACAGAATAGTGAAAGGGCCACCACATCAGGTCCTTCTCAGCTGAATATGGATTTCTCTTTCCCAGTAATCAGTTTGCACTGAAATGTCAAAGGTTCATATAACAAGTCTGTTTTATTGTCATATGTACCAAAAAAAAGAACAATGGTATTCTGACTTGCAGTCACTCAATAGGTTTGTAAATAGAGGAATCAATAGGTAATATAACAAGCAAACAAAATAAGTTCAATAAATAAAAAAATCTAATATAGTGGAATAAACAAAATAAAGTCCAAAGTCGCATGTGCAGCCCAGGCAGTCTCAGGTTCAGACGAAATGTGCAGGAAGGAACTGCAGATGCTTGTTTAAACTGAAGATGGACACAAAAAGCTGGAGTAACTCAGCCGGACAGACATCATCTCTGGAGAAAAGAAATAGGTGATGTTTCGGGTCGAGACCCTTCATCAGTTGTGAGTTCTTTCCTCGACTTAATAATATGGTGGAGCTGTCATGACCAGGTAGAAAATATGTACTAATTTAACAAAGGTGACATTTGGTGCATATCAATCTGTGAAGGCTATGACACATTCTGCTGTGTAAGTTGGATGAGCAGTGTGCAGCGAGCTGTAATTGAGAGGCAATATTTCTGCCAAATCCCTCACTTAAATGACACTCTATTCACCAATTGCTAATTAATCTCTTTGATTTAAATATTTTTATTTGAATTTCACAGCAATTTGCATACATACAATGATAACAGACAGTGACAGTCAAGGCATAATTGTGCAACAGTATGTAGGCGACCCTCAAAGCCCTTACCCTTACCCACCTTCAACCCACCCGAATCAGGTCGGAACCAAACGGGGACAAACAACACTCACATACATACACATCCACACAAATATGGTAAGATAAACGAAACAAAAAGTACTAAAAATTAAAAAAAAGAAAGAAAAAGGGGGGAGTCACTAATAACAGTAAATAAGTAAGTAATTAAGTAAATAAGGGTGGGGGAGGGGTTAAGGGGAGAGCAGCTGCAGTAGAGCAGAACAATGGTGGAGAGCACTCAGTCCTCTTCCGAGTCCGGGGACAAGTTGAGAGAGTTAACAAGTTCCAAGAAAGGGTTCCATGTATCTAGGAATGTCTTGGTAGAGCCTTTGAGAGAGAACCTAAGTTTTTCAAGCTTTAAATTGTAAAGCACCTCCTTAATCCAGCGGGTGTGTGTCGGGGGACAGGTGAGCCTCCAGTTAAGCAAGATCAGTCTCCGGGCTAACAAGGTTGTAATAGCTAGAACCCGTTTCACCGCAACAGAGAGGTTGGTGTTGGGAGGGGTTCCGAAAATGGCTGGCAGTGGGTTTGGCGGAATAGTCTGGCCGTAGGCTCTGCTTATCAAGTCGAAAGCACTCCTCCAAAAGGCTGCTAGCTTAGGGCAAGACCAAAACATATGGCTATGGTTGGCAGGAGATTGATTACATCTGTTGCAGGTGTCCCTAACAGCAGGGTAAATTCTAGATAATCTTGCATTTGTGTAGTGGACTTTGTGAAGGACTTTGCATTGGATTAGGCCATGACGGGCACATATGGAGGAAGAATGGGTCAAGTCCAAGGAAGAGTCCCATTGCTGGTCTGTTAGTTTCGTATTCAGCTCACCCTCCCACGCAGCTTTTAATGAGGTATGAGGTTTCAATATAACCGACCCTAACAAGTTATACAAAACAGAGATGCATTTCTCCCGGTTGGGATCTAGAGCTAAGATGGTATCGGTCAGGGTTTCAGGGGGGCGATTTGGGAAATGGGGGAATGTCTTCTTCACAAAATCCCTAATCTGGAAAAAGCACAAAAGGTGGGAGTTTGGGAGGCTATAGTTGGACGAGAGCTCCGCAAAAGACGAAAAGATGCCATCCTTGTATAGGTTTTTGATACTACTGATACCGTTGCTATGCCAGGTTTTGAATGTGTGGTCTGTACTTGAAGGTTTAAAGAGGTGGTTTTTTAAGCAGTGGGGTCAAGATGGAGGGGCCTTGTAAACCAAAGTTTTTCCTGAGTTGACTCCATATCTTGAGCAAGAGGGACGCTAATTAATCTCTTTGATCGAATTTGACCCGGAAGATAATTCAAGTGAAATTTTATTATTTTCTTTTAAATGCACTTTGAAAGCTAATGCGGACTACAGCAAAGTTACCTGTAACAGCACTCTAGGTCAGGGTTGAATCCTGGTCTCTGGCGCTGTGAGGCAGTGCCTCTACTAGTTGTGGCAATGTGTTCCCTATCTGGTTTAGTATAGAGATACAGCGTAGAAACAGGCCCAAGTCCGTGCCGGCCAGAGATCATACCCCACACTAGCACTATCCTGCACACATTTATACCAAGCCAATTAGCCTACAAACTTGCACGTCTTTGGAGTTTGGGAGGAAACCGGAGCACCCGCAGAAAACCCACACAGGTCACGGGGCGAACGTACCAACTCCGTACAGACAGCACCCATAGTCAGGATCGATCCTGGGTCCCTGGCGCTGTAAAGCAGCAACTCTGCTGCTTCACCACTGTGCCGCCCTTAGTTACTGGTTCAGGAAAGCTGTCACGCGCTGCTTCCATCAATGCACGCACCCAGCCAGAGGGTTGATCAGACCGATCGCTGAACTTGTTTCACTGTTACAGTCACAGTCAGCAAACTCAGCAGAGACGCAAGGAACTGCAGACGCTGGACTCATGAGCAAAGTACAAAGTGCTGGAAGAATTCAACAGGTCAGTCAGCATCCGTGGAGGGAACGGACAAGTGATGCTCCGAGTCGGGCCCCTTCTTCAATACGTCTGAACAACTTGGGTCCCGACACAAAACATCACATGTCCGTTCCTTCCACGGATGCCGCCTGACTCGCTGAGTTCCTCCAGCTCAGTTTAGGTTAGCTTCAATTTAGAGACACAGTGCAGAAACAGGTCCATCGGCCCACCGAGTCCGCGCCGTTCAGCGATCATCCTGTACACAAGCACTATGCTACACACTAGGGACAATTTACATTTTTTACCAAAGGCAATTAACCTACAAACCTAAGCGTGTTTGGAGTGTGGGAGAAAACCATAGCACCTGGAGAAAACCCACGAGGTCACGGGGAGAACGTACAAAATCTGTACATACAAGCACCTGTAGTCAAGATAGAACCCGGGTCTCTGGCAACTCTACCACTGCAACTCTACCGCTGTGGCACCGTGCCGCCCTGCCTGATAATTAGCATGTTATATAACCATATAACCATATAACCATATAACCATATAACAATTACAGCACGGAAACAGGCCATCTCGACCCTTCTAGTCAGTGCCGAACACGTATTCTCCCCTAGTCCCATCCACCTGCGTTCAGACCATAACCGTCCATTCCTTTCCCGTCCATATAACTATCCAATTTATTTTTAAATGATAAAAACAAACCTGCCTCCACCACCTTCACTGGAAGCTCATTCCACACAGCCACCACTCTCTGAGTAAAGAAGTTCCCCCTCATGTTACCCCTAAACTTCTGTCCTTTAATTCTCAAGTCATGTTCCCTTGTTTGAATCTTCCCTACTCTCAGTGGGAAAAGCTTATCCACGTCAACTCTGTCTATCCCTCTCACCATTTTAAAGACCACTATCAAGTCCCCCCTTAACCTTCTGCGCTCCAAAGAATAAAGCCCTAACTTGTTCAACCTTTCTCTGTAACTTAGTTGCTGAAACCCAGGCAACATTCTAGTAAATCTCCTCTGTACTCTCTCTATTTTGTTGACATCCTTCCTATAATTAGGTGACCAAAATTGTACACCATACTCCAGAATTGGCCTCACCAATGCCTTGTACAATTTTAACATTACATCCCAACTTCTATACTCAATGCTCTGATTTATAAAGGCCAGCACACCAAAAGCTTTATCCATGGGTTTGTTACTGCATTTCACTTGCTAACAGAAATAAAAATGATGACAGTGAGGCCTCTACAGAAATGCTTCATGACAGCGAAGACACTTTAAACACGCTTCAAGTCCATGGCTACTCTCCACAAATACTTCATGCCAGTGACGACACCTCAACAACACTTCAAGTCCGTGACGACACTCCGACAACACCTGCTCAAGACTGCAGAGGTGTAATGAAGTTGCGTAAATGCACTGTGGAAATGTAAGTGCATCTCTTCCTGCAGCAGCTGAGGATCTGATCACCTCCCCTCACACTCACTTAGAACACACACTCGTGCACGCACACACACACATGTACATGCGCACAAATGCACACACAAATAAATACGTGCGCACGCACGCAGGCATGCACGCAAACACAGCTGCACATACTTCCTCCCACACACACACACGCACTCACACACATATGCACACACACACGCATGCACACGCACATGTACACACACACAAACACACACCACACACACCCAGACCCACACACACACACATATGCACACACAAATGCATGCACAAGCACATGTACACACACACACAAACACACACCACACACACCCAGACCCACACACATGCACACTCACACACACAAGTTCACACACACACATGCACACATACATCCACCCAGACATGCACACACATGCACATACACACTCACCCCGCATACATGCGCATCCTTTGATGCGAACACACACACTCTCCTCCACCACCCAGTGAATGCGCACACACACACATACAGTCCTCTACCTCCATTGAGAACATGAATTTCTCCTCCTTGAATCCCACCAGTAAGTGTGCTTTGGGTTGCACCAAGAGCTGGACAAGTCCCAAACAACATACCTACTGGGCTGCATCTGAGGGAGATGCGAATTACACCCACACAAGTGTTGACTGAACCTCATTCCCTAAACTACCCTGGACACCACTGACAATGTTCTGATCTCTGACCAGCCGGCCCTTCAAATCTGCTAAACTGCAGGTTCCTGCTCACTTTGGCTCCATTAAGAATGTATGCAAGATGCCTTCCTCCTGAGGAATGGGTAACAATCTGCTGTCCATTTCTAGGTAGACTGCAATTTGCTTTAAACCACTGTATTGAATTTTACAGCGTTTGATTTTAAGGCAGAGATATATAGATTCTTCATTAGTGCGGGTGTCAGAGGTTATGAGGAGGGGGAGATAGATCAGCCATGATTGAATGGTGGAATAAATTTAAGATTAGATTAGATTAGATTAGATTAGATTAGATCCTTTATTTGTCATTCAGACCTTTCGGTCTGAACGAAATGTCGTTGCCTGCAGCCATACATATAATAATAAACAACAAAACACACAATAAACACAAATTAACATCCACCACAGTGAGTTCACCAGGCACCTCCTCACTGTGATGGAGGCAAAAGTCTTGAGGTTATCGTCTCTTCCCTCCTCGTTTGCCCTCTGCGCTGAGGCGATATGTTGTTACCCCACCGGGCGATGGTAGTCAGTTCACGCGGCTCAACCGAGCTCCGCGAATGGGTCGGTTCAGCTACGCGGCCCGGGGTGGTCGAAGCTGCCGCCCTCCAGTCCAGCGGACGCAGCTGTTGCCGCGGGAGCTCCGGAAAACAGGCACCAGCCTGTGACCCGCGAGCTCCCGACGATGTCGTCCACTGGCCCGCGGCCGAGACCGGATTCAGGTCGCCGCCGCCGGAACGCCGCCTCAGCCACCGGAGCGCCGTCTCAGCCCCGAGTCGTGCCCCTGTCACTGGAGCGCCCGAACTCGGCCAGCCTCGCGTTGGTGAATCCTGGCTGGCTCTGCCTCCGGGGCCTCGAGGTCGGTCGCAGGTTGGAGGCTGCCAGCTCCGCCATTAGGCCTCAGTGCAGACGGAGGAAGAGAAGGGGGGGATATGACAGAAGAGTTGCATTCCCCCGAAGGGAGAGACAGAAAACCATGTTTCAGCCCCCCCCCCACCCCCACACATAACACAACCTAATAACCAAAAATTAACTAAAACAAGACAAAAAACACCAACAAAAAAAAGTTTTGTTCAACAGCGCCGCCACTTAATGGGCCGAATGGCCTAATTCTACTCCTATTCCTTATGATTTGACGGCTTTAAGGTCTGGTACCAGACCTTGACCATACCATATTCTGCCGTGAGATCCATAGAGGTACATAAGCATTTTTACTTTCCTTCCTTCTAGTTTACCTTTTATGGCCTGCTCTGTATGCAGTGGAAAGTTTCCTTTCTTTAAACAGGCTTCTTGCTTGGGAGTCCTGTGACTCGGCTATCTTTATTTTATTTTTTTAGTTTAGTTTAGAGAAACAGGCGCTTCGGCCCACCATGTCCGCACCAACCAGCGATCCGTGCGTACAAATACCATCCTACACGCCCTAGGGACAATTTACAATTTAACCTTTATCTTGCACTAAATGTTGGACCATTTATCCTTTATCTGTTCGCTGTGGACAGCTTCATTGTAATCATGCATCATCTTTATTTTGACTGGACAGCACGCAACAGAAGCTTTTCACTCTCCCTCAGTACGTGACGATAATTAGCTAAACTAAACTAAGTGACGATAATTAGTAAACGATGTGACGATAATTAGCTAAACTAAACTAAGCTGAACTTAACTTAAATGACATCAGTCTGAAGAAGGGTCTCGACCCGAAACATCACCTATTCCTTCTCTCCATAAATGTTGAACTCACCCGCTGAGTTTCTCCAGCATTTTTGTCTACCTTCATCTTAACTTAACTTAACATAACTTAACTGAAAAAACGTAGCTTAAAGGGCCTGTCCCACTAGAGAGGTAATTCAAGTTCCCCCGAGTTCTCCCCGATTCGAGCTCGTGTAATGTACGTAGCGGGTACGTAGAGGCTCATACGAGTAAAAAGTAACCATTTTTTTACTCACTAGCATTTTTTTTACTCGTGGACATTTTTCGCAGAGTAGAAAAAACGTCATGAGTTTACCGGATTTCCCAAGTACCTACCGTTACTCGTGCGAGCCGTTATGTGACATCCACGAGCTCCTACGTACCCGCTTCGTACATTACACAAGCTCGAATCAGGGGAGAACTCGGGAGAACTCTTGAATTACCTCATACAGTGGGACAGGCCCTTTACTAAACCAAACCTGCAGGAAGATTGTTCCCGATGTTAGGGAAGTCCAGGACAAGGGGTCACAGCTTAAGGATAAAGGGGAAATCCTTTAAAACCGAGATGAGAAGAACTTTTTTCACGCAGAGAGTGGTGAATCTCTGGAACTCTCTGCCACTGAGGGTAGTTGAGGCCAGTTCATTGGCTATATTTAAGAGGGAGTTAGATGTGGCCCTTGTGGCTAAGGGGATCAGGGGGTATGGAGAGAAGGCAGGTACGGGATACTGAGTTGGATGATCAGCCATGATCATATTGAATGGCGGTGCAGGCTCGAAGGGCCGAATGGGCTACTCCTGCACCTAATTTCTATGTTTCTATGTCTATGTTTAAACTAAAGTAAACTAAACTCAACTAAATGAAACTAAACTAAGCTAAAACTAAACTAAACTAAACTAAACTAAGCTAAAGCAGAACAGATAGTTACACAGTGCGATTTGTAAAGGGGTGCAGTCCCAAGAGATGCTTCCTGATGGGCCTGTCCCACTTAGGCTATGTTTAGGCGACTGCCAGCGACTGCCATAGTTGTAGCAGGTCACTGAAAAACCTGCGACTGGAACCCCCTTCGACATAGAATCATTAATTTAACAACACAAAAAACGAAGTCAGCACCTGGCGAAAACCTACGTTAACCTGGCAACAACTACAACAGCATCTACGTCAGGAGAGGTCAAGTTACGCATCAAACCCACTGCCGCCGACCTTCTCCAGAAATTTTTCAACATGTTGAAAATCCAGCGGCAACCAGAAAGACGCTACGACTCTTTGGGCGACTGAGGAGACGACTCACGACCATACTGGCGACACCACGGCGACCATGTGGCGACTGCCTAGTCGCCTAAAAAATGGTACAGGCCCATAACCCGTCGAGTTACTCCAGCACTTTGTGTAGCTTTTTGCATCTGATTATACTTTTGTTATATTTTGGACAAGTCCGACTGAAGTCCATAGAAATCAAATGAAAAACCACCAGTCCAGTAAAAAGAAGTGAAGTGAAGGTTTGTGTATGAAGGGGAGAAAAAGAAAAATGATTCAAATTAGCCAGAGCGTTTGCCTTTTTGATCTGAACCGATTTCAGAATGAACAGCCAGTCAGTTCAGGGTTTTCTAGACTAAACACTTCAGTTTGTTATGTGATTTTCCTTTTCCCTTCTTGTAGAACATGAAGCAGTCTTCCCTAAAGGCACTCTAATGGAGAAAGTTGATTTAATTTCTGATGGACTGGCAGTAAAGTAGTAGTAAAGAATTTGAATAAGTTTGTTCTCAGAGTCACAGTTATAGGGTGATACAGTGTGGAAACAGGCCAACATGTCCCACCTACACTAGTCCCACCTGCCCGCATTTGGCCCATATCCCTCCAAACCTGTCCTATCCATGTACCTGTCTAACTGTTTCTTAAACATTGGGATAGTCCCTGCCTCAACTACCTCCACTGACAGTTCGTTCTACATGCCAACCACCCTCTGTGTAAAAAGGGTTACTGTTAAAGGATTCCTGTTAAATCTGTTCCCCCTCACCTTAAACCTGTGTCCTCTGGTCCTCGATTCACCATCTCTGGGCAAGAGACTCTGTGCATCTACCCGATCTATTCCTCTCATGATTTTATACACTATAAGATCACCCCTCAATCCTCGCACTCCGAGGAATAGAGTCCCGGCCAACTCACCTCTCCCTACTGCTCAGACCCTCTAGTCCTGGCAACATCCTCGTAGAATCTTGTAGGTATAGTCATACACGCCATTAATGCAATTATTTATTCAATCAAATTTGCAATAAACTCAATGATCGGCTTCAGATTAATGGCACGCAATGCCCTCCATTTCCGACTCATCGTGTCTTCTCGCTTTTTAGCACTAAATCCCAGTGTACTGTGGTGAACTTGGCTTGTATCAACATGGAATATAAAACAGTACAGCATGGGAGCAGGCCCATTGGTCCACAATGCATCTGTGATAAAAAATAATGCTAAGATAAATTAATTGCATCTGCCTGTACCTGATCCACACCACAAGGTCATAAGGACATAAGTGATGGGAGCAGAATTTGGCCCATCAGGTCCACTCCGCCATTCAATCACGGCTGATCTAGCTCCCCATCCTAACCCCATCCTAACCCCATCCTTCTCCCCATAACCCCGACAACTGTATTAATCAATAATCTACCTCTGCCTTAAAAATGTCAATTGTCCTGGCCTCCACAGCAGTCTGTGGCAAGGAATTCCACAGATCCACCACCCGCTGACTGAAGAAATTCGGCCGCATCTCCTTCCTAAAGGAGCGTCCTTTAATCCTGAGGCTATGGCCTCGAGTCCTAGACTCTCCCACTAGTGGAAACATCCTCTCCACATCCACTCCATCCAAGCCTTTCACTATTCGATAAGTTTGAATAAGTTTCCCCCTCATTCTTCTAAGCTCCAGCAAGTAGAGGCCCGGTGCCGTCAAACGCTCATCATATGTTGTGTCATATATTACAGGCATTGCAGAGGATGGTGAAAATTGCCCAACGCATCACCGGTTCCTTGCTCCCCTCCATTGAGTCTGTCCAAAGCAAGCGTTGTCTGCGGAGGGCGCTCAGCATCGCCAAGGACTACTCTCACCCCAACCATGGACTATTTACCCTCCTACCATCCGGGAGGCGCTACAGGTCTCTCCGTTGCCGAACCAGCAGGTCGAGGAACAGCTTCTTTCCGGCGGCTGTCACTCTACTCAACAACGTACCTCGGTGACTGCCAATCACCACCCCCCCCAGACACTTATTATTTATTCAAATCGTTTGCTATGTCGCTCTTCCAGGGAGATGCTAAATGCATTTCGTTGTCTCTGTACTGTACACTGACAATGACAATTAAAATTGAATCTGAATCTGAATATTATTTGAAACCAGCATAAACCAGATGGGCCGAATTCTGCTCCTATCATTTATGACCTTATGACCTCTGATAACCTACAAACCTGTACGTCTTTGGAGAGTGGGAGGAAACCGAAGATCTCGGAGAAAACCCACGCAGGTCACGGGGGGGAGAACGTATAAATTCCGTACTGACAGCACCCGTACTCAGGATTGAACCCGGGGTACCTGTCGCTGTAAGGCAGCAACTGTATCGCTATGCCACCCTGCCGCCACAGTCTTTCAAAGAATGGACGCAAATCACAATGGGAGGATGAATGAATGAATGAATGAACCATTTTTCGCATTGCTGGTCCACAGTATTGAACTGAGTGATCTTTCAGCGAGAAAGCTTTTTCATTCAGCCCAAGGGTAGCAAAGGAAAGCATGTGCAAGCTCAGTGGTCGATGTGACTTGGGGCCTTGAGGAGAAATACTGAAAGGAAATGAAACATTATGTTTTAAAAAGACTGAATGACAAAAGGCTGGAACCCAGTGTCAGATTTCTGAACGATTTCTTCAGCTCACCTGTTTTTGCTTATTAATTGAATTGGACATAACAATAGAAAGCCTCACACCAAGGGGAGAGCTGGTAGAAGTATATAAAATAATGAGCGACATAGGCAGAGTGGACACCAGAAACATTTTTTCCCCAGAGTGGAAATAAGTTCCATAAGTTCATAATTTATAGAAGTAGAATGAGGCCATCCGGCCCATTGATTCTACTCCACCGTTCAATCCTGGCTGATCCATCTTTCCCTCTCAACCCCATTCTCCTGCCTTCTCCCCATAACCCCTGACACCCATACAGGTTACGATGATGTTGCCGGGACGAGAGGGTGTGAGCTATAGGGAGAGGTTGTATAGGCAGGGTCTCTATTCCATGGGGCGCAGGAGGATGAGGGGAGATCTTACAGAGGTGTATAAAATCATAAGAGGAATAGATCGGGTAGATGCACAGAGTCTTTTACCCAGAGTAGGGAAATCAAAGACTAGAGGACATAGGTTCAAGGTGAAGGGGAAAAGATTTAATAGGAATCTGAGGGGTAACTTTTTCACACAGAGAGTGGTGGGTGTATGGAACAAGCTGCCAGAGGAGGTAGTTGAGGCTGGGACTATCCTATCTTTTAAGAAACAGTTGGACAGGTACATGGATGGGACAGGTTTGGAGGGTTATGGACCAAGCGCAGGCAAGTGGGACTGGGGTAGCTGGGACTTTGTTGGATGATGTGGGCAAGTTGGGCCAAAGGGTCTGTTTCCACACTGTATTAATCTATGACTATCTATCTAAACAATAATCTGTCAACCTCTGCCCTAATAATAATAATAATAATAATAACTTTATTTGTTAAGCACCTTAAAAACAACCAAAGCTGACCAAAGTGCTGTACAGAAAAAAGAAAACAAGCAAGACATCATAAAACAGGCAGAACAACAGAACATACAGCTAACACGAGGCGCATAAATTACATACAAAAATCCAAACAATAAATTAAAAAAACATAAAACACGAGTACGAACAACGCAGCAAAACCAAGCAAATAAAGTTAATAAACAATTCAACACCTCACTGGTCTACAAAGGCCATGGAGAATAGATATGTCTTCAGGAGTGACTTAAAAAAAAAAGGTGAAGGGGAAATAATACCCAATGGCTTGGCTTCCACAGCCGCCTGTGACAATTCATTCCACAGATTCCCCACGGATACAAGGAGATGTGCAGGGCACATTTTTTATACAGAGGGTGGTGGGTGCCTGGAACGTGCTGCCAGGGGTGGTGGTGTTGGAGGAAGTTTGCGACTGTGCCATTTCCCAGGGTGGAAATGTTAAGGGTTAGGTAGCTCTAAGGTGAGACCACACAACACTCAAAGGAGATGCGCAGGGCACATTTATTTCCACAGAGGATGGTAGGTGCTGAATACTCTGCTCTATGGTATCTGCAGTTCCTTCCTACACATTATGTTTACATAGTCTGAAGAAGGGTCTCGACCCAAAACATCATCCATTCCTTCTCTCCAGAGATGCTTCTGCCTGTCTGCTGAGCTACTCCAACTTTTGTGTCTATCTTCGGTTTTAAGACATATGACAATAAAACACCCTTGACTCTTGACATATCGGCAATTTTGAAGGATTTGAGGTTTTTTTGATGCAAGATATCCTTTAGCCATAAACATGCATTCAAATACCTTGCAGGACTGAGTGGGCTGAAGGGCCTGTTTCCATGCTGTATGTCTAAAGTCTAAAGATTGCAATCAAGAATACAATCATGCGCTGACCCTATTCTGAAGAAGGGTCTCGACCTGAAACGTCACCTGTTCCTTTTCTCCCGGGCGGCGCGGCGGTGCGGCGGTCGGGTCGCTGCCTTACAGCGCCAGAGACCTGGGTTCGATCCTGGCGATGGGAGCTGTCTGTATGTAGCTTGTGCGTTCTCCCTGGGCCCTGCGTGGGTTTTCTCCGGGTGCTCCGGTTTCCTCCCACACTCTGAAGGCATGCAGGTTTGTAGAGGAATTGGCTTCGGTAAAATTGTAAATTGTCCCCCGGTGTGTGTGCAGGATAGCGTTAGTGTGCGGGGATCGCTGGTCAGTGGGGAGCCGGTGGGCCGAAGGGCCTGTTTCCGCACTGCACCTCTAAACTAAAGCTGCTGCCTGACCCACTGAGTTACTCTAGCATTTTGTGTCTATCCTGGGTGTAAACCAGCATCAGCAGTTCCTTCCTACACATAACAATTATGGGTTGGGGTAACTGATAGAAGATGACAGATCTAAACTTGGTGAGATGTAGCTTTGGGTTGATGTGCAGTAAGTTAACGGTGCGTATCCATTGGACTTGTTCTCTTTTATTATAGATTTGAATGTGTCGTGTGATTTTTGACCCACTTGCCAGCTAACAGATTTTCTCTCCTTTTGTGCTTTGGCAGCTCTTACAACCGTAAAGCTATGGGCCATCGACCGACCATGTTTTCAGACGATAATGATGAGGACGGGACTAATCAAGCATGCCGAGTACATGGAATTTCTAAAGAGGTTTGTTATTTTTGTTGTATTTGTTTCATTCCCCCCCGGTTTGTAAAGCAACATAAAGGTCAACTTCCTCCTACTCCACATCTCATAGTAGTTATAGCAACTAATATTAACTAGCTATCAACCAGGGGCTGCACGGTGGCGCAGCAGTAGAGTGGCCGCCTTACAGCACTTGCAGCACCAGAGACTTGATTTCGATTCTGACCACGGGTGCTGTCTATACGGAGTTTGCACGTTCTCCCCGTGACCGCGTGGGATTTCTCCTGGTGCTCCGGTTTCCTCCCACACTCCAAAGACGTACTGGTTTGTAGGTTAATTGGCTTGGTACAATTGTAAATTGTCCCTAGTGTGTGCCGGATAGTGTTAGTGTGTGGGGATCGCTGGTCGGCACGGACTTGGTGGGCTGAAGGGCCTGTTTCCACGCTGCATCTGTAAACAAAACGAAACATAACTAAACAAAACAAAACTAGACTAAACTAAACTATATTCTCGTTGCTATTAACTGCATTAATCGCTTGCTTACTCCCAGAATCATTATTCTGTTCCCCAGAAAGGCGGACTGTTAAAATCCGACCAGTTATCCAACAATATAATTACTGCAATGCTCATTTGGATTTCCAAAGTGCTCTTGTGAAGCTCCTAATTTATGCGTGGGAAACATAAACCAAAATGCGATGACCATCTGATTACAGATATTGGTTGTATAAATATGACTCACCTGCTTTGCACTGTAACAAAACAATACCGTCAGCAAATTAAGTTGTGGTTTATCGCAAGTGGCGTACATTGACAATTGTAGCTTCTCATTATATGGGGCGGCACGGTGGTGCAGCGGTAGAGTTGCTGCCTTACTACGCCAGAGACCCGGGTTCCATCCTGCCTATGGGTGCTGTCTGTACGGAGTTTGTACGTTCTCCCCGTGACCATGTGGGTTTTCGCCGAGTGCTCCGGTTTCCTCCCACACTCCAAAGACATACAGGTTTGTAGGTTAATTGGCTTCGGTAAAGATTGCAACACCCAGTGTGTAGGATGGTGCTAGTGTACATGGTGATAGCTGGGCGGCATGGACTCGGTGGGCCAAAGGACCTATTTCCATGCTGTATCACCAAACTAAACTAAACTAAACTAAGCTTATGGATGGGTTAATAGGGAAGATCTAATAGGGAAGCGTATCGATGGAAGAAATGAATAAGTTGCTGAGAAATTAAAGTTGAAGGGCATACCTTACTTTAGACTTCAGAGATAAATTGCGGAAACAGGCCCTTCGCCCCACCGAGTCCACATCGACCAGCGATCATCCAATTCACTAACACTATCCTACAAACACTAGGGACAATTTACAATTTTACCGAAGCCAACTGAACTACAAACCTGTACGTCCTTGGAGTGTGGGAGGAAACCAGAGCACTCTGTGAAAATCCATGTGGTCACGGGGAGAAGGTACAAACTAGGTACAGATGGCACCCAAAGTCCACACCGGCCAACATGACCCAGCTACACTAGTCCCATCTCCCTGCGTTTGGCCCATATCCCTTCAAACCTGTCCTATCCATGTACCTGTCTAACTTATTCATAAATGTTGGGATAGTCCCAGCCTCATCTAAGTCTTCTGGCAGCTCGTTCCATTCATCCACCATTCTTTGTGTGAAAAAGTTACCCCTCAGATTCCTATTAAATCTTTTCCCCTTCACCTTAAACCTATGTCCTCTGGTCTTCGATTCACCTACACTGGGCAAGAGAATCTGTGCGTCTACCCGATCTATTCCTCTCATGATTTTATACATCTCTGTAAGATCCCTCCTCATCCTCCTGCGCTCCAAGGAATAGAGTCCGAGCCTGCTCAACCTCTCCCTATAGCTCAGACCCTCTAGCCCAGGCAATGTCCTGGTAAATCTTCACTGCTCCCTTCGCAGCTTGTCTGCAAAATAAGAAAAATTATCAAACCAATCCTCAAGTGTTACAGAAGGAAAGGCACTTAAGTTTGAAAAGTGGTGACCTTTTCTCCCAGAGAAAGCATTACGGAAAATCATTTATGATTCATCCAAAATAGTAATTTCCTGATAGACTTACGGTATAATCCCTTAAATTAGGCAAGGGACCATATTTTTACAGATGTGCAGTGTGCCACAACTAAACTTTTACTCTTGTCTAAGCTGCAAGAGTGAAGTTGCTGCTCTCTGTTTAACTTGGCAGAGAGGGATTGCTTGGAATATTATTATTGAGGAGGAAGTCCTGATTGAGGATGGGAATGCAGAGGGGTGACAAACAGGCCGTGGGAATGGAAGCGAGACACACGCACGGCAATGCTTTCCGGCCAAATTTTTATTGTGTCTTCTTAAAATTTAGAAGTAGCTCAGTTTAGTTTAGTTATAGAGTGATACAGTGTGGAACCAGGCCCTTCGGCCCAACTTGCCCACACTGGTCATCATGTCCCAGCTGCAATAATCCCACCTGCCTGCGTTTGGTCCATATCACCTCCAAACCTGTCCTATCCATGCACCTGTCTTACTGTTTCTTAAAGGTTAGGATAGTCCCAGCCTCAACTAACTCCCCATGCAGCTTGTTCACTACACCCGCCATTCTTTGTGTGAAAAAGTTACCCCTCAGATTCCTATTAAATCTTTTCCCCTTCACCTTAAACCTATGTCCTCTGGTCCTCGATTCCCATACTCTGGGAAAGAGATTCTGTGCATCTACACGATGTATTCCTCTCATGATTTTATACACTTCTGTAAGATCTATAAGTTGAGATACAGCGCGGAAACTGGTCCTTCGGCCCACCGAGTCCGCACCAACCAGCGATCCTCACATACTAACACTCTCCTACACACTAGGGACAATTTTACATTTTATACCAAAGCCAATTAACCTACAAACCTGTACGTCTTTGGAGTGTGGGAGGAATATAAACTAATATAAAGAGTCCGCACCAATCTGTCCAGTCAAATATCTATCTACAGTGTATCTCTGCCTTAAAAATATCCACTGACTTGACCTCCACAGCCTCCTGCGGCAAAGAATTCCACAGATTCACCACCCTCTAACCAAAAAAATTCCTCCTTCCTAAATGAACGTCCCTTAATTCTGAGGCTATGTCCTCTAGTCCTAGACTCTCCTACTGGTGGAAACATCCTCTCCACATCCATTCTATCCAAACCTTTCATTATTCTGTACGTTTCAATGAGGTCCCCCCTCATTCTTCTAAACTCCAGCGAGTACAGGCCCAGTGCCGACAAACACTCATCATAGGTTAACCTATTCATTCCTGGTGTGGGAAAGTCAGTGGACCCAGACCCTCAGCAGATACAGGTACTGCATTATGTTTAAGTACTGCAGATAGAATTTACACACAACACCTCAGAGGTGCAGCAGCATCTGCACTTGGGCCGAAACGTGCCTATTGGCTCCAAGATGGCTGCAGGAGTTTGCTTTAGTGTAACAGTGCATTAGTTTACCACAACACCCCAGAGGGCAAACTGCACTTGGGTGGTTGGAAAGGCTGAGGTTTGCAGACAGTGCCACCTATAGTTTCTGCCCGCTTCCTGCACTTGAAATGGCCACCAAGGGTTCAGAAGGATGAGGGGGTAACCTCATTGAAACTTCAATTCAATTCAACTTTATTGTCATTGCACAGATACAAGTATGGGTACAGCGGAATGCAGTTTAGCGTCAGTCCGTAGTAATAGTGCAATATAGAAATAAAAAATACAGAATAAGCAAACAATGTGGACAGAGAGACTGGAGAAATCTATCGGCGGGACTCCGAGTTCAGCAATGTGATAGTGTTGTTGTAGGAGCTGTTCCTCATCCTACTACTACGACACCTGAGGCTCCTGTACCGCCTCCCTGATGGGAGGAGGGCAAACAGTCCATGGTTGGGGTGGGAGGGGTCTTTGATGATCTTCCCGGCCCGTCTCAGACACCGTTTTCGGTGGAAGGCATCCATGGCAGGGAGCGGGGCACCGATGATGTACTGCGCGGTTTTCACCACCCGTTGTAGTGCCTTCCTGTCCGCTACTTACCGAAACTTACCAAATAGTGAAAGGCCTGGATAGAGTGGATGTGGAGTGGATGTTTCTACTAGTGGGAGAATCTGAGACCAGATGACATAGAATAGCATTTTTAAAATAAAAGAACGTACCTTTAGAAATGAGATGAGGTGGGATTTCTTTGGTTAGAGGGTGGTGAATCTGTGCAACTCATTGCCACAAAAGGCTGTGGAGGCCAAATCAGTGGATATTTTTAAGGTGGAGGTTGGTGGATTCTTGATTAGTACGGGTGTCAGGGGTTATGGGGAGAAGGCAGGAGAATGGGGTTGAGAGGGAAAGATAGATTTGTCATGGTTGAATGGCGGAGTAGACTTGATGGACCGAATGGCTTAATTCTGCTCCTAGAACGTATAAACCTATGATCAGAATCACAAATCAGATTTTATTCGCCAAGTATGTTTTGCAACATACGAGGAATTTCACTGGCCGGGTCAGTCATACAATTAAAAGCAACAGACTCAAAAACACATTTTAAATATAAACATCCACCACAGTGACACATTCCTCACTGAAGATGGAAGGCGAAATAACGTTCAAGTCTCTTCCTTTGTTCTTCCTCGGTCGGGGGCCTCAAGCCTCCGTTGTTGGGACGGTCTTAACTCCCGCGATTGGGCGCTCCGCATCGAGGCAAATAGCTCTGATGCTGCTTTACCAACAAAACACACACAAAGTGCTGAAGTCACTCAACCAGTCTGGATGATAAGTGGTGTTCCAGGCCCTTTGGCCCAGCGAGTCCATGCTGACCAGTGATCACCCACACACTAGCACTATCCCACACGCTCGGGACAATTTATATTTTACAGTCGCCCATTACATTACCCTCCAATACTGCACATAATTGGCAAGCCCTATCGGGGGAGTGGCAACGTGCTATTTGGCATGGGCCTCATGCCTGTCTGCTTCAAAGGGATCGTGATATGGGGCACTCTAAAATTGAAGGGCCTCTGCTTGACCTTGGCCTGGGGGCCTCTAAAATTGAAATTGGCCTGGACCTCAGTTCACCTATGAGAGGGACTGATCATTGGAATGCGGGAGGAAACCGGAGCACCCGGGGGAAACCCACGTGGTCACGGGAGGGAACGTACACGCTCCACACAGACAGCACCCGTAGTCAGGATCAAACCCAAGTCTCTGGTGTTGCAAGGCAGCGACTCTACCGTGGCGTTCACAGTGGCGTTCACAGTGTTGGGACCCTTCTTCAAACGTTGCAATCTATATCCACCACAGGGTATCGAAAGGATCACCAGAGACCTGGGTTCGATCCTGACTACGGGTGCAGACTGTACGGAGTTTGTACGTCCCCCCTGTGACCTGCGTGGGTTTTATCCGGGTGCTCTGGTTTCATCCCACACTCCAAAGACGTACAGGGTTGCACGCTAATTGGCTCAGTATAAATATAAATTGTCCCTAGTGTATGTAGGATAGTGTTAGCGTGCGAGGATCGCTGGTTCGATCCTGACTATGGGTGCGGCCTGTACGAAGTTTGTACTTCACCCCGTGACCTGCGTGGGTTTTCTCCGAGATCTTCGGTTTCCTCCCACACGCCACAGTCATCCAGGTTTGTAAGTTAATTGGCTTGGTATAATTGTAAATTGTCCCTCGTGTGTATAGGACAGTGTTAGTGTTGCTGGTCGGAGCGGACTCGGTGGGCCGAAGGGCCTGTTTCCCCACTGTATCTCTAAATTAAACTAGACTAAAGTAACTTAACTTTCTCGCCATTGAAAGAGACTCTTCCAGATGTTTGATCCTGTTCCCAATTTTCCTGCTGCCATGAAATATCTTCTCTGGGATAAGTTTATTTTTTCAACCTCCATGAATCTACATGACAAGGTAATTTTCAACAAGTACGTTGGTTTGACATCTGTTAAGTACTTTTTCCCCTCACAAATGGCCTTGTTTTCACAGTCTTCAGTCTCATGTTTTATAAAAATAGATCTGGCCAAGTAACACAAAAGAAACTTTTGACAGGGTGTTGAAGAAGACATTTGGCACGCTTGCCTTTATCGGTCGGGGCCACTGAGTACAGGAGTTGCGACGTTATGTTGGTGAGGATAGACACAAAATGCTGGAGTAACTCAACGGGTCAGGCAGCATCTCTGTGATGTTTGGTGGACCGTGTGGGGTGGGAGGACCCGTTGCTCCTCCCGTGCAGCAGGTGGCGCTGCACAGGAAAAAGGGAGATGTTTTGTACATAGTTCGCTGTGTCTGTACACAGCGTGAGTGTGCAGTCAGATCATGTGGTTGCAGACGGTTTTATGTTGTCCTGCTGCCAGCATTGAGTTAATGTAATAAAGACTTCTGTTGTACCTTGAAGACTCTCAAGTTATATAAACAGACCTAGAACAAGAACGCGAGAATCTCTGGAGAGAAGGAAGAGCCCTCCTTCAGTGTGAGAGTCAGGGGAGAGGGAAACTAGAGGTGTGACAAGGAACAGAGCAAATCAGAGCCGGTATCGACGGCCATAGAGCCCACAATGGTCCATTGTTGCCTGGAGAGGAGGTGGAAATGAGGGAATACGAACAGTAAAACTAGCGGAGTGATCAGGGTGGGGGAGGGATGGAGAGAGAGGAGATGCATAAGGAAGGGTTACTTGAAGTTAGAGAAATGGATATTAATACCGCTGGGTTGACTGAAGACCAAAAACTGTCCAAGCAAAATATGAGGTGCTGTTCCTCCAATTTGCGTTTGGCCTCATCTGACAGTGGAGGAGGCCTTTGGTGAGACCGCACTTGGAGTACTGGGTACAGATCTGGTCACCCAGCTACAGGAAGAATGTCATTAGGCTGGACAGGGTGTAGAAAAGATTCACAAGGATGTGGAGGACTTGAGTTATAATGAGACACTGGATAGGCTGGGACTTGCTGGAGCACAGGAGGTTGAGAGGTGACCTTGCAGAGGTTTATAAAACCACATGGAACGTAGATTTAAAAAAAGGGCACAAAGTGTTGGAGTAACTCTGCAGGTCAGGCAGCATCTCTGGAAAACATGGATAGGTGATGATTCAAGTTGGGACCCATCTTCAGTCGGAAGAAGGGTCTCAATCCAAATGTCACCTATCCACGGTTTATTCAGTTTAGTTTAGCTTGGGGGTACAGTGTGCAAACAGGCCCTTCGGCCCACCGAGTCCGCACCGACCAGCGATCACCCGAACACTAGTTCCATCCTACACACTAGGGCCAACTTACAGAAGCCAATTAACCTACTAACCCGCACGTCTTTGGAATGTGCGAGAAAACTGGAGCACCCGGAGAAAACCCACGCGGTCACGGGGAGAACGTACAAACCCTGCACAGCGCCCGTAGTCAGGATCGAACCCGTGTCTCGGGCATTATAAGGCAGCAAATCTACCTCTGCGTCACCGTGCTGCCGGAGATGATGCTTGACCTGCTGAGTTACTATGTGTCCTTTTGTGTATTAACCAGCACCTGTAGATTCTACAATGGATGTAGGTAAGATGGATGGGCACTGTCTTTTCCCCATTGAAGGGGAATCTGAAACTAAAGCCACAGATTTAAGGCGATGGAGAAGCACAAAGCTAGAAGTGGTGGTTGAGGCAGATATGTTAGCAACATTTGAGAAGCTGTTAGATAGGCACATGAATATGCAGCGAATGGAGGGATATGGATCGCAAGCAGACACATGAGATTGCTTTATCTTGGCAACATAGAAACATAGAAATTAGGTGCAGGAGTAGGCCATTCGGCCCTTCGAGCCTGCACCGCCATTCAATATGATCATGGCTGATCATTCAACTCAGTATCCCGTACCTGCCTTCTCTCCATACCCCCTGATCCCCTTAGCCACAATGGCCACAGCTAACTCCATCTTAAATATAGCCAATGAACTGGCCTCAACTACCCTCTGTGGCAGAGAGTTCCAGAGATTCACCACTCTCTGTGTGAAAAAAGTTCTTCGCATCTCGGTTTTAAAGGATTTCCCCCTTATCCTGAAGCACCAGACCCCTGCAGTCCTGGACTTCCCCACAGTTCATCGGGAGCAATCTGAATCCTGCAAAAGGTTAGCCTGTCCAACCCCTTAAGAATTTCTTTAAGTTTCTATAAGATCCCCTCTCAATCTCCTAAATTCTAGAGAGTATAAACCAAGTCTATCCAGCATGGCTTTCTTCATAAGAACATGCCTGACATCCCAGGAATCAGTCTGGTGAATTTACCAAACTCTGTACTCCCTCTATGGCAATAATGTCCTTCCTCAGATTTGGAGACCAAAACTGTATATGCAATACTCCAGGTGTGGTCTCACCAATACCCTGAAACCCTGAAGGAAATAGGCAACGTTTCGGGCCGAAACCCGGAAGGGTTTCGGCCCAAAACGTTGCCTATTTCCTACGCTCCATAGGAACATGTTTGGCTCAGACATTGTGTTCCTGTACTGTAATCTCCACCTCCCGCCCCACCACAATAAAAGACACAAAATGCTGGAGTAACTCAATGCATCAGGCAGCATCTCTGGAGAACATAGATAGGTGAACCGATCCAAAAATGACACCTATCCATGTCTTCCGGGGATGCTGCCTGACCCGCTGAGTTACTCCAGCTAACAATGGTCTATTTCACATTTTCCCCGATCTCCATTCCCTTCGTCTTGTTTCCACACCTTAAACTTCCTTATCTCTGTATCTCCGTCTCCCCTGACATCAGCCTGAAGAAGGGCCTCGACCCGAAACGTCACTCATTGCTTCTCTCCAGAGATGCTGCCTGATGCTCCGCTGAGTTGCTCCGGCATTTTGTATCTTTCTCTGAACACCGGCATCTGCAGTTCCTTGTGCCTCCTCTCCTCCACAGTTCAGTGGCCCATTCCTGATGTGAATCAGTTGTAAAAGGTTAGGCAATTGTCTTATCTGAACAGAATAAATCTTTTATTTATTTTCTGTGTCAGATGGTAGATTCGTATCTTTAATTGCTTTCAAAGCCAGAACGATTGTACTTAGCTGCATGGCTTTGTTGTAAGTAACATGCGTGAATCTCCATTGAGGATCAGTGAAGCATCATTTACCAAACGGATTGATGAACGTTTCATGACTCGGAACATGGTGACCTCGTAACTGATGAGTCTTCAGATTTATATTGCACATTGGTCCAGAGTTTTGAAATCTGATTTTGTAATTGGGGTGGTGGTGCTCCATAACCGGTTAATATTAAACTTTAATTATAATTAGACTTTAATAAATAGAAAATGTCTTATTTATTTGCAACTTGCATTCATTTTGAGGTACGTGTTATTGGAAATTGAAAAGACGGATTGTCTTTTGGAGATACAGCGTGGAAGGATGAGGCCCCTTGGGTCACCGATGCCGAGCCTACCAGTGAACACACCCCCACGAGTTCTATCCAACCCTCCAATTCCCTACCATTTGTGGAATTCCCTGCCACAGAGGGCAGTGGGATGGATGGACATAGGGCACTGGATGGATTTAACAGAGAGTTAGATAGAGCTCTAGGGGCTTGTGGAATCAAGGGATATGGGGAGAAGGCAGGCACGGGTTATTGATTGGGGACGATCAGCTATGATCACAATGAATGGCGGTGCTGGCTCGAAGGGCCGAATAGCCTCCTCCTGCACCTATTTTCTATGTCTATGTCTATGTCTATGACAAGTTACCGAAGCAAATAAACCCACCAACCTTTAGACTTTATACTTCGGAGATTTCTCCCACACTCCATTCTTTCATTCTTTCATTCTAAAGTAACCAAGTAAAATAAGGGACCTCTCAATATTTTCTTTTGGAAACTAAACAAGCTGAGTTCCTGCCCCTTTAAATTGATAAGAATTCATAACTGAGCATTAATTTCAAATCAAGTCACAAAGAAAGCCTTGCTTTGACTTTAATATTGTACTGATGCTGGCATTGACTATGCTTGAGATAGGTGTACAAAACCAAAACGGAAAATGCTCTTAATATTTATCAGGTCAGACAGCATACGTGAAGAGAGATAAACAGAGCTAAGATTCCTGGTCAAGACTTTTCGTCAAGAGTAAATTGATAAGAATTATCCAGAGGACATTGGTTTAAGGTGGGGGGGGGGGGGGGGAAGGTTTAAGAGGAACCGATGGGTACCCGAGCTGCCGGAGGAAATCGTTGAGGCAGGTACTATTGCAACCTTTAAGAAACATTTAGACAGATACATGGATAGGTCAGGATTAGAGGGATGTGGGCCAAACGCAGACAGGTAGGACCAGTGTAGATGTGACATGTTGGCTGGTGTGGGCATGTTGGGCCGAAGGGCCTGTTTCCACACTGTAAGATTCTATGACTCTAATTGGACTATTTAATCCACCATCTCTTTTATGTTTGGATTTTTGTTTAATTAACGGGTAGTTGGTTGATAGTCTTGTTATATGACATGTGGCTAATGAGGAAACCTTTTATTCCACAGTGTACCGACATTTCAAACCATTTCAGAAGAAATTCTCAGCAAACTAGCCGATGTACTGGAGGAGGTGAGTAATGGCATCTAAAACATACCCGTATTCAATCAACAACCATGTACTCATGCAGGGACATCGTTCCTTGAAGGTGGCATCACAGGTAGATGCGGTGGTCAAAAAAGACTTTTGGTACATTGGCCTTCATCAGCCATGAGCATTGAGTGGAGAAGTTGGGAGGTCATGCTGCAGTTATATCAGACGTTGGTGAGGCCCCATTTAGAATAGTGTGTTCAGTTCTGGGCACCATGTTTTAGGAAAGATGTTGTCAAGTTGGAAAGGGTGCTGGGAAGATTTACAAGGATGTTGCCAGGGCCCGAGGGTCTGAGCTATAGGGGGAGGTTGAGCAGGCTGGTACTCTATTCCCTGGAGCGCAGGAGAATGAGGGTTGATCTTATAGAGGTGCATAAAATCATGAGAGGAATAGATGCACAGAGCCTGTTGCCCGGACTAGGGGAGTTGATTACCAGAGGACATAGGTTTAAGGTGAGGGAGGAAAGATTTAATAGGAACTTGAGGGGTAACATTTTTACAAGGTCGGTAGGTGTATGGATAGAACTGCGGGAGGAGGTAATTGAGGCAGGTACTATTGCATATCCCTCTATACCTGTCCTATCCATGTACATGTCTAAATTTCTTAATTCTTTAGAAGATTGAGGGGGGATCTTATAGAAACTTACAAAATTCTTAAGGGGTTGGACATGCTAGATGCAGGAAGATTATTCCCGATGTTGGGGAAGTCCAGAACTAGGGGTCACAGTTTAAGGATAAGAGGGAAGTCTTTAGGACCGAGATGAGAAAATCACTTTTTTACAGAGAGAGGTGAATCTGTGGAATTATCGGCCACAGAAGGTAGTTAAGGCCAGTTCATTTGGCTATATTTAAGAGGGAGTTAGATGTGGCCCTTGTGGTTAAAGGGATCAGGGGGTATGGAAAGAAGGCAGGGATGGGATACTGATGATCAGCCATGATCATATTGAATGGCGGTACAGGCTCGAAGGGCCGAATGGCCTACTCCTGCACCTATTTTCTATGTTTAAACATTGCAATAGTCCAGGGGTGGGGAACCTTTTTGTTAGCTGTAATCTATTGGCCGTATCCAAGAAACTTCAATTAGATATAGGTTGAATAAGTTAGGTCTTTATTCTCTGGAGCGCAGAAGGTTAAGGGGGGACTTGATAGAGGTCTTTAAAATGATGAGAGGGTTAGACAGAGTTGATGTGGACAAGCTTTTCCCTTTGAGAATAGGGAAGATTCAAACAAGAGGACATAACTTCAGAATTAAGGGACAGAAGTTTAGGAGTAATATGAGGGGGAACTTCTTTACTCAGAGAGTGGTAACGGTGTGGAATGAGCTTCCAGTGGAAGTGGTGGAGGCAGGTTCATTGGTATCATTTAAAAATAAATTCGATAGGCATATGGATGAGAAGGGAATGGAGGGTTATGGTATGAGTGCAGGCAGGTGGGACTAAGGGAAAAAAAGGTTGTTCGGCACGGACTTGTAGGGCCGAGATGGCCTGTTTCCATGCTGTAATTGTTATATGGTTATATGGTTATATACTTCAAAATGTACATTATTTTGTAAAAATCTAACTACTGTGTACTAACTTCAAGAAAATGACCAAAAAATGTTCGTTAACTAACCTTTTAAAGACTTTGTTGTGACTGCTTTTTGTGGGAAAACTTTGGATATTTGGTTGCAACATGGAGGCACGCAGTTTCAGCTGATCTTCCAGATGGGGATCCGTCATTTGTGACCTTAAGGGCGTCTTGATTTGGGGTAGGTAGGAGAATGTAGATTTGCAGCAATAAGTGGTTGAAAAGCAAGAAAGCATTTTTCGTGCGGGGAGGATTATTTTGTTGAATCTTCTTTTACTCTTTGGTATTTTAAATACGTTCATTTTAAGATTAAAATAAAAATAATAAAAGAGACGAACAAAAACATATTAATAAAAGTAAAAGGATTTGTTCTACAAGATTTGGATGCATTCAAATGTTGATTTCTCTAACTTCAGGAAGTCCCTTAATGGCCTAGAAGGCCGCATGCACCCTACCCCTGCAATAGTCATTGCCTCAACTACCTCCTCCGGCAACTCGTTCCATACACCCATCACTCTTTGTGTAAAAATGTTACCCCTCAAGTTCCTATTAAACCTTTCCCGCCTTAAATACATGACTACAATACATGTTTACAATCAAGCCGTCCACAGTGTACAGATAAAGAATAAAGGGTATAGCATTTAGTGCAAAATAAAGTCTGATAAGGATCATTCAAAGCTCACCAATGAGGTAGATGGGAGGTCAGGAATACATTCCAGCTGGTGAAATTGTCAACATATGAGTTAGGAAAAATACTTGAAAAATATAAAAACTTGCATAATATTCCTTTTTATTGGGGCCAGTAACCTAATCAAATCAGGACTGCATGGTGGCACAGCTGTGGAGTTGCTGCCTTACAGCGCCAGAGCAACGGGTTCAATCCTGGCTACCGCTGCTGCCTGGGCGGAGTTTGCACATTCCCCCCCCGCGACCTGTGTGGGTTTTCTCTGGGTGCTCCGGTTTCCTCCCAAAACTCAAAGATGTACAAGTTTATAGGTTAATTGGCCTGGTATAAACGTAAGTTGTTCCTAGTGTGTGTAGGATAGTGTTAGTGTGCGGGAATCGCTGGTCGGCGCGGACTCGGTGGTCCGAAGGGCTTGTTTCCACCCTGCATCTCTAGAACTGAAACTAAAAACTAAAACAAAATGATTCTGCATTTCTCAAATCAGTTCAGTTTAGTTTATTGTCACGTGTACCGAGGTATAGTGAAATGATTTTGTGACCTGTTAACCAGCCAGCGGAAAGACAATACATGATTACAATCGAGCCATTCACAGTGTACAGACACATGATAAAGGAATAACATTTAGTGCAAGATGAAGCCAGTAAAGTCTGATCAAAGATCACCAATGGGTCACCAATGAGGTCGATAGTAGTTCAGCACTGCTCTCTGGTTGCAGTAAGATGGTTCAGTTGCCTGATAATAGCTTGGAAGAAATTATCCCTGACTCTGGAGGTGTGCTTTTTCACATTCTATACCTTTAGCCCGATGGGAGTGGGGAGAAGAGGGAGTGGCCAGGATGTGACTCATCCTTAATTATGCTGCTGGCCTTGCTGAGGCAGCGTGAATTCAAATAGCTGCCTGAGCAGTAGCCGATGACAATGTGAAGATTACATGACCAGGATGCTCAATATAACTGAAACACAATGAATATTGATTTCTCTAACTTCAGGTAGTCCCTGCATCCACTCTCTCTCCCTCCCTCTCCCACCCAAGTCGCACCAGCTTCTCGTTTGCACCCAACAAACAGCTAACAATGGCCTGTTTAATTTATCATCGTTACTTTTTTGCATGCCTTTCATTCATTGTTCTTTATCTCTCCACATCATCGTCTATATCTATCGTTTCCCTTATCCCTAACCAGTCTGAAGAAGGGTCTTGACCCGAAATGTTACCCATTCCTTCTCTCCAGAGATGCTGCCTGTCCCGCTGAGTTCATCATCATCATCATCAACATCGAAAACATCAACGGGCACAGTGTCTTTCAATGCTATGTACTTAAGGGATCGCAAATTCTACTGAAACATAGAAACATAGAAACATAGAAATTAGGTGCAGGAGTAGGCCATTCGGCCCTTCGAGCCTGCACCGCCGTTCAATATGATCATGGCTGATCATCCAACTCAGTATCCCATACCTGCCTTCTCTCCATACCCTCTGATCCCCTTAGCCACAAGGGCCACATCTAACTCCCTCTTAAATATAGCCAATGAACTGGCCTCGACTACCCTCTGTGGCAGAGAGTTCCAGAGATTCACCACTCTCTGTGTGAAAATGCAGTGAAAATGCATTTCGTTGTCTCTGTACTGTACACTGACAATGACAATTAAAATTGAATCTGAATCTGAATCTGAATCTGAATCTGAAAAAAGTTCTTCTCATCTCAGTTTTAAAGGATTTCCCCCTTATCCTTAAGCTGTGACCCCTTGTCCTGGAAGTGTGGATGGCCATTGTCTCACTAGGACCTCATCCGCCCTTTGACAGGTCTTGTTTTTGGTCCTGCTGGGGGTCCACAGCCCCCTCCTCCCCTGGCAATCCAGGTGGGGCAGCCGGTTTAGTCGCCGACTATCCGACCACGGAGCAAGTAGCACGGGGTTACATGTTACCCATGGCAGAGGGAACTCCCCCCCCCCTCTCGCCGACCTAATTTGGAATGCTGGAACTCGCCGAGTTACTCCAGCATTTTGTGTCTATCTTTGGTACAATTTAACTGTATGGTTTGTTTGGAAAATACCCTGTGATAGCGAGCAATATTAAACCTCTGGTGCTAAGTGTTGTTTTCATTGGTGTGTGTTCATGATTCATCCCGTGTTGACATTCTCACTGTTAATGTGGTCTAAGCTTTGTAAGTAACGTATTGGATCGGAACCAAACTGTCCAAAACTATAGGCGATCAGAGGAACTGCATATCCAGAACTGCAACTGAACTGCAGAAAGAACTGCAACTGCAGTGTGGGCGGCACGGTGGCGCAGCGGTAGAGTTGTGGCTTTACAGCGCTTATGCCCCTGTCCCACTTAGGAAACCTGAACGGAAACCTCTGGGAACTTTGCGCTTCACCCAAGGTTTCCGTCCGGAGGTTTTTGCCAGTCTCCCTACCTGCTTCCACTACCTGCAACCTCCGGCAACCACCTGCAACCTCCGGAAATCGCATGGAAACCTTGGGTGGGGCCCAAAGTCTCCAGAGGTTTCCGTTCAGGTTTCCTAAGTGGGACAGGGGCATTACAGCGACAGAGACTCGGTACAGATTGCACCCGTAGCCGGGTTCGAACCCGGGTCTCAGGCATTGAAAGCGCTGTAAGGCGGCAACTCTACCACAGTGCCACCGTGCCGCCCAGAGGTGGTATTATGCTGTACTAACACAAACCTTCACCAATAAAGCACTGGGTAAACAGTTCTATGTTCTCAAGTTCTCAAGCTCTTTGCTGGCAATGTACTAAACAGAGTGCACCCATTTGAACTGACCCTCAGCAGGAAAGCGGAGTCTGTTCCTGTATCTGTACGTGTGATGTCTGGTTCTTACTCTCTTTAGACTTCAGATTTTAGAGTTACAGCGCGGAAACAGGCCCTTCGGCCCACCAAGTCCATGCCGACCAGTGATCACACTAGCTCTAACCTACATATTAGGGACCATTTACAATTTTACAGAAGTTAATTACAAAGTTGCACATCTTTGGAGTGTGGGAGGAAACCAGGGCACCCGGAGAAAAAACACACACAGTCACAGGGAAGCGTGCAAATTCCGTACAGACAGCACCCGAAGTCAGGATCGAACTCGGGTCTCTGGCGCTGTGTGGGAGTAACTCTATCGCTGCGCCACCGTGCCACCACTGCGCCGCTCTGTCCGTGCCTCTGTATTGCTAATGGTTGAATCTTTAGCTGCAGGGATGATTTTTGCTCATTTTTTCCTTCAGATGCAGCACAGGCCCTTCAGCCCAATGAGGCCGTGCCGACTGCCAGTCACCCCTAACACTAGATACATGTTATATCCCACTCTCACATCCTAGGCACTTATTTACAGATGCCAATTTACCTGCACGTCTTTGGAATAGACAATAGACAATAGGTGTAGGAGTAGTCCATTCGGCCCTTCGAGCCAGCACCGCCATTCAATGTGATCACGGCTAATCAGCGAAAATCACTACCCTGTTCCTGCTTACCCTCCAAACCAGCACGTGTTTGGTGATGTGGGAGGATACTGGTCACAGGGGAGAACGTGCAAACTCCACACAGGCAGCCCCCTGAGGTCAGGATCGAGACCAGGGTCTCTGGCGCTGTGAGGCAACGGCTCTACCAGCCGCGCCAACGAGCCACCGAGCTGAACGTTTGTTGGTTCTCGTTTATTTTTAGTATGTTCTTCCCCGCTATTCCACGCCCGTGCCCTTTGCCAGATTATGCTCCGTTGTCAGCTGAAATGTGCAGGAGGGAACTGCAGATGCGGGTTTAAACCGAAGATAGGCACAAAATGCTGGAGTAATTCAGTGGGGCAGGCAGCATCTCCGGAGAGAAGGATTGGGTGACGTTTCTGCTCGAGACCCGAAACGTGACCCATTCCTTCTCTCCAGAGATGCTGCCCGTCCTGCTGAGTTGCTCCAGCATGTTGTGTCTTTCTTCTTGTTCTGTTGTCAGCAGCTTCCCATCGCACACGAGAAGCTGACTCATTCTCTGGATTCCCCGACAACCCTCCCTGTGGAGTAGACAAAGATCAGCCTTCCACTTACTGCCTGCACCAGATGTCTCCCGCAATCCTGGGAATGTCACGGGATGGAGGCTAAAGAATCGTACACACACACGCATTTCAGAGCTTCAAAGAGGGCTTATTATCATGTAGCTGTAATAAGATTGTTATGAATATTCAACGACTCTTCCGAGCTAACAAATGAGACACCTATTATAGAAATTAGATTCAGTGAGTGGACTAGCAGTAACTTTGGCCATCGTCCTGATGTTTTCCAGATGAGTAGCTTGATAGGGCTCTTAAAAATAGCGGAGTCAGGGGATATGGGGAGAAGGCAGGAACGGGGTACTGATTAGGGATGATCAGCCATGATCACATTGAATGGCGGTGCTGGCTCGAAGGGCCGAATGGCCTACTCCTGCACCTATTGTCTATTGTCTATTCTCCTCTTTAGAAATAAATAGAGGATAAATAGAGGTAAAGACTTTAGAGATTGAGTTCGATCCCGACTATGGTTGCAGTTTGTGAGGAGTTTGCACGTTCTCCCGTAACTGCGTGGGTTTTCTCCGAGATCTCCGGTTTCCTCCCACACTCCAAAGGTGTACGGGTTTGTAGGTTACTTGGTCAAGTCAAGTCAAATCAAGTTTATTTGTCACATGCACATACGAGATGTGCAGTGGCATAAGTGTACTATGAATTGGCCCTAGTGTGATCGTGTGCTGGTCAGCTCGGACTCGGTGGGCCGAAGGGCCTGTTTCCGCGCTGGATCTCCAAAACTAAATACGTGCAGAAACAGGCCCAACGGCCCACCGAGTCCATGCCAACCAACTAGCACTATCTACACACTAGGGATAATTTACAATCTTTATAGAAGCTATTAACCAACAAACCTGCATGTTTTTGGAATGTGGGTGGAAACTGGAGCACCCGGGGAAAACCCACATGGTCACAGGGAGAACGGACAAACTCTGTATAGACAGTACCCGTAATCAGGATCGAACCAGGGTCTCTGGCACTGTGAGGTGGCAACTCTACTGTTGCGCCATTGTGCTGCTGCGAACTAAGCAGTCAATGGAAAGATTACAATCGAGCCATCCACAGTGTACAGATAACTGATAAAGGTAACAAAGTTTAGTGTAAGATGAAGTCCAGTAAAGATAGTCGGAGGTTGTTTAATGTTGGTAGAGATATTTTAACTTGGCATCGAGTTCGGCATGGACATAGTGGGCCGAAGGGCTGGTCCATGTGTTTCAGTTTCAGTTTTGGCTGTCCTTGCTCATCCATAACAAATGGCTATTTGAACAAAGTATTTGTGATCCTCTGCCAGCGGTGGTATTGTTGTCCATTGTTGTCCACCACCGGATAGAGGAATTATTGATTCACAAGAAAACTTACAAGCAATCACAAACATAAAAGGAATAGATTGGGTAGTCAGTGAGTTTAGTTCATTGCCACGTGTACCGAGGTACAATGAAAAGCTTTTGTGGTGTGCTAACCAGAACGACAATACATGATTACAATCTAAATGGCCTCAAGTTGGGAAAAGGGGAAGTACAACAGGATCTGGGGGTCCTTGTTCATCAGTTTATGAAAGTAAGCATGCAGGTACAGCAGGCAGTGAAGAAAGTGAATGGCATGTTGGCCTTTATAACAAAAGGAATCAAATATAGGGGCAAGGAGGTCCTTCTGCAGTTATACAGAGCCCTAGTGAGACCACACCTGGAGTATTGTGTGCAGTTTTGGTCCCCTAATTTGAGGAAGGACATTCTTGCTATTGAGGGAGTGCAGCGTAGGATTACAAGGTTAATTCCCGGGATGGCGGGACTGTCATATGCTGAGAGAATGGAGCAGCTGGGCTTGTACACTCTGGAGTTTAGATAGATGAGAGGAGATCTCATTGAAACATATAAGATTGTTAAGAGCTTGGACATGCTAGAGGCAGGAAACATGTTCCCGATGTTGGGGGAGTCCAGAACCAGGCTCCACAGCTTAAGAATAAGGAGTAAGCCATTTAGAACAGACACGAGGAAACACTTTTTTCTCACAGAGAGTGGTGAGTCTGTGAATTCTCTGCCTCAGAGGGCGATGGAGGCAGGTTCTCTGGATGCTTTCAAGAGAGAACTAGATAGGGCTCTTAAAAATAGCGGAGTCAGGGGATATGGGGAGAAGGCAGGAACAGGGTACTGATTGGGGATGATCAGCCATGATCACATTGAATGGTGGTGGTGGCTCGAAGGGCCGAATGGCCTACTCCTGCACCTATTGTCTATTGTCTATTGAGCCATTTACAGTGTACAGATACACGACAAAGGAATAACGTTTAGGTAAGGGAATATGGTACTTTGGTATGGTACTTTATTTATCACAAGTCCCAAGGTACAGTGAAATTCATTTTTGTATACAGTTCAGTGCAAGTATCACTATACATTAGCACTTAGATACATATTAGACAAGCATCTCAGATACATCTTAAATGTATAGCAGCAGTACATTAATACAAAATACAAAGTCGCCAGTTTGGCGCCTTTTTCAAGTCCCAGTTGTTGTAAGTGCAGGGTTCTTGATCTGACCATGGAGTTCTGAATAACATTTAGATGTTGTACTGTTCTATGTTTTACGTTCAATTAAAGCAGAGAAGAAGTAATGCAACGATGAAACCAGCTGCAGTGAGCCAGATTATCTTCTCATGGAGTCATAGAGCGATACAGTGTGGAAACAGGCCCTTCAGCCCAACTCGCCAACATGTCCCAGCTACACTAGTCCCACCTGCCAGCATTTGGTCCATATCCCCCCAAGCCTGTCCCATCCATGTACCTGTCTAACTGCTTCTTAAATGTCGGGATAGACCCTGCCTTAACTCCCTCCTCTGGCAGCTTGTTCCATATACCCATCACCCTTTGCGTGAAAATGCTACCCCTCAGATTCCTGCTAAATTTTTTCCCCTTCACCTTAAACCTGTGCCCGCTGGTTCTCGATTCCCCTATTCTGGGCAAGAGACTCTGTGCATCTACCCGATCTATTCCTATGATTTTATACCCCTCTATAAAATCACCCCTCATCCTCATGCGCTCCAAGGAATAGAGACCCAGCCTGCTCAACCTCTAGCTCAGACCCTCTAGTCCTGGCAACATCCTCGTTAATCTCGTGTCATGTTATGATTTCAGCAGCTGCATCTTGCAACAGTGCACTTATTTGCAAAACTCTTTGAAAAAAATTAGTAAAGCTCTTAAAGCTGTTTGGGAAAGAGTGCACAATCAAACGTCCACTGATTCATTGCGTGTCTGAAAGGGACACTTTCAACACACAACTCTGCCTCCCAAGGTCCAAAGGTCCTGTGAAAATAAGTCTGCGCCAAGAAGGAACTGCAACGTGATTGTAATGGATTAGTTCCTCCAGTCAAACTGAACATGGCTTTCATAATACTTGATTCTAATGTCCGACATCTGTTCAAGATAACTCTGAAGCAGAATACTTTATAAGGGGACAGTTTCTTCCCAGCTATTATCAGGCAACTGAATCACCCTAACGCAACCAGAGAGCAGGGCCCACCGAGTCCGCACCGACCAGCGATCCCTGCACACTAACACGATCCTACACGCACCAGGGACAATTTTCCATTAATACCAAATGCCAATTAACCTACAAACCTGTACGTCTTTGGCGTATGGGAGGAAACCGAAGATCTCGGAGAAAACCCACACAGGGAGAACGTACAAACTCCAAGTGCTATTAAGTCAGCGGAAAGACTATGAATGATGACAATCAAGCCGTCTTACACAGTGTAAGGCAGAGTTGCTGCCTTACAGATATGCCATTTATTGTCACTATACATGTACAATGAAATTAAAAGCTGCTCGTACTCAGTGCATACATATAATTTAGTACAAAAAACAAGAAACAGAAAAACAAAAACAGAAGGGAGAAGGGGGAGGGGGGGGGATAGGTGCACAATTCTGCGGCGCTATATACATATATACAGATGGAAGTCCGGGTGTTGGGCTGTGAAGTCAGTGCATGTGTGAATTTGAATTAAGAGTAGTTATAATTTTCGGAAAGCAACTATTCCTGAGTCTATTTGTCCTGGATTTGATGCACCTATAGCGCCTTCCAGAGGGCAGCAGGTCGAACAGTCCAAACGCAGGATGGGAGCTGTCTTTGATGATCTTCTTTGCCCTGCTAAGGCAGCGGGAGATGTAGATATCCATCAGGGAGGGGAGAGGGCAACCAATGATCTTCTGCGCTGTCCTTACACCGCCAGAGACCTGGGTTCGATCCTAACTACAGGCACTGTCTGTACAGTGTTTGTACCTTCTCCCTGTGACCGCATGGGTTTTCCCCTGTTTCCTCCCACACTCCGAAAGACGTACAGGTTTGCACGTTAACTGGCCTCGGTAAGATTGTAAATTGTCCCTGGTGTGTAGGATAGTGCTAGTGTATGGGGTGATCGATGGTCGGCACAGACCCGGTGGGACGAAGGGCCTGTTTCCACGCTGTATCTGGAAAGAAAACTAAACTAAAGAGATACTTGAGATCGAGGGCCCTGCAGTTCACCAGTGGAAAGTGGTGTGGAATTGAAAACACAAATAGCGGGGGAAAGAAGATATGTGTGGGATAGGGCCTTAAAATGCCCCCTCTCAATAATTTTATTTATTATTGCCACATGTGCCAAGGTACAGCAAAAGGCTTTCTTGTTGCATGTCATCCGGTCAGCAAAAAGACCACGCATGATTCAAGCCGTCCACAGTGTACAGATACAAGATAAAATATATCACGTTTAGTGCAAGATAAAGTCCAGTAAAGTCTGATTGAAAATAGAATGAAGGTCACCAATGAGGTAAATGGGAGATCTAGTTGGTGATAGGCTGGTTCAGTTGCTTGATAACAGCTGGGAAGAAATTGTCCCTGAATCTGGAGGTGTGCGTTTTCACACGCCTATACCTCTTGCCTGATGGGAGAGGGGGAGAAGAGGGGAGTGACTGGGGTGAGACTGGTCCTTGATAATGCCGGAGGCCTTGCCGAGGCAGCGTGAAGTGTAGATGGAGTCAATGCAAGGGAGGTTGGTTTGCGTGATGGTCTGGGCTGCGATCACAACTCTCTGCAGTGATGCGTCCCGATAAAATGCTGTCCACGGCGCATCTGTAGAAGTTGGTGAGAGTGGTTGGGGTCCAGAGCATTAATGGGGAAAAGTCTAGGGCATGTTTGAAGGGAACTGCAAATAAGTGGGCGATTTCAACCCACACATTGATTGCATGAAATAAACAGGCAAAGTAGAAGAATAATTTGTGGAATGTGCTTAGGGGTTAGTTTTATTAGAGCAGTGCCATGCAGAAACTGCACAGGCCCTTATGGGTCATTGCAGCCTCAACCTCACCTCACGGAACGCAATACTGAAGTTTGTTGCATCCTTGAAAGGCATTATAAGGTGCTGTTATTCCAATTGGCGTGTGGCCTCACTCTAGCTATGGAGGAGGGCCAGGACAGAGTGGGAGCGGGAAGGGGAGTTAAATAGGTTAGCAACTGGGAGATCCAGCAGGCCTAGGCAGACCGAATAGTTGGCAAGGATTGCTCAGGGGCCAAACTAATAAAGCTGCTGCCTCACAGCGCCAGAGACTCGGGTTCGATCCTGCTTTGGTTATCTCTGGCTGCTCCGGTTTCCTCCCATGTTCCAATGACATACAGGTTTGTAGTTTAATTGACTCCGGTAATAATTGTAAATTGTCCCCAGTATGCGTAGGATAATGGATGTTAGTGGATGGGGTGATTGCTGGTCAGTGCGGACTCGATGGGCCGAAGGGCCTGTTTCTGCGCTGTAACTCTAAAGTCTAAAGTAAAGTCTAAAAGATGATGCCATTTCTGGGGACTGCCTCCCACACAGCATCTTTTGAAAAATATCGGTGTGTACTATCCCTTATATTTGGTTATTTTTGGACACTTTCCTGACCTCTAATTTAGTTCAAATTAGCTTAGAGATGCAGCGTGGTAACAGGCCCTTCAGTCCATCGGGTCCGCCCCGACCAGTGAACCCCACACATTACACTATCTTACACGAGGGACAATTTTTACATTTACTGTGTACCAAGCAAATTGACCTACAAACCTGTACGTCTTTGGAGTGTGGGAGGAAACCGGAGCACCAGAAGAAATCCCACGCGGTCACGGGGAGAACGTGCAAACTCCGTATAGACAGCACACGTGGTTCTGGTTGATTACTGCGCAAACACCTCATCAGTGGTTATCTCGCGCCGGTCGGAGTGAGTAGCGTAGCGATTACATTTTGAAGTGGGCCTTTTTGACCAAGTTGAGGAGATAGAAACATAGAAACATAGAAAATAGGTGCAGGAGTAGGCCATTCGGCCCTTCGAGCCTGCACCGCCATTCAATATGATCATGGCTGATCATCCAACTCAGTATCCCTTCCCTGCCTTCTCTCCATACCCCCTGATCCCTTTAGCCACAAGGGCCACATCTAACTCCCTCTTAAATATAGCCAATGAGCTGGCCTCAACTACCTTCTGTGGCAGAGAGTTCCACAGATTCAACACTCTCTGTGTAAAAAGGAGATCTAGTTGCTTAATCTCCATTGTAAATGACAACATCAGGAACAGCACGTGTGTTGGGTGACAACATATTCCATTCCTTATCGTCCTTGGGTAAAGAGAATATTGGTTGCAATGTTTATTGAGAAATTTAGCGAGTTGATGATGTGGGGACCGTTATTTTGTCTTGTTTCATAATAATAATAATAACTTTATTTGTTAAGCACCTTAAAAACAACCAAAGCTGACCAAAGTGCTGTACAGAAAAAAGAAAACAAGCAAGACATCATAAAACAGGCAGAACAACAGAACATACAACTAACACGAGGCGCATAAATTACATACAAAAATCCAAACAATAAATTAAAAAACATAAAACACAAGTACAAACAACGCAGCAAAACCAAGCAAATAAAGTGGTTTTATGGCGTGATTTTGTGAATCTCCTTGTAAATTGCACTAAGTCTTAGCCTGATTGTGCACAGCTCTAGGGTATCCCATCCGAGAGAAGTCAGCATATTATTCACGCTTGATTTGCTCTTGTAGTCATTCCATACAAAGCACGCTGCTCGGCGATGTACTTTCTCCAGGGTGATCTTGTTGTTGTTGTTGAAAGAATCCCATAGGGCTCCACAATACTCCAATTTGGGCCTCACCAAGGACTTGTAGGCATTCTCTTTGACGGATGTACTACATGCATGAACATTTATTTTGAGATGCATAGAAACATAGAAACATAGAAAATAGGTGCAGGAGGAGGCCATTCGGCCCCTCGAGCCAGCACCACAATTCATTATGATCATGGCTGATCATCCTCTATCAATAACCCATGCCTGCCTTCTCCCCATATCCCTTGACTCCACGAGCCCCTAGAGCTCTATCTAACTCCTTCTTAAACCCATCCAGTGACTTGGCCTCCACTGCCCTCTGTGGCAGGGAATTCCACAAATTCACAACTCTCTGGGTGAAAAAGTTTTTTCTCACCTCAGTCTTAAATGGCCTCCCCTTTATTCTAAGACTGTGGCCCCTGGTTCTGGACTCGCCCAACATTGGGAACATTTTTCCTGCATCTCGCTTGTCTAGACCTTTTATAAATTTTATATGTTTCTATAAGATATCCCCTCATCCTTCTAACGTCCAGTGAATACAAGCATAGTCTTTTCAATCTTTCCTCATATGACAGTCCCGCCATCCCAGGGATCAATCTCGTGAACCTACGAGAAGGTCAAGAGTTCTATTTGCTCTGTTGGTCACTCGCCCAACTTTGCTTAATTCGACTTCTAGATATGGGTGATGGTCGACAGCAAGCAATGTACGGCTACGGGTTTCGGCCCGAAACGTTGCCTATTTCCTTCGCTCCATAGATGCTGCTGCACCCGCTGAGTTTCTCCAGCTTTTTTGCGTAACCTACGGCTACCCATGTTGTATTCCAATAAAAGTGGTTTAATCTTGAGTGAGATATGCAAGGAATGCCATTTGTTTGTATTGAATGACATCTCCTCGGTTTTACCCCACTCTCAGAGATCATCAAGATCCTTCTGTAAGGACAAGCTGTCTTCTGATGTTTTAATCTCTCTATAAATTATGGCATCATCTGCAAAGAGTCGGACTCTGGAAGAAACTGCATTTGGAATGTCATTGATATACAGTAGGAAGAGCAATGGACCCACGACAGTCCCCTGTGGTACACCTGATGCCACAGAAATTTCAATAGACGTCTCTCTCTCCAAGAGAACTCGCTGGTGTCTCCTTGTCAAAAAGATCTCAATCCATTTTAAGAGGTTGCCGTCTATTCCTACAAGGTTGAGCTTGTACAGGAACCTTATCAAAAGCCTTACTGAAGTCTAATATAACCAGGTCAGTCTGACCCTTGTTATCGAGTGACAACGGGGAAAACCCACGCAGGTCACGGGGAGAACGTACAAACTCCGTACAGACAAACACCCGCAGCAGTCGGGATTGAACCCGGGTCTCTGGTGCTATAAGGCAGTGACTCCACCGCTGTGCCACCGTTGTCTGCCCTGGGCGATGATTGCACTGGCAGTCTCGAATTTCATTGCAAGTTAAGAACATGCCAGATGGTTGCCCCGAGGCGATCTAACCTTCAACAGCTTGCTGTGTTTATTGAGATTTCCAATGAATTGATGTTAGGCCACTTTAAACAAAAACACGACTGCACTGACTGGTGGCCTGGTGTCAACATACAACATCAATGCCCTCGGGCTCCACCAATTTCCCTCGGGCAAGATCTGAGCTTGAAACAGGGCCGGAGCATCTTTTACTTGCTGGAATGTCACACAAACTAAAGACCGAATGCTCTTTTAAAGCCCAATTAATTGTAATGAACTAGATAGAAGGGTGGAGAAAAAAAAAACCCAAACTGCTGGAGTAATTCAGTGAGCCGGGCAGCATCTGTTCAGTTCAGTTGAGTTTATTGTCACATGTACCGAGGTACAGTGAAAATGGAAGCTTTTGTTTTGTGCGAACCAGCCAGTGGAAAGACCATACATGATTACAATCGAGCCATTCACAGTGTACAGATACATGATAATGGAATATATTTTAGTGCAGGGTAAAGCCAGCAGAGTCCGATCAAGGATTCTTAAGGGGTTGGACAGGCTAGATGCAGGAAGATTGTTCCCGATGTTAGGGAAGTCCAGGACAAGGGGTCACAGCTTAAGGATAAGGGGGAAATCCTTTAAAACCGAGATGAGAAGAACGTTTTTCACACAGAGAGTGGTGAATCTCTGGAACTCTCTGCCACAGAGGGTAGTTGAGGCCAGTTCATTGGCTATATTTAAGAGGGAGTTAGATGTGGCCCTTGTGGCTAATGGGATCAGGGGGTATGGAGAGAAGGCAGGTACGGGATGCTGAGTTGGATGATCAGCCATGATCATATTGAATGGCGGTGCAGGCTCGAAGGGCCGTACGGCCCTACTCCTGCACCTAATTTCTATCTTTCTAGGATAGACCAGGAGGGTCACCAAAGAGGTAGATGGTAGTTCAGCGTTGCTCTCTGGTCGTGGTAGGATGATTCAGGTGATTCTCTTCCGTCATCACTCAATTGAAATGCGGAGAAGCCCAGGGTCCTCATAACATCCCCCCAGAATTCCTGATACACTGCGGTCCTAAATGCCTGTTCTGGCTCTGTGAGTTCTACTCCTCTTGCCTCATTGGTCAGCCCATTCCGAAGATCTGGCGGAAAGCCACCGTCATTGCGCTACCAAAACCAAACAAGCCTGCGGACGGCCCACGGAACTATTGGCCCATCCCGCCTCCAGACCCATCTCTTCACCTCTGCCTTTGTATTGTATTGTATTGGGATCAAATTTATTGAGAGAAGGCATTGTCTGAATTTGATGATCAGAAATGAATTATTGAATTACAGGCAGTATCATAAAAAAATGGCAAAAAAAATAACCTAATTTCTATGTAAATAATAAATAAATAATAGGGGTCACATATTAAAAATAAAATTGAAATCTGAATTAAAAATTTAAAAATTCTCTAAAAAAAGCACAAAAATGCGGAGAAAGTCCTCATACACAACATAATTCCTAAACATGCGGTCCAAATGCCTGATGGCACCATGAGTTCAGTCCTCATTGGTCCTCCCCTCCAAGATGTTCATTGCGTACCCGGGGCCTGCGGAGCACCACGCATTCGCCGCCCCGGGTGGCCGACCCCTCTTCACCTCTGCCTATCCTTAGCCCCACGTGCCGTCCCTTTTCATCTGTGCATTAATTGCCTCATACTGTGTTTTGTATTGAATTCTGTATTTACTTTGTGTACTAGTCATGTCTCTACTATTTATTTCATTCCCCTTACATGTTTTTCCTCTACCTGCTAAATTTTTGTGAGGTGTCCTTGAGACTCTTGAAAGGCACCCATAAATAAAATTTATTATTATTATTATCTCCCTCCTCTGTCTCCCGTACAAGTTCCTCGACCAGCTTCTCCTGGCCCGGCTCGATCCAATCGTCGACCCTCAACTACCCACTGAACAACGGACCTCACCGCTGTCTACGATACAGTGTGGCGCCAGGGCCTGATCTTGAAGGTCCTCCACACCTTTTCCCTGAATCTGGAGGTGTGCGTTTTCACACTTCTGTACCTCTTGCCTGATGGGAGAGGGGAGAAGAGGGAGTGACGAGGGTGAGACTGGTCCTAGTTAATGTTGGTGGCCTTGCCGAGCCAGCATGATGTGCGGTTGGAATCAATGGAAGGGAGGCTGCTTTGCGTGATGGACTGGGCTACGTCCACAACACTCTGCAATATCTTGCAGTCTTGGATGGAGCTGTTACCAAACCGTGCTCCAAAATCGCCCCTCGTGTGTGTGTGGGTGGGATAGTGCTAGTGTACGGGGGGATTGCTGGCCGGTACCGACTGGGTGGGCCGAAGGGCCTGTTTCCGTGCTGTATCTGTATCTCCTCTTAGGAAGTTGATCTTTTTGAAACAGAAATCAGAGAACTTTAGAAATTTCCCACCAGAAATTTACTATGATCTAGTTGTAAACACATGTGCATTTCGTTTAGGATCGAGCACTAACCTTTTCTGGATTTGCTGCAGCAATGTTTTGTGAATATTAGTCTTTAACAAATGCTGCTGCCTCTCTGCCTCCCCCTTGTGCATGAATTATTTGCATTTAGAACATAGAACACAGGCCCTTCATAAGTTTGTACGGTCATAAGGAATAGGAGTAGAATTAGGCCATTCGGCCCATCAAGTCGACTGCCATTCAATCATGGCTGATCTACCTCACCCCATTCTCCTGCCTTCTCTCCATAACCTGTGAAACCCATACTAATCAATCTCTGCCTTAAAAATATCCATTGACTTGACCTCCACTGCCTTCTGTGGCGAAGAATTCCACAGATTCACCAACCTCTGACTAAAGAAATTTCTCCTCATCTCCTTCCTGAAAGAACATCCTTTAAGTCTGGTCCTAGACTCTCCCAGTAGTGGAAACATCCTCTCCATATCCACTCTATCCAAGCCTTTCACTATTCTGTACATTTCAATGTCCCTCCCCCTCATTCATCTAAACTCCAACGAGTACAGGCCCAGCGACGACAAACGTTCATCATATGTTAACCCACTCATTCCTGGGATCATTCTTGTAAACCTCCTCTGGACCCTCTCTAGTGCCAGCACATCCTTCGGCCCACAATGTCTGTGTCGAACATGATGCCATGACTAACTATTATCTGCCTACAGATAATTCATATCCAATGGTGTGTTTATTGTCACATGTGCAAAAGTGCTAACATAGTGAAACACCTTTGCACACAAACAGTCCAGTAGAGTATTGCCATAACCCTGATCCTCAATTAGCAAGTGTACAGAGATGGTCTACTGAGCAGGCCTGCATGTGTTGCCGCCATTTTCACAGTGCACACTCTTGTAGGGCGGCACGATGGCGCAGCCGTAGAGTTGTTGCCTAACGGTGCTTTCACCGCCAGAGTCCCAGGTTTGATCCTGACTGCGAGTGTTGTCTGTACGGAGTTTGTACGTTCTCTCCGTGACCTGCGTGGGTTTTCTTCGAGTTTATCAGTTTCCTCCCCCGCTCCAAAGGCGCACAGGTTTGTAGGTTAATCGGCTTGGCATCAGTGTAAATTGCCCCTGGTGTGTGTAGGATAGTGTTAGTGTGCGGGGATCGCTGGTCGGCATGGCCTTGGTGGGCCGAAGGGCCTGTTTCCATGCTGTATCTCTAAACTAAAACTAAAGCCAAATCTGGAGATGTGCATTTTCACAGAGGGTAGAGGGGAGAGGAGAGAAGAGGGAGTGGCCTGGGTGCGACTCGTCCTTGATTATGCTGCTGGCCTTAGCTCAGGTGTAAATGGAGTCAATAGAAGGCAGGTTGGTTTGCGTGATGGTCCTGGCAGCATCCACAATCCCCTGCGGTTTCCTGCGGTCTTGGATGGAGCAGTTCTCAAGCCATGCTGGGATGCATGCCGATATGATGAATGAATGGGTCGACTGGAATTTAGAAGGATGGGATGGGATCTTACAGAAACATCTAAAATTCTTAAGGGATTGGACAGGATAGATGCAGGAAAAATGTTCCCGATGTTGGGGGAGTCCTGAACCAGGGGTCAAAGTTTAAGAATAAGGGGTAGGGCATTTAGAACTGAGATGAGGAAAAACCTTTTGAACCCAGAGAGTTGTGAATCTGTGGACAATAGACAATAGGTGCAAGAGTAGACCATTCGGCCCTTCGAGCCGGCACCGCCATTCACTGTGATCATGGCTGATCATGATCAACCATCAGCCATGATGGAATTCTCTGCCACAGAAATCAGTGGAGGCCAACTCACTGGAGGTTTCCAAGAGAGTTAGATTTAGTTCTTGGGGCTAACGGAATCAAGGGATATGAGGGAAAAAGCAGGAACGAGATACTGATCCTGGATGATCAGCCATTATCACATTGAATGGCGGTGCTGGCTCAAAGGGGTGAATGGCCTACTCCTGCACCTATTTTCTATGTTTCTATGTTTGCGAGCTTACTTGCGAGCGGAGCACCAAGGCAAATTCCTTGTATGTGTACATACTTGGCCAATAAACGTATTCATTCGTTCATTCATTCATGTTTTCTATGATCCTACTCTCCTCTGTCCGCAGTTTGTTGTCTCCACAAAATGTTGATGGATTTTGTTTTTGTTTTCCCCACAGACTTACTATGAAGATGGGGAGTACATCATCAGACAAGGGGCACGAGGAGATACGTTCTTCATTATTAGCAAAGGAAAGGTAAGTTGTCTGTGGAAATTAATGATTTGACTTAGGGTGCCCCAACCAATGCACTGACAACCAAGCTGGATTGTGGCTTCTAGAATTATAAATACATGGATCAGTACGGCACAGAAACAAGCCCTTCGAGCCAGCACCACCATTCAATGTGATCATGACTGATCATCCCCAATCAGTACCCCGTTCCTTCCCTCTCCCCATATCCCCTGACTCCGCTATCTTTAGGAGCCCTATCTAGGTCTCTCTTGAAAGTATAAGAAGGCAGGGGAATTGGAGTTAGGAGGGTGAGATAAATTTGCCGTTACTGAATGGCGGAGTAGGCTTGATGGGCCTAATTCTGTTTCTACCACCTATGAATTTATGAAATAGTAGAAGTATTTATACAGATAACCAATGCTATTATCATCAAAGTGCCACATAATTCCAACTCCCTCAAGTCCCTCAACGAGCACATACTTAGTGCTGTCACAATGGTGTTGGCACCTTTTGTAGTCGTTATTATAATGGAAATTAATTTTAAATACTTCATTTTTTTATGTACACCCATCGCTCCACTAAGCCAGTTGCCTGAGGCAGTTTCAGCTCTTGACAGGAATATGTCGGTCTTTTGTAAGAATTAAATTTAAATGTTAAAATTACTTCTGACAGTTGTACTGGCTGACATGCTTATGAAAAATGACTAATTTATACATTTCACAGGAGAGGGAGCATGCTTATGAGATGCCACTAATCTCAGCAAAGCAGAGCTGCCGTTTTGGAACAATTGGAGTGTTAATAATTTTGCCGATGGATGATTTTGGATGATATATAACCGCTGATTCATTATTATTAATTAGGCGCAGGTCATAGGGAGAACGTGCAGACTCTGTACAGACAGCACCCGCAGTCAGGATCGAACCCTCGTCTCAGCTCTACCGCAGCGCCACCATGCCACATTTTGCATGAGAGGTGGTCAAAGAGGAGATTTATGTGCCTGTCCCATTTAGGCACGAAGGGCCGAATGGCCTCCTCCTGCACCTATTTTCTATGTTAGGCGATTTTTTTCGGCGATTGCCGGCGACTGTCATAGTCGTAGCAAGTCGTCGAAAAACTGGACCCCCCCACGACAATGTTTATGACAATGTCTACAACAACTTACCACCTAGTTGACGTCAAGCTACGGCAAGCTACCGATAGCCGGCAACCCATTAGGGCGTCCACCTGCGACAACCTACGTCCACCCGCGACAAGCAACGACAAGGTACGCCAATTCAGTCACCGGTACCTGTCGCCGGTTGACGTAGGTAGTCGGCAATGGAATTCACCAGCGTCAGCACCGGCGACAACCTACGTGATCCTGGCGACAACCTACGGCATCACCTACGTCAGGCTACGATCGTTAGCGTCAAGCCCACGGGCACCGACTGTCATCGAAAAGTTTTGAACATTTCAAAATCCAGCGGTGACCAGAAAAAAGGTACGACTCTTTGGCGACTGAGGAGACCATACTGGCGACACCCCGGCGACCATGTGGCAGCAGCCTAATCGCCTGTAGTCGATTTTAAAAATCGCCTAAGTGGGACAGGGGCTTTGGGCACTGGTGCAGGGGAATTTTGTGCAACCTATTTCCACATTTAATTAGAGTCATAGAATCAGACGGCACTGAAATAGGCCCTTCGGCCCAACTCTTCCATGCCAAATTGGATGAACAGCACCTCATATTTCGCTTGGGCAGCTGACACCCCAGCGGGTATGAACGTTGACCTCTCCAACTTCAAGTAACCCCTTGCTTTCCCTCTCTCTCCATCCACTCCCCCTTCCCAGGTCTCCGACCAGTCTTCCTGTCTCCGACTACATTTTATCTCTGTACCGCCCAATCCCCGGACATCAGTCTGAAGAAGGGTCTCACATTCAACATCCTTTCCTGAAACGTCACACATTCGTGATATGCGAAAAGAAAGAGATTAGTTAAAACAAATGTAGGTCCCTTGCAGTCAGAAACAGGTGAGTTGATCATGGGGAACAAGGATATGGCGGACCAATTGAATAACTACTTTGGTTCCGTCTTCACTAAGGAAGACATAAATAATTTGCCGGAAATAGTAGGGGACCGCGGGTCAAAGGAGTTGGAGGAATTGAGTGAAATCCAGGTTAGCCGGGAAGTGGTGTTGGGTAAATTGAATGGATTAAAGGCTGATATATCCCCAGGGCCAGATAGGCTGCATCCCAGAGTACTTAAGGAAGCAACTCCAGAAATAGTGGATGCATTAGTAATAATCTTTCAAAACTCTTTAGATTCTGGAGTAGTTCCTGAAGATTGGCGGGTAGCAAACGTAACCCCACTTTTTAAGAAGGGAGGGAGAGAGAAAATGGGGAATTACAGACCAGTTAGTCTAACATTGGTAGTGGGGAAACTGCTAGAGTCAGTTATTAAAGATGGGATAGCAGCACATTTGGAAAGTGGTGAAATCATTGGACAAAGTCAGCATGATTTACGAAAGGTAAATCATGTCTGACGAATCTTATAGAATTTTTCGAGGATGTAACTAGTAGCGTGGATAGGGGAGAACCAGTGGATGTGGTGTATCTGGACTTCCAGAAGGCTTTCGACAAGGTCCCACATAAGAGATTAGTATACAAACTTAAAGCACAAGGCATTGGGGGTTCAGTATTGATGTGGATAGAGAACTGGCTGGCAAACAGGAAGCAAAGAGTAGGAGTAAACGGGTCCTTTTCACAATGGTAGGCAGTGACTAGTGGGGTACCGCAAGGCTCAGTGCTGGGACCCCAGCTATTTACAATATATATTAATATCTGGATGAGGGAATTGAAGGCAATATCTCCAATTTGCGGATGACACTAAGCTGGGGGGGCAGTGTTAGCTGTGAGGAGGATGCTAGGAGACTGCAAGGTGACTTGGATAGGCTGGGTGAGTGGGCAAATGTTTGGCAGATGCAGTATAATGTGGATAAATGTGAGGTTATCCATTTTGGTGGCAAAAACGGGAAAGCAGACTATTATCTAAATGGTGGCCGATTGGGAAAGGGGGAGATGCAGCGAGACCTGGGTGTCATGGTACACCAGTCAGTGAAGGTAGGCATGCAGGTGCAGCAGGCAGTAAAGAAAGCGAATGGTATGTTAGCTTTCATTGCAAAAGGATCTGAGTATAGAAGCAGGGAGGTTCTACTGCAGTTGTACAGGGTCTTGGTGAGACCACACCTGGAGTATTGCGTACAGTTTTGGTCTCCAAATCTGAGGAAGGACATTATTGCCATAGAGGGAGTGCAGAGACGGTTCACCAGACTGATTCCTGGGATGTCAGGACTGTCATGAAGAAAGACTGGATAGACTTGGTTTATACTCTCTAGAATTTAGAAGATTGAGAGGGGATCTTATAGAAACTTACAAAATTCTTAAGGGGTTGGACAGGCTAGATGCAGGAAGATTGTTCCCGATGTTAGGGAAGTCCAGGACAAGGGGTCACAGCTTAAGGATTAAGGGGGAAATCCTTTAAAACCGAGATGAGAAGAACTTTTTTCACACACAGAGAGTGGTGAATCTCTGGAACTCTCTGCCACAGAGGGTAGTTGAGGCCAGTTCATTGGCTATATTTAAGAGTTAGATGTGGCCCTTGTGGCTATGGGGATCAGGGGTTATGGAGAGAAGGCAGGTACGGGATACTGAGTTGGATGATCAGCCATGATCATATTGAGTCGCGGTGCAGGCTCGAAGGGCCGAATGGCCTACTCCTGCACCTAATTTCTATGTTTCTATGTTTCTATTCCTTCTCCCCAGAGATGCTGCCTGTCCCGCTGAGTTACTCCAGCATTTTATGTCTACCTAGGTGTCTTGTAAATATTGTTATAATACCTGCCTCAACTACCTCTGGCAGCTCTTTCAAACTATACCCACCACTATCTGAGTTAAAAAAAACATGCCCCTCAAGTTCCTATTAGATCTTGCCCCTCTCACCTCTAACCAGTGTCCCCTGGTTCTTGATTCCCTGACCTGGATAAAAGACTGTGCATTTAGCCTATCAATTAAAGGGTGACACGGTGGCGCAGATGGGCAGCATGGTGGTGCAGCGGTAGTGCTGCTGCATTACAGCGCCAGAGACCCCGGTTCGATCCTGACTATGGGCGCTGTCTGTACGGAGTTTGTATGTTCTCCCCGTGACATACGTGGGTTTTCCCCGGGTGCTCCTGTTTCATCCCACAATCTAAAGCCCTCCAGGTTTTGTAGGTTAATTGGCTTCGGTAAAATTGTATATTGTCTGTTTTGTGTAGGATAGTGCTAGTTAGTGCAAGTGATGATCCCTGGTTGACGCAGACTTGGTGGGTCGCAGGGCCTGTTTCTGCACTGTATCTCTGAAGTCTAAAAGTGTAAAGTCAAAACTGGTTTCGATGAAACTCGAAATATTAACATTCAGCCTGCGAAGCCATTTTTAGCTTCTATATGCAAAAGCATTAATTTAACCACACAGAATTATTAATGCCATTTGCATTGTAATTTAATTTAATCTGAATGCTGTATTTCCGTATCTAATGGTTTAATTATGATATTTTTCACGTCAATGAGAATAGTTTTGAGCAATTGAGATCAAGACTTGAGACCATTATCGTTATATAAAGGACCAAGAATAAATGATAGGTACACAAAAATGCTGGAGAAACTCAGCGGGTGCAGCAGCATCTATGGAGCGAAGGAAATAGGTGATGTTTCGGGCCGAAACCCTTCTTCAGACTCTTCTTCAGTATAAATGATAGTTCAGTTTATTATTGTCACGTGTACCGAGGTACAGTGAAAAGCTTATGTGTTGAATGCAATCCAGTCAGTGGATACACTATACATGATTCCATTCTAGCTGTCCACCGTGTACAGATTCAGGATAAAAAGTATAACATTTAGTCCAAGATAAACATAGAAACATAGAAAATAAGTGCAGCAGTAGGCCACTCGGCCCTTCAAGCCAGCACCGCCATTCAATATGATCATGGCTGATCATCCATAATCAGTACTCCGTTCCCGCTTTTTCCACATATCCCTTGATTCCGTTAGCCTAAATCTAACTCTCTCTTGGCAACCTCCAGTGAATTGGCCTCCACTGCCTTCTGTGGCAAAGAATTTCACAGATTCACAACACCTCTGGGTGAAAAAGTTTTTCCTCATCTCAGTCCTAAATGGCCTACACCTTATTCCAAAATTGTGACCCCTGGTTCTGGACTCCCCCAACATGGGGGACATTTTTTCCTGCATAAAGTCCAGCAAAGTCCGATTAAAGATATGCAAAAAGGAACTGCAGATGCTGGATTACACCGAAGAGAGACACAAAATGCTGGAGCAACTCAGCAGATCAGGCGGCTTCTGGAGACAATGCTGTTGGAGCCTGTAGATCGATCATCTCACTTGTCCACTCCATGGCCTTCACTGCCAATTTGACCTCAAAGTTGATTCTAACATACTTATTGGCTACATCACAATTCTACATTTGGACAATGTAGGGTACAAAATGAATAATTTTAAATGAAAATGTTTTGTCGCTTTATTAATATTTGCTTTATCTTCGTTCAAGCCATAACTCTTATGAAAATTTACGGTTCACTTCTTGCAAGATAATTCATATATTATGCGCAATTATTAATGTGCGCACAGAATAGTAAATAATTCAGTGCACATCAACACTTTCTAAACACAAGGTATTGTAGATGCTGGAATCTTATGTGGACGACAAAGTTTATTTTAGTTTCTTTTATTTTAGTTTATTTCAATCTATCTAATCATTTATTTATTTATTTATCTATTTATTTTTATCTATTTATTTATCTATTTATTTATTTCATTTATTTAATTTATTTATTTCATTTAGTTTATTTTAGTTTAGTTTAGTTCAGAGATACAGCGCGGAAACAGGCCCTTCAGCCCATGACCTGCGTGGGTTTTCTCCAAGTGCCTCGGTTTCCTCCCACACTCCAAAGACGTACAGGTTTGTAGTTTAATTTGGCTTTGGTAAAAAATTGTAAATTGTCCCTAGTCCGTAGGATAGTGCTAGTTAACTCCGTACCGTCAGCACCCGTAGTCGGGATGCTGCTCGGCGTGCACTCTGTGGGCCAAAGGGCCTGTTTCCGTGCTGTATCTTTAAACTAATCTAAATTCCACACATTATTTTATACACATTTATAAGATCACCTGCTGATCCTTCTACGCGAGGAATAAACTCAACCTCCCCCTATAGATCAGGGTCTCGGGTCCTGGCAGCAACCTTGTGAATCTTCTCTATACTCTTTCCACGCTTTCCTCGGCTAAAATAAGTTGATGTTACATGAGTAAACTAGAATATGGAACAGAACAGAATGTCTAAACAATGTCCTTCTTACTTTGCAGTGAGTGAGTTAAGTTTAGTTTAGTTTAGTTTTGTTCTCCGTGGATTGTCACCTTGTCGTGGTGGAGAAGCTTGTGTGGACCTGCGATGCCGTCTGGAGCTATGCTCCTGGTAGGGCCACCTATGGCGGTAAGGTCGAGGGGGAGGTCACTGACAAAGAGCAATCCAACCAAGACCTCGACGGTGGAACAAACGGAGGACGATGGCTGACCTTAGTGGAGCGTCACAACGGCTGGGAAGGCGGATGAAGGCTGCTACAGAAAAGGGTCTCTGGTCGTCTGGGACTCTATTCCACTGGATCCCGACCTAGATCTGTGTGTGTGGTGGCTGTCTGCGCACCAGTTTCCCAACATTAAACAAAATCACGCACAGGCGTCCTCCATATAGGGACTAGCACCCTGGAAATACCCATGATCAGCCACAATCGAAGGGGGCCTAAGAATAGTTTAGCTTAGAGATAGAGCACAAAAACAGGCCCTTCAGCCCACCGGGTCCGTGCCGACCAGCGATCCTCACATATTAACACTATCCTACACACAGTAGGGACAATTTACACATACACCAAGCCAATTTACCTACAAACCTGGACGTCTTTGGAGCGTGGGAGCAAACCGAAGATCTAGGAGAAAACCAACGCGGTCACGGAGAGAACGTACAAACTCCATACAGACAACACCCGTAGTCGGGATCAAACCCGGGTCTCCGGCGCTGCAAGCTCTGTAAGGCGGCAACTCCACAGCTGCCCCATGCTGCCGAGTTAACCCTAACCCTAACCCTAACCTAAATCAACAGGTTAGCCAGGCAACAGCATACAAGTGTGTGGAAAGGAACTGCAGACGCTGGTTTATACCAAAGATTAACACAAAGTGCTTGGGCAGCGTGGTGTGGGTCTCCAACGATGCTGGCTGCCTTTTCCTGTAGATTCCTTCGACGGTGGGGAGGTCAGTACAAGTGCACAACCTTTTATCCGAAAGCCTTGGGACCAGACACTTTTCGTAATTCGGAATTTTTCGGCTTTCGGAATGGAAGATTTTTAGCGTAGATTTTAACGGCTGGCTCAGTGGTAGAGTGCTCGGCTCATATCCGCAAGATCACGAGTTTGCGCCTAGATCCCGGCAGTTACTCGATCGCGAGTTTGAGTCTTCAATGTAGTTTTTTTCTTGCAGAATAGGAGAGAATAGGGAGGGTTAGGCTGGGATCATTCTCTGCGAGATGATCTTAGTGCGGGAGACAAGTGTAGGAGAGGTGTACTGACTGTGTGGGCAGAACTTTGAAAGTGATTGCCGACCATTCTCCCCACTGTTCACCGGGAGAAACTGGGAAGGGAAGTTGGGATTGAAGAGCAGCACTGTGCATTCCCAGTACAAGAAGTAACAGTGTGCTTTGGTTTGTTGGCAGGTGAATGTAACTCGGGAAGAATCGTCAAACGAGGAAGCTGCATTACTTCGCACGTTGGGGAAGGGAGATTGGTTTGGAGAGAAGGCTCTTCAGGGGTAAGTTCACTCGTAATTGTACTCACAAAATGCCCATAAAATCCTGCTTAATAGCGTTTCACAGTAGCGGTTACATTAATGTTTAAGTGGAATGAATGCAGTTGAAATGAGTTTTACAGAGGATCAAGACAACATCCTTTCCAACTTTTTACATAAAAATCAATTCACTGTTCTACAGGAAGGCAATGATCATAGAACAGATCATAAGGGATAGGAGTAGAATTAGGCCATTCGGTCCATTAATCTACGCCACCATTCAATCATGGCTGATCTATCTCTCCCTCCCAACCCCATTCTCCTGCCTTCTCCCCATAATAGACAATAGACAATAGGTGCAGGAGTAGGCCATGTGGCCCTTCGAGCCAGCACCGCCATTCAATGCGATCATGGCTAATCATCCATTATCAGTACCCCGTTCCTGTCTTCTCCTCATATCCCCTAACTCTGCTATCTTTAAGAGCCCTATCTAGCTCTCTCTTGAAAGTGTTCAGAAAACCGACCTCCACCGTCCTCTGAGGTAGAGAATTCCACAGACTTACAACTGTGTGTGTGAAAAAATGTTTCCTCGTCTCCGTTCTAAATGGCTTACCCCTTATTCTTAACCTCTGACACCCGTTCTAATCAATAATCTAAGGCACCAGCACACTGTACATATGTGTAGAAAGGAACTGCAGATGGTGGAGCACTGAATGACTACAGAGATTGTTATCAATTAATTTCTCGTTGCAAGGAGTATCAATTTTCGGCCCTTATCGCCAAGACACAGTGGGCTGAAGACAAGTCCCTACGTGGGTCTTTAATGTTGGAGTGTTGCTATGCTATTGTAGCAGTCGCAGGCAAACATGATACTGCCTAGTGTTTGCAGTGGTATATTTAGAGTGTATTACCAGAGTGTCCCCACTGAGCTTGGATGATCATAAAACAAGAACAAAGCCTCAGATCTCTGCTTGACTGCATGCTCTTTAACGGTCCATTACAATACGTTGAACTATGGATTACTGCGCTTCATTGCTACGTGACCCAGTCCTGGGGGTTCCTTTCCGACGTGAACTAAATCCTTTGTAGGTTTGTTTTTGATTGCTTGACACATACAATATAGAAACAGGCCCTTCGGCCCATCGACCATTGATCGATCACCCGTTCACATTCATTCTATGTGTAGGAAAGGACTGCAGATGTTGGTTTAAATCGAAGGAAGGTAAACACGAAAGGCTGGAGTAACTCAGCGGGGCAGGCAGCAACTCTGGAGAGAAGGAATGGGTGATGTTTCGGGTCGGGCCCCTTCTTCAGACTGGTTTAGGGATAAGGGAAACGAGAGATATAGGCGGTGATGTGGAGAGATAATGAACAATGAATGAAAGATATGCAAAAAAATTATGATGACATAGAAACATAGAAACATAGAAAATAGGTGCAGGAGTAGGCCTTTCGGCCCTTCGTGCCTGCACTGCCATTCGATATGATCATGGCTGATCATCCAACTCAGTATCCCATCCCTGCCTTCTCTCCATACTCCCCGATCCCTTTAGCCACAAGGGCCACATCTAACTCCCTCTTAAATATAGCCAATGAACTGGCCTCAACTACCTTCTGTGGCAGAGAATTCCACAGATTCACCACTCACTGTGTAAAAAATGATTTTCTCATCTCGGTCCTAAAAGATTTCCCTCTTATCCTTAAACTGTGACCCCCTAGTTCTGGACTTCCCCAACATCGGGAATAATCTTCCTGCATCTAGCCTGTCCAACCCCTTAAGAATTTTGTAAGTTTGTATGACATAGGAAACAGACTGTTTGCAGGGTGAAAATGAAAAGCTAGTGCAATGTGGGTTGGAGAGGGATCGAGAGAGAGAGGGAATGCTGAAGTGAGGCTTCCTGAAATGAGAGAAATCAAATTCATACCACAGGGCTGTAAGCTGCCCAAGCGAAATATGAGATACTGTTCCGCCAATTTGTGTTTAACCTCATTCATTCTGTTTTGTTTAATTTAGATTAGTTTAGTTTAGAGATACAGCATGGAAACATGCCATTCAGCTCATCGGATCCATGCTGAACTGACCATTGATCACCCATTCACATTCATTCTATGTTTAGTTTAGTGTCGTTTATAGATACAGCATAGATACAGGCCCTTCAGCCCACTGAGCCCACAACGACCATCGATCACCCATTCACGCTAGTTTGCTAGCCCTTGCTGTCTCCTCCCCTTCCTTAACCCTCTAGCTGTCTCCTCCCACCCTCCTATCCGCCCGCCCTCGGGCTCCTCCTCCTCCCCTTTTCCTTCCTTCTCCCCCCCCACCCCCCATCAGTCTGAAGAAGGATTTCGGCCCGAAACGTTGCCTATTTCCTTCGCTCCATAGATGCTGCTGCACCCGCTGAGTTTCTCCAGCAATTTTATGTACCCACGCTAGTTCTATCTTTGGTTTTGTTTTATTTAGTTTAGAGATACGGCACGGACAAAGGCCCTTCAGGCCCACTGAGTCCGCATCGACCAGCGATCACCATGAACATTAACACTATCCTACACACTAGGGCCAATTTACAATATTATTAAAGCCAGTTGGCCGACAAAACCTGCACGTCTTTGGAGTGTGGGAGGTAATCGGAGCTCCCAGGGAAAACCCACGCAGGGCACGGGGAGAACGTACAAACTCCGTACACCCGTAGTCAGGATCGAACCCGGGTCAATGGCGCTGTAAGGCAGCAACTCTACCGCTGCACCACCGTGCCGGAATCATCGGGTCCAGCTTTCACTTGTCCTCCACTCCCCCATCAAGGGATGAGGTCCAGAGACGCGGGGAAAATAAATTGGAAAGATGAAAGATGAGCCTGTTCTTCGTGTGTTGCGTTACAGCATATGTGAATGTATTTTTTTTCTATTTGTTCTGATTTTAGGCTTCACTTTTGAGTTTATTAAGATTTAAGTTGAAATGTAATATCATCCTTGCGGATTGGGGCAGCACGGTGGCGCAGCGGTAGAGTTGCTGCCTTACAGCACCAGAGACCCGGGTTCAATCCTGACTAGGGGTGCTGTCTGTACGGAGTTTGTACGTTCTCCCCGTGGTGTTTTTTTCCAGGATATCCGGTTTCCTCCCACACTCCAAAGACGTACAGGTTTGTAGGTCAATTGGCTTTGGAAAACATGTAAATTGTCCCCAGTGTGTGTAGGATAGTGTTAGTGTACAGGGATCACTGTTCGGCGCAGACTCGGTGCTCCGAAGGGCCTGTTGCCATGCTGTATCTCTAAACTAAGACAATGGACAATAGACAATAGGTGCAGGAGCAGGCCATTCGGCCCTTCGAGCCAGCTGGTGAACATGGCTGATCATCCACAATCAGTACCCCGTTCCTGCCTTCTCCCCATATCCCCTGACTCCACTATTTTTAAGAGCTCTGTCTAGTTATCTATTGAAAGCATCCAGAGAACCAGCCACCACCACCCTCTGAGGCAGAGAATTCCACAGACTCGCCACTCTCTGTGTGAAAAAAATTGTCCTAATCTCCGTTCTGAATGGCTTTCCCCTTATTCTTATCTCGAAGGGCCGAAAGGCCTCCTCCTGCACCTATTTTCTATGTTTCTCTGGTTTTATGTTTCTATCTCAGTCCTAAATGGCCTACCCCTTATTCTTAAACTGTGCCCCCTGGTTCTGGACTCCCCCAACATCGGGAACATGTTTCCTGCCTCTAGCATGTCCAAACCCTTAATAATCTTATATGTTTCAATAAGATACCCTCTCATCCTTCTAAATTCCAGAGTATACAAGCCCAGCCGCTCCATTCTCTCAACATAAGAAAGTCCCGCCATCCCGGGAATTAACCTGGTGAACCTACGTTGCACTCACTAAACACTAAAGAAAGTAGTGGTTGCCTTCAAAATTAACTGTTGAAACTAGGCTCGTTTTGTTGACACATGTATTAAGTGCACTGCATTATGCTGATGGTTTTTTAACATGGTTTCCCAAAGATACCGACCCACAATAGAATGAGCTTGTCGTAACAAAGAACTGCAGGCGCTGGTTAATGCACAAAAGGACACAGAGTGCTGGAGTAATCAGGCAGGTCAGGCAGCATCTCTGGAGAACATGGATAGATAATATTTTTGAATCGAGGACCGTAACAAGATTTTGGTCTGCCTGTCCCACTTAGGCAACTTTTTAGGCGAGTGCAGGAGACTCTGCATTCTGGGAAGTAGTCGCTGCATCAGGTTTCAGGTTTCTTAATCGTTTCTCCACTCCTTCTCCCCCCTTCTCCCCCCTTTTCCCCCCCCTTCTCCCCCCCTTCTCTCCCCCTCCCCCCCTTTCCCCCCTCTCCCCCCTTTCCCCCCCCCCTTTCTCCCCCCTTCTCCCTTCCCTCCCCCCCTTCTCCCCCCTTCTCCCCCCTTTCCTCCCCTTCCCCCCCCCCCCCTTCCCCCCTTATCCCCCCCCCCCCCTCTCCCCCCCTCCCCCCTTCTCCCCCCTTCTCCCCCCCCTTTCCCCCTTCTCCCCCTCTTCTCCCCCCCTCCCCCCCTTCTCCCCCCTTTCTCCCCCCTTCCCTTCTCCCCCCCCTTCCCCCCCTTCTTCTCCCCCCCTTCTTTTCCCCCCCCCCCCCCCCCCTCTCCCCCCTTATTCTCTCCCCCCCCTTCCTTCTGCCCCCTTCTCCCCCCCCCCCCCCTCCCCCTTATCCCCACTTCCCCCCCTCCCCTTCTCCCCCCTTCTCTCCCCCCTTATCCCCCCTTATCCCCCCTTCTCCCCGCTCTTTTAAAGAATTATCGTACACTGTGCTAGCCGTCTTTAACCTTCCTGTTCATCGCGGTGTGTGGCTGTATCACCTTGCCTTTGCACCGTGTGAATTTCAGACAGCGCTCCCCTGCTTTCCATGGCCCCCACCGTTGCGATGTGATTGTGTGTGTGTGTTCCGCTCTGACGGTCGCTATTTCAGCTTGCGGTTTTTCAGGCGAGTGCCGCGAGCTTGAAGGTCGTAGACAGTCCGCTGAAAAGTCGCCTAAGTGGAACCGGCCCTTTTGGACGCACGGGCAGCGTGTGGGTAATGCGGGACGGGCGCATGGAGAGGCGTGGAGTTGCACGTGGTATCACGCGGCGGTCCAGGATTTCGTGCTGCACAAAATCCTCGCTCGCCACCTGCGTGACGTATCGCGTACGCACGCTGACGACCCGACGCCTCACGTGTAACACATGGTGACGCATGGTTACGTCACCGTGCATAACCATGCGCCGCCAAGCGCCGCAGGGTATTCTAATGACGTCCCGCTCACCAGACGCCATGATGACGTGTGATTGAGGCGCGCAAATGAGGCGCAAATGATGGCCAAGTGGGACTGGGCCTTTAAGCAGCAACTCCACCGCTGACCCACAGTGCCGCACATATTCTGTGATTATATGATCCTAATAGGAATTTTGAAGGGAAAATTGTGGAGGAATGCAAGACTGGAGACAGACAAAGGAGGTGATTGCTGAGAATGTAACGCAGTTAAACCGTCTTAATATACACACGCCTTCTTGGTTTACGCCCCATTAGAATTGATTGCTACTCTAGCTTCTGTCCATTAAACTCATCAGGGTTATAATCAGTGATATATTCTAGCAGATTACCATCCAGATGGTGAGAATTACCTTCTAATATCTCTGATTCTAAATAGAAGCTTATGAAATCATTCAAGATAGGCACGAGAGACTGCAGATGATTTGATTCTTGAGCTAAACACAAAGAGTTGGAAGAGCTCAATGGGTCAGGCACCATTCACGGAGGGAAATGGACTGACAACATTTCGGGTCAGGATCCATCTTCGACCCGTCCTAAACTGAAATGTCGCCTGTCCATTTTTTCCAGAGATGCTGCCAGACCCAACCGCCAAATGAGTCCAGAATTTAGTGTCTATCTTTGGTATAAATCTGCATCTGCAGTTCCTGTTTAGAGTAATGGAGTGATATAGTGTGGAAACAGGCCCTTCAACCCAACTTGCTCCCAACATGTCCCAGCTACACTAGTCCCACCTGCCTGTGTTTGGTCCATATCCCTCCAAACCTGTCCTATCCATGTACCCGTCTAACTTTCTCCAATTGGGACAGTCCCAGCCTCAACTACCTCCTCTGGCAGCTTGTTCCATACACCCATCGTGTTATTATAACCATATAACCATATAACAATTACAGCACGGAAACAGGCCATCTCGGCCCTTCTAGTCCGTGCCGAACACTTATTCTCCCCTAGTCCCATCTACTGGACCACTTATCTACTGGATCTACTGGATCTACTGGACCAAGTGCAGACCTGTTTGGTCTGCTCCCCCAACGCACCCGTTCCCTACCCGTAGCCCTCACGGGAGGTATAGAGCTCCACCTCAAGCCGTTCCCGGACGTAAGTGAAGCTGATCACTGCTAGCCGAGCCATTGACATTTTATTACATATACATCATAGGTCCTGAACCTGAAATTGTTCTATCTCTGCAGATGCTGCCTGACCTGCTGATTTTTTCCCCCACCATGTTTTGCTTTTATTCATGCACACTTCTCGTTAGCACGGCCCGTGTCCTCTCCGTTCCAACCCCATCTTCGACCCGCCTCGTGAGCAGAGCGAGGGTGGAGAGGTTTTGCCATATTTCTCTCCTTCTTCTGGCCTGCTGACACCTGCAGGGGTTAATAAAGTGCCGTTGCGAGCTGGCTAATGGTGCTTAAAGTACGCTGTGGAGACGGCAATCCATCTCTGTAAAGCAGGAACATTGCAGTTGCATTGGCTGCGATTCAATTTCCGCGGTGATTAGGTCACACAGCCAGCTCGTTAATGGGGCTTTAATCGCAGTGGAACCCAAGAAGCTGATGTCCGATTTGTCCTGGTCTTTTGATTTAATAGGGAAATTAAATTATCCGATGCGCATGCTTCTGAAACTTTTAACTTAAGGCAGCCTAACGGTGATGTTGAACGTCTGTTAGGCTCAGTGCCAGTATTGGGGCGGCACGGTGGCGCAGCGGTAGAGTTGCTGCCTCACAGCGCCAGAGACCCGGGTTCAATCCTCACTACAGGTACTGTCTGCACGGGAGTGTGTACGTTCTCCCCGTGACCGCGTGGGTTTTTTCTTCGAGTGCTCCGGTTTCCTCCCACACTCCGAAGACGTGCAGGTTTGTAGGTTAATTGGCTTCTGTAAATTGCCCCTAACGTGTAGGATAGAGCTAGTGTGTACGGGGTGATCGCTGGTTGGCACGGGCTCGGTGGGCCGAAGGGCCTGTTTCTACACTATATCTCTAAACTAAACTAAATTAAAAAATCTGAATGAAGTTTAGTAAGTACAAAAGACAAGGCGTTCGAGTAACTCAGTGAGTCAGGCAGAAATTGTGGCGGGAAGGATATGTGCCATTTTGGGTTGGGATGTTTCGTTATGTTTAGCAGGTCACGGAGAGAGGATACAAACTCCGTACAGACAGCACCCGTAGTCAGGGTCGAATCCGGGTCTCTGGCGCTGTAATGGGTCTGTCCCACTTAGGCAATTTTTTCGGCGACTGCCGACAACTGTTATATTCGTAGCAGGTCGCCGAAAAAGAGGTGACTGGACCCCCCCCCCCCCCCCCCCCTCGACAGTCTCTGACAACGCCTACAACAACCGACCACCTAGTCAACGTCAAGCTGCGGCAAGCTACTGACAACCGGCGACCCATTAGGACGTCCACCTACGACAACCTACGTCCACAACGTAAAACAAATCAGTCGCCGGTACCTGTCGCCGGTTGACGTAGGTTGACGTAGGTAGTCGCCAAGGGAATTCGCCGAAGTCAGCACCGGCGACAACCTACGACCCCACCTACGTCAGGAGAAACGAAGAAACGCTCAAAGGATTTCGTTATCAAGTCCAACAGCCGCTTCCTGACTGCCCTGAAAAAGTTTTGTAAGTTTCTATGAAATCATTTCAAAACCAAGTCTATCCAGTCGCATAAGCCCTGACATCCCAAATCACGCTACTTCAGGAGACCTCTACCACGACTTCCTCAGGCGACACCCCTGTACGACCCCTCCAGTGGTGGTCTCACAAGACCCGAGCCATCTGCCAGTCGCCGACTGTCTAAAAACATTTAGCCAAGGCACCAGACAGGGCCTTCTTTGGCAGCCACTCATGTACAGGCAGAGATTTATTTTAGTCGCAAAATCTCTTGTAGGGGCATTAGGCAGCCAAAAAAGTGCCTAAATACATAATTTTAGGCAAAACCATGCCTAAATACATAGTGCTGATGTTCTCATTTGTTGGTGTTGGCCATTCACCCAGGTTTCTCCTTACAGCTTGCTAAATAAGACATTTTGTTTGCGGTGACTCAGATCACTGCCAGAGGTACTTAGTGGGTAATCGGCAACTGTGAAAGGGCAGCACGGTGGCGCAATGGGTCGAGTTGCTGCCTTACAGCGCCAGAGACCCCGGGTTCAATCCTGACTACGGCTGCTGTCTGTACGGAGTTTGTACGTTCTCCCCGTAACTCGGGTGCTCCGGATTCCTCCCACATTCCAAAGACGTGCAGGCTTGTAGGATTGGATTGGATTTTTTTTTTTCCTTATTTATATAGCACATTTTTAGTCAACTTGCATTGACCCCAAAGTGCTTCACATAATTACATTACATTCACACACAGGCAAAGGTGGGTGAAGTGTCTTGCCCCAAGGACACAACGACAGTATGCACTCCAAGCGGGAATCGAACCGGCTACCTTCCGGTCGCCAGCCGAACACTTAGCCCATTGCGCCATCTGTCGTCCCTTTATTGTCATTCAGACCTTTTGGTCTGAACGAAATTTCGTTGCCTGCAGTCATACATGTAATAATAAATAACGAAACATACAATAAACACAAATTATCATCCACCACAGTGAGTTCACCAGGCACCTCCTCACTGTGATGGAGGCAAAAGTCTTAAAGCCTCTGTCTCTTCCCTCCTTGTTCTCCCTCTGCGCTGAGGCGATCCAGGCTTCCGATGTTGTGACCCCGCCGGATGATGGTGAGCAAGTCCCGCGGCTCAACCGAGCTCCGCGAACGTGCCGATTCAAGCTCCGTGGCCCGGGGTGGCCGAGGATGCCTCCCTCCAGTCCAGCGGACGCAGCTGTAGTTGCGGGAGCTCCAGAAAACTGGTCACCAACCTGTGACCTGCGAGCTCCCGACGTTGTCGCCCACTGGCCCCGCGGCCAGGCCCCGAATTCAGGTCGGCTAATTTCCTTCTGGAAATTGTCCCTAGTGTGTAGGATAGAGCTAGTGTACAGGTGATCGCTGGTCGGCACGGGCTCGGTGGGCAGAAGGGCCTGATTCCCCGTTGTATTTCTAAACAAAACTAAACTAATGATTTCATTTTCATGAACTCAAACACAAACTTCAATTTCTGGAGGGCACATTAGTTGCACTAATGAGGAGGGTTCCGTTTATGAATGAAACTAATGTAACTTAATAAGTACTTGTTGAATAAGTTATTGAGCAGTTAATTTTTCTTGTTTTCCAAAGATTAATGCACATATTAATTTAATTCAGTGAGGATAATGCATGCTAATTGAAATATAAGATGAGTATATATCAATTAGATACAATTTAAGACTCAGGGTTCAGGTCGTATCATAGAGTTGTGAATACAATTATCCAGGCTTACAATGCAGTAGGGTGGGGAAAATTGCATCATGCTGAATATATGCTGAATATATAAATTCATTAGTGATCGGAGCAGAGTTAGGCCATTCGCCTCATCAAGTCTACTCCGCCATTCACTCATGGCTGATCTATCTCTTCCTCCTAACCCCATTCTCCTGCCTTCTCCCCATAACCCTTGACACCTGTATTAATCAAGAATGGATCTATCTCTGCCTTAAAAATATCCAGTAACTCTGCCTCCACAGCCTTCTGTGGCAAGAAATTCCACAGGTTCACCACCTACTGACTAAATAAATGTCTCCTCATCTCCTTCCTAAAGGAACGTCCTTTAATTCTGAGGCCATGACCTCTGGGCCTAGACTCTCCCACTAGTGGAAACATCCTCTCCACTTCCACCCCATCCAGGCCTTTCACTATTCGGTATCTTTTTGCAGATGAAACAGTGACTCCAGCCACATCTTCTCCGAGGCAGATGTAAGAGATTTTGTGCCGTTATTTTAAAGAGCATTTGGAATGATTGTGTTAACATATGATGAGCGTTTGTCGGCACTGGGCTTGCACTCGCTGGAGTTTAGAAAGATGAGGGGGGGGGGGGTGGGGAGGGGGAGATCTAATTTAAACTAGCCGAATAGTGAAAGACCTGGATAGAGCGGATATGGAGAGGATGTTTCCACGAGTGGGAGAGTCGAGGACCAGAGGGCACAGCCTCTAATGAAAAGGACGTACCTTTAGAAAGGAGATGAGAAGGAATTTCTTTAGTCAGAGGGTGGTGAATCTGTGGAATTCTTTGCCACAGACGGCTGTGGAGGTCAAGTCAATGGCTATTTTTAAGGCGGAAGTCGACAGATTAGTACCGATGTCAGTGGTTATGGGGCAAATGGCCTCACTCTGCTCCTATGAACTTATGGGCTTTACTTACACCTGCACTTGTTCCGTCGGAGCCTATTGGATCTCCTGGTCAAGAGCGGAACTCGCTATCAAAACATGGAGGGGACGGGGGACACAATGTTTTGGTGGCCACGCGCGCATGCGCACACTCACACGCACGCGCGAGGCTTCAGAGGCTCAATCCAGCGCTAAAAGCGGAGATTTTAAAATCGGGATTACAAAAACTTGGGGGGGATGTCCCCCACCTCTCAAAACATGGGGGGGGACGTGTCCCCTCTGGAACCCCACTGTTTTCCACCCCTGCTCCCCTGTTCCTCTCCACCACATTGATTCCTTTCCCAATTCGGTATCTTTTTGCCAGATGAAACAGTGACTCCAGCCACATCTTCTCCGAGGCAGATGTAAGTGATTTTGTGCCGTTATTTTAAAGAGCATTTGGAATGATTGTGTTAACATATGATGAGCGTTTGTCGGCACTGGGCTTGCACTCGCTGGAGTTTAGAAAGATGAGGGGGGGGTGGGGAGGGGGAGATCTCATTTAAACTAGCCGAATAGTGAAAGACCTGGATAGAGCGGATATGGAGAGGATGTTTCCCCGAGTGGGAGAGTCGAGGACCAGAGGGCACAGCCTCTGATGAAAAGGACGTACCTTTAGAAAGGAGATGAGAAGGAATTTCTTTAGTCAGAGGGTGGTGAATCTGTGTAATTCTTTGCCACAGACGGCTGTGGAGGTCACGTCAATGGCTATTTTTAAGGCGGAAGTCGACAGATTCTTGATTAGTACCGATGTCAGTGGTTATGGGGCAAATGGCCTCACTCTGCTCCTATGAACTTATGAGCTTTACTTACACCTGCACTTGTTCCGTCGGAGCCTACTGGATCTCCTGGTCAAGAGCGGAACTCGCTATCAAAACATGGAGGGGACGGGGGACACAATGTTTTGGTGGCCACGCGCGCATGCGCACACTCACACACACACGCGCGAGGCTTCGGAGGCTCAATCCAGCGCTAAAAGCGGAGATTTTAAAATCGGGATTACAAAAGCTTGGGGGGAATGTCCCCCACCTCTCAAAACATGGGGGGGGACGTGTCCCCTCTGGAACCCCGTGTTTTCCACCCCTGCTCCTGTTGTTGACCATTTTGCTTCCTCCCCAATCTTCTTTTTATCTAGTTTTATCTATCTGGTTAGCGCGGACTCGGCCTGTTTCCACGTTGTCTCTGAAGTCTAGTCTAAAGCATTAACTGAGTAAGCAAGAACATGGAAGATGTAATATGAGTTGGGTAAAAGGGGCCGAATGGCCTGTTTCCATGCTACATCTCTAAAGCCTAAAGCATAAACTGAGTGAAGATAGATGCAAAAAACTGGAGTTACTCAGCGGGGCAGCATCTCTAGTGAGAAGGAATGGGTGACATTTCGGGTCGAGACACTTCTTCAGACTGGTAAGGGATAAGGGAAACGAGAGATATAGACGATGATGTAGAGAGATACAGAACCATGAATGACAGATATGCAAAAAAGTAACGTTGATAAAGGAAACACGCCATTAATAGCTGTTTATTGGGTGGAAAACGAAAAGCTTTTGCATATCTTTCATTCATTGTTCATTATCTCTCCACATCATCGTCCATATCTCTTGTTTCCTTTCTCCCTAACCAGCCTGAAGAAGGGTCACCACCCGAAACGTCACCCATCCCTTCTCTCCAGAGATGCTGCCTGTCCCGCTGAGTTACTCCAGCTTTTTGTGTCTATCTTCGGTTTAAACCAGCATCTGCAGTTCCTTCCTACACATGAACTGAGTGAGTCAGCACGACATGGAAGATGGAATATAATGGGCCGAAGGGCCTGTTTCCAAGCTGCATCTCTCTCAAAGTCCCAAAAGGCCTCCCAGGTGCTAATTGAGAAAGGGCTGTTGTAATGAATATTGCCGTGATATAGGGACTCGACCCGAAACGTCACCCATTCCTTCACTCCAGAGATGCTACCTGTCCCGCTGAGTTACCGACTACAGCATTCTGTGCCTATTGCCATGAAATAATCGGCAAGAAATCACAGATGAGACACGGAAATTAACAATCCTTCCCTGGGGTGAGCTGACAGGCGGAGCCCGACAAATAGAATTTTTGTTATAATTTACAGCCTAAATATCATCCTCCAACGACAGCAGCGTCTGAGCGAATGTTGGTGGGGAATACCAAGTGGGATGCCTTCCGTGCTTTGTATGCAGTGCAGCAGCGCTGTCTGCATATCTTGCCAGGCCACGCTGGTCACCATGCCCCAGTGAACCCACGATTGAGATCAGCTCGTCTCATGGATAGAAAGGTTCGGCGCTCATCTCGAACACATCGGCGATGCGGACCAGCTTAGACCCAGTGAAGGTCATCTGAATATTGGCTGCGTTACCGCCATGTCTCGATCCTGCTTTTGCTCTCTCATCGATTCAATCATTTATCGCTTTCAAGGGTTACTTTGCTGTTTACAAATTCTCTCTCTCTCTCTCTCTCTCTCTCTCTCTCTCTCTCTCTCTCTCTCTCTCTCTCTCTCTCTCTCTCTCTCTCTCTCTCTCTCTCTCTCTCTCTCTCTCTCTCTCTCTCTCTCTCTCTCTCTCTCTCTCAATCTCGATCTCTATATTTTTCTCTCTATTCCTATCTCTATTTCTCGCTATATCTATCTATTTATCTTTCTCTCTATCCACCTCTCTCTATCCAGTTCTATCCATCTCTATATCTCTCTAGTTTGATCTATCCATCTCTCTTTATCTTTCTCTCTCTCTCTCTCCCTCTTCTCTCTATTTCTCTATGTCTGTGGAATTCTCTGTCTCAGAGGGCGGTGGAGGCAGGTTCTCTGGATGCTTTCAAGAGAGAGCTAGATAGGTGTCTTAAAAATAGCGGAGTCACGGGATATGGGGTGAAGGCAGGAATGGGGTACTGATTGGGGATGATCAGCCATGATCACGTTGAATGGCGGTGCTGGCTTGATCTGGTCCCTAGACCTACAGGCACCATTCAGAACTTCTTATTTCTGCAGAGCACACCAGATTTGACCAAAATGGCCTAGCAATACATGAGTCCTTACTAAATTTTGGTACTGTGGCTACTCGGTTTTAGCCAGGATTAACAGATACATGATTATGTTTAGTGCAAGGTAAAGCCAGCAAAGTCCAGTCAAGGATAGTCCGAGGGTCACTAAAGAGGTAGATAGTAGTTCAGCACTGCTCTCTGGTTATGGTAGGATGATTCAGTTGCCTGATAACAGCTGGGAAGAAACTGTCCCTGAATCTGGAGGTGTGCGTTTTCACACTTCTATACCTTTTGCCTAATGGGTGAGGGGAGAAGAGGGAGTGGCCAGGTTGCGATTCGACCCTTGATTATGCTGCTGACCTTGCCGAGGCAGCGTGAGGTATAAATGGAATCAATAATATTAGTTAATAATAATTCAGTAAATACATGGCATTCTGAAAGTAGTCAGACCCCTTCACTTTTTCCACATTTTGTTACGTTACAGCCTTTTTCTTAAATTGATTAAATTCAATTTTGTTATCATCAATCTACACACAATACCTCATAATATAAAAGTGAAACAGGTGTTAGAAATTTTTGCAATGTAATTAAACTATCACATTTACATAAGTATTCAGACCCTTTGCTATGACACTCAAAATTGAGCTTGGATACATCATGTTTCCATTGATTATCCTTGAGATGTTTCTAAAACTTGATTGGAGTCCACCAGTGGTAAATTAAATTGATTGGACATGATTTGGAAAGGCACACACCTGTCTATATAAGGTACCACAGTTAACGGTGCATGTCAGAGCAAAAACCAAGCCGTGAAGATGAAGGAATTGTCCATAGACCTCCGGGACAGGATTGTGTCGAGACACAGATCTAGGGAAGGGTATGAAACAATTTCTGCAGCATTGCAGGCCCCAAAGAGCACAGTGGCCTCCATCATTCTTAAATGGAAGAACTTTGAAGGACCGGGACTCTACATAGAGCTGGCCGCCCAGCCAGACTGAGCAATCGGGGGGAAAATTGCTTTGGTCAGGGAGGTGACCAAGAACTCGATGGTCACTCTGACAGAGCTCCAGAGTTCCTCTGTGGCGATGAGAGAACTTTCCGGAAGGACAACTATATCTGCAGCACTCCACCAATCAGGCCTTTATGTTAGAGTGGCCAGACGGAAGCCACTCCTCAGTAAAAGGCACATGGAGTTTGTCAAAAGGCTTGGAGTTTGCCAAAAGGCATGAGAAACAAGGTCTGAAGAACTAACTGAAAAACTCTTTGGTCCGAATGCCAAGTGTCACGTCTGGAGGAAACCAGGTACCGCTCATCACCTGGACAATACCATACCTACGGTGAAGCATGGCGGTGGCAGCATCATGATGTGGGGATGTTTTTCAGCGGCAGGAACTGGGAGACTAGTCAGGTTCGAGGGAAAGATGAACGGAGCAAAGTACAGAGAGATCCTTGATGAAAACCTGCTCCAGAGCGTTCAGGACCTCAGACTGGGGCAGAGGTTCACCTTCCAACAGGACGATGACCCGAAGCACGCAGCCAGGACAACGCACTAGTAGCTTCATGACATGTCTGTGAATGTCCTTGAGTGGCCCAGCCAGAGCCCGGACTTGAATCCGATCAAATATCTCTAGAGAGACCTGAAAACAGCTGTGCATCGACGCTCCCCATCCAACCTGACAGAGCTTGAGAGGATCTGCAGGGAAGAAAGGGAGAAATTACCTAAATACAGGTGTGCCAAGCTTGTAGAATCATACCCAAGAAGACTTGAGGCTGTAACCACTGCCTAAGGTACCTCAACAAAGTATCGAGAAAAGGTTCTGAATACTGATGTAAATGTGATATTTCAGTTATTTACATTTAATTACTTTGCAAACATTTCTAAACACTTGTTTCACTTTTTAATTATGGGGTATTGTGTATAGAATGATGATTAAAAAAAAATGTTTTAATCCATTTTAGAATAAGGCTGTAACGTAACAAATTGTGGAAAAAGTGAAGGGGTCTGAATACTTTCTGAATGCACTGTATATTAAAGATGGGGATCATTTACAAACAGGAATGGTATACCGACTGTGCTGGCAAACAGTTGCTTAATGAATTTAAATACAATACGTATAAAAAGATCGTGTTTTCCTACTAAAGTACTACACAGCGTCAATTATAGAAGGTGCCACAATATTTGATAAATTATCCCTTCATGCACGATAGAATTTGACTCATTGAGCTTGTGCTAAAGGGTTTAGCTGTGAACGCAATGTTCTTGTCAGCGCGAGGTCGAACAGATATGGAGATCTAGCTATGGACACATTGGGTAGCTGACATCAAGCCAAGAAGAACCCGGGTTCCTGGTGCTGTATGGCGGCAGCTCTAACGCTGCGCCACCGTGCCGCTCTAAGTGCTCTTGTTAAATGTCCTCTCTGTTATTATGTAGAAACTGCAGCTCGTAAAGTAGGAAGTGGAGACAAGGAACTGCAGATGCTGGTTTAAAAAAAAAAAGACACAAAGTGCAGGGTAACTCAGTGGGTCAGGCATCATCTCTGGCAGCATCTCTGGATAGGTGATGTCTCGGGTTTGGCGGGAGACGTTTCTCACTGACTCGTCAATTCTCAGGCTCCACACATTTGCTAGGCTTTGTCCCACCCATTACAATCAATCTCTGGAAAGGTTCCAACCCAAAACGCCACACATCCATTCCCTCCACAGATGCTGCCAGACTCACTGAGTTACTCCAGCACTTTGTCTTTCACTCAACGTTTCAGCATCTGCAGTTTCTTGTGGCTCAAGAGACAGTAGACAATAGGTGTGGGCCATTCGAGCCAGCACCGCCGTTCAATGTGATCGTGGCTGATCATCCACAATCAGTACCCCGTTCCTGCCTTCCCCCCATATCCTTTGACTCCGTTATCTTCAAGAGCTCTGTCTAGCTCTCTCTTGAAAGCATCCCGAGAACCAGCCTCCACCGCCCATTGAGGCAGAGAATTCCACAGACTCGCAACACTCTCTGTGTGAAAAACGTTTTCCTCATCTCTGTTCCAAATGGCTTACTCCTTATTCTTAAACTGTGGTTCCATTAGACTTTAAAGACACAGCATGGAAACAGCTCTTTTGGCCCACCGAATCCGCACCACCTGGCCGTACCCTACACACACACAAGGGACAATTTACATTTATACCAAGCCAATTCACCTACAAACTTGTATGGGTCTGGTGTGTGTGAGGAAACCGGAGCACTCCCAGAGAAAACCCACGCAGGTCAAGTCAAGTCAAGTTTATTCGTCACATGCACATACGAGATGTGCAGTGAAATGAAAGTGGCAATGCTTGCGGAATGTGCAAAAAAAAAACCACAAAACAGAATGGAACAGGCTCACATATTCACGGGGAGAATGTACAAACTCCATACAGGCAGCACCCGTAGTTAGGATTGAACCCGGGTCCCTGGTGCTGGGAGGCAGCAACTCCACCACTGCACCGTCACGCAGCCCCCTGTTTTATGCTCTATTTTCCAACACAGTGGAAACTTTGGGAGATCATCCGTGGTAACCTGCACGTTTAAATACCAAGTTTCAAGCCAGCAGCAGCCACGGTTTGCATGATATTTCTTTCTTCTACGAGGAACGTTGGGCAGGGCGGAGACGCAGCGGTAGTTACTCCAGCATTTTGTGTCCATCTTCGGTGTAAGCCAGCACCTGCAGTTCCTTCCTACATACGACACTGTCACCGCTTGGGGTTCCGGTTTTCTCCCACACTCCAGACCCGTGCAGGACTTGCCTTCTAATGGGGCTTTCACACGGGGCGACTTGACGCAAGAGGAAACCAGAGTTGAACATCGTGGGAACCTCGTACGATAACCGTAGGGCATTCGTGGACCACCGTGGCGCTAACGGCAGGTACTCGTGTAACTTGTTGACTCGGGAGAAAATTCAAGCAAGCTTGAATTTCTCCAAGAGTGACTTGTACACTTGTGGTTGAACATTGAAACATTATATGGACGTTGTGGCCAGTGCAATATCCGTAATAACTCTTGCGTGTACCGTGGGAACTCCTGCGAACGGTGAACCTGGAAGCTGGACAGAGGGGACAGAAGGTGAGTAAAAAAGGTGTTCTCAATGTCTCCAATGGAACATGTGTCCATCGAGGACGTCCCACCTCATTGTCATTGTTGGAGAATCTTTTTCACTGGAACACGCAGAGATGGCTCCCAGAAACGCTCAAAGAAAGCGGGTAAAGCATGTCAAAAAGGTTTTTGCCATGCAGGAGAATGAGGAGGAGACGCAGCAAGAGAGACAGGTGGAGAGGCAACAGGAGATGCCAGAGATAACACTGCCTGTGGGCTCCTTGGAGCAGGGAGAGGGTGAGCAAGGTGGATTTCAGATTGCCTCCCCAGTAGCCGTTGTAGGAATAGCCTCAGCAGACGCGTATATAAAGGGAAGATGGCAGAAGGTAAGGCCATATAACTTCACCAGGGAACAAGAGGGGGAACTTGTAGAATGGTACCAATTCAACGAAATTCTTTACGATAAATCCAGGAAATACGGGAAAGCTCGGGAGATGGACAAGTCACTCGCACAAATAACAGAAATGCCGAGTACCCGTGGGAACTCTTTATCTACCCCCCGTTATATCATGTGATATCGTGCTAGACCACGACCACTTCACTCTGATTACATCTTGCGTCAAGTCGCCCCGTGAGAAAGCCCCATTAGTTTCTTTGACATGCCGGAGGAAATTGCAGTTGAAATCTCAGCGGGCAATCTAAGCGACGGGCAACCCACAACAAATGTACGACGACAATTATCATTTATGCTTTGGCGACATTCGCAGTCGTGAGAATGCCGCCTTTGTTCTGGCAGCCCTTCGCTGAAGAAATGGATGTGTTGAGAAGAAGCAATTCAAGCGTTCCCATAGGGATCGTTGTTGAACAATGACAATCTGCTGCTTTTTATGTGCAAGATTTTTGAGGTTTAGTTGTGTAGGAACAAACGTCATTTGTCTTAAGTACATCCTACAATTAAGTCTCCAACTGTATGAATAAACATCCTAGCCCACGGCCTCACCATTTACTCAGAGAGCAGCTATTTACCATGCCTCGTACATGGCTAATGAATGACAATTATACCTCCAGGACTATGAACCCTCACTAACCAATGTTACAGTCAAAGGAATTGTTATAGAAACATAGAAAATAGGTGCAGGCGTAGGCTATTCGGCCCTTCCAGCCTGCACCGCCATTCAATATGATCATGGCTGATCATCAAACTCAGTATCCCGTACCTGCCTTCTGTCCATACCCCCTGATCCCTCTAGCCACAAGGGCCACATCTAACTCCCTCTTAAATATAGCCAATGAACTGGCCTCAACTATCTTCTGTGGCAGAGATTCACCACTCTCTGCGCGAAAAATGTTTTTCTCATCTCGGTTCTAAAGGATTTCCCCTCTATCCTTAAGCTGTGACCCCCTTGTCCTGGACTTCCCCAACATCTTGCAGGAACTCTCTGCCACAGAAGGTAGTTGAGGCCAGTTCATTGGCTATATTTAAGAGGGAGTTAGATGTGGCCCCTCAATCTCCTAAATTCTAGCGAGTACAATCCGAGTCTATCCAGTCTTCATATGAAAGTCCTGACATCCCAGGAATCAGTCTGGTGAACCTTCTCTGCACTCCCTCTATGGCAATAATGTCCTTCCTCAGATTTGGAGACCAAACCTGAAGGTTGAACAATGGTGGTATCTCTATGTCAAAAGCTCTATATAAAAATGCCCATAGATACTTAAAACCACTTCAGGGTGTCACAGTGGCGCAGCGGCAGCAATGCTGCCTCACAGCACCAGAGCATCCCGGTTCGTTCCTGACATCTGTGCGGAGTTTGCATGTTGCTATCTGTGCGGAGTTTGCATGTTCTCCCTGTGACTGCATAAGTTTCCTCCAGGTTCTTTAGACTTTACGTTAGACTTTAGAGATATACTGTGTGGAAAGAAACCTGTCGGATCACGGAGTCCGCGCCGACCATGTGATCACCCCGTACACCCGCACTATCCTACACATTAGGGGAAATTTTACAACTTTACCAAAACCAATTAACCTACAAACTTGGGCATCTTTAGAGTGTAGGTTGGAAACTGGAGCACCCGGGGAAAACCCACAGGGAAAACCTGCAAACTCCGTTCAGACAGCACCCATAGTCAGGATCGAACACTGGTTTAGTCAGAGGGTGGTGAATCTGTTGGATTCTTTGCCACAGAAGACTGTGGAGGCCAGTTCAATGTATATTTTTAAGGCATCAGAGTTAGATAGATTCTTGTTTAGTACGGGTGTCAAGGGTTATGGGGAGAAGGCAGGAGAATGGGGTTAGAAGGAAGAGATAGATCAGCCATGATTGAATGGCGGTGTAGACTGATGGGCCAAATGGCCTAATTCTGCTCCTATCACTTATGACCTTATGAAAAAGGGTTTGTTTTCATGCTGTATCTCTAAACTAAATTAAAATGTATTTGAAGGTATCACCTTATGTATTCTGGTCACTATCTTTGTTGTGTCATCTGTATGCATGAGTCGGTCCACATTAAACCAAATACATGCTATTTCCTCCCCAATTCCAACGATGTGCCGGTTTGAAGGTTAATTACCCTCTGTGAATTGGCCCTCACTTCTGAGGTCTGAGGTTCCCACCTGCTTTAAAAGGCATCAATAATACTGGTGCCCAAGAAGAGCAGTGCCACTAACATATGTGGTGATGAAGTGCTTTGAGAGGTTGATTATGGTGCATGTCAACTCCTACCTCGACGAGAACCTGGTCCCACTGCAGTTCGCTTACCACCACAACAGATCAATGGTGGATGCGATCTCACTGGCTCTCCACTCCGCACTGGACAACTTGGACAACAGAAACTCATATGTCATTGACGACAGCTCCCCGTTTAACACCATCACCCCCTCCAAGCTGGTGAACAAGCTTTCAGGATCTGGATCTCTGCGCATCCCTCTGCAATTGGATCCTCGACTTCCTCATCAACAGACAACAGTCTGTCCGTATTGGTGGAAATGTGTCAGCCTCAATAACAATCAGCACGGGAGCACCTCAAGGCTGCGTGCTCAGCCCCCTGCTGTACTCACTCTATACTCATGACTGTGTAACTGGACATAGTGCGAACTCCATCATCAAGTTTGCCGACGACACCACTGTTGTGGGACAAATCACTGACGGTGACGAGTCAGAGTATAGAAGTGAGATCGACTGATTGACCAAATGGTGCCAGCACAATAACCTGGCCCTCAACACCAAGGAACTGATTGTGGACTTAGGAAGGGGTAAAATGGGGACCCACAGTCTCGTTTATATCAACGGGTCGATGGTGGAAAGGGTCAAGAACTTCAAATACCTGGGCGTGCATATTTCCGAAGATCTTTCCTGGTCCCAGCACACTGATGCAATTATAAAAAAAAACTGCACACAGTGCCGCTACTTCCTGAGAAGATTACGGAGAGTCGGCATGTCAAAGAGGACTCTCTTGAACTTCTATCGGTGCACAGTAGAGAGCATGCTGACCGGTTGCATCGTGGCCTGGTTCAGCAACTTGAACATCCAGGAGCAGAAAAGAATGCAGAAAGTTGTGACCACTGCCCAGTCCATTATCAGCTCTGACCTCCCCACCATCGAAGGGATCTATCGCAGTCGCTGCCTTAAAAAGGTTGCCAACATCATCAAGGACTCGCCCCATCCTGGCCACACACTCATCTCTCCGCTGCCATCAGGTAGAAGGTACAGGAGCCTGAAATCTGTTACATCCAGGTTCAGGAACAGCTTATTCCCCACAGACATCAGGCTATTAAACTCACCATCAAACAAACTCTGAACTATAACAGCATATTGCACTTTACCTGTTTATTTATGTGTTTCTATATGGTCTATGCTATATAGACACACTGAACTGTTCTGTATTTATGCTTACAATACTCTGTTGTGCTGCAGCAAGTAAGAATTTCATTATCCTACCTGGGACACATGACAAACTTTCTTAACCTGACTGTGTGTAGGGAGTGGATGATAAAGTGTGATAACATAGAACCAGTGTGAACGGTTTATCGATAAACAGCATGGACTCGGTGGGCTGAAGGGCCTGTTTCCATGCTGTATCTCTGTACTAAACCAAATCACCAAGACTGAGGCAAGATTTTGGAACAGTTGGCGACAGTTTGGGTAGGACGGTGGTGCAGCGGTAGAGTTGCTGCCTTACAGCTCCAGAGACCCAGGTTCGATCTCGACTACGGGTGCTGCCTGTACGGAGTTTGTACATTCTCCCCATGATAGCGTGGACTTTCTCTGAGAACTTCAATTTCCTCCCACACTCCAAAGACGTACAGGTTTGTAGGTTAATTAATTGGCTTGGTGTAAATGTAAAAAAATCCTGACTACAGCTCCTGTTAGGCAGCAACACTACCGCTGTGCCACCTTTTTAGGCGCCTGCAGGAGACTATGCGGTTGCCATATGGTCGCCACATGTTCACGGGTGGTTGCCGGGGAGTTGCCTTCATGGTCGTGAGGATGTCCCGCATTCTGGGAACTCCCTAGTGTGTGTAGGATAGTGCTAGTAACATAGAAACATAGAAAATAGATGCAGGAGGAGGCCATTCGGCCCCGAGCCAGCACCGCCAGTGTGCGGAGATCGCTGGTCAATGCGGACTCGATGGGCTGAAGGGCCTGTTTCCGTGCTGTATTGCTAAGCTGAAGTAAACTAGTCTGAAGAAGGGTCTTGACCTGAAACTTCACCCATTCCTTCTCTCCAGAGATGCTGCCTGACCCGCTGAGTTACTCCAGCATTTTGTGTCGACCTTCGTTGAAACCAGCATCTGCAGTCCCTTCCCAAATGCCTGAACTGGAGCTGTCTTTTCGGATTTGCCTTTGACATCAGACACCTTCTGACATGACAGCTCATTATTCAAGCTTTCAACAGTTGTCCAGTGCCCCAAAGCTCTGAGGCTTAACGGCAGCCTAATACACATCTATCTTAGTGACAAGATTAGTCAAACGTGAATGCTTCATAACAGGCCTGCCGCAGAAGTCTGCACTCGCCCCGAGTTTTCTCGATCTCGAAATGACTGAAAATATAAAGAGATCTGCAAATGTTAGAAATCTGAAAAAAAAAAAAAAAAAAAAAAAGCAGGTCAGGCCTCTTCTGTGGAAACTAAATCTATCGGTTTAGATGAGTTTAGAGAAACAACATGGCAAGACTGGCCCTTCGGCCCACCGAGTACGCACCAACCAGTGAACACTCGTACACAAGCATTTCGTTGTCTCTGTACTGTACACTGCAACAATGACAATAACGTTTGAATCTGAATCTGACTGTCCCGCATGCCAGGGATGATATATTTTGATTTTTAATGAAGCCAATTAACCTACAAACCTGTACGCCTTTGGAGTGTGGGAGGAAACCGGAGCACCCGGGGAAAACCCACGCAGGTCACGGGGAGAACGTACAAACTCCATACAGACAGTTCCTGTAGTCAGGATCGTACCCAGGTCTCTGGCGCTGTTAGGCAGCAACTCTACCGCTGTGCCACCGTACCGCCCTTTGGTTAAGTTTAATTTAGTTATTGTCATGTGTGCCGAGGTACAGTGAAAAGCTTTTCTGCCGCGTGCTATCCAGTCAACGGAAAGACTACACGTGATTACAATCAAACATCCACAGTTGTACAGATGCAGGATAAAACGAATAATGCTGAGTGCATGGTAAATTACAGTAAAGTCTGTTTATAGATAATCTGAGGTTTCCAATGAGGTCGATGATAGGCCGTGACCACTCTCTAGACGTTGTTAAGATGGTTCAGTTGCCTAATAACAGCAGGGAAGAAACAGTCCATGAATCTGGAGGTGTGCGTTTTTCACACTTCTGTGCCTCTGGCGTGATGGGAGAGGGGAGAAGAGAGAGTGTCGGGGCCGGTGGGCAAGTTGGGCTGAAGGTAGACACAAGATGCTGGAGTAACTCAGAGAGGTGACGTGGTGGGTCGAGACCCTTCTTCAGGCTGAAGGGCCTGTTTCCAGACTGCATGGCTCCATGTCTCTGTGTGAAAGCGAATGGTATGTTAGCATTCATAGCAAAAGGATTTGAGTATAGGAGCAGGGAGATTCTACTGCAGTTGTACAGGGTCTTGGTGAGACCACACCTGGAGTATTGCGTGCAGTTTTGGTCTCCAAATCTGAGGAAAGACAAGGGCGTACAGAGAAGGTTCACCAGACTGATTCCTGGGATGTCAGGACTTTCACATGAAGAAGGACTGGATAGACTCGGCTTGTACTCGCTAGAATTTAGAAGTTTGAGGGGGGATCTTATAGAAACTTACAAAATTTTTAAGGGGTTGGACAGGCTAGATGCAGGAAGATTGTTCCCGATGTTGGGGAAGTCCAGGACAAGGGGTCACAGTTTAAGGATAGACGGGAAATCCTTTAGGACCGAGATGAGAATAACATTTTTTACACAGAGAGTGGTGAATCTCTGAAACTCTCTGCCACAGAAGGTAGTTGAGGCCAGTTCATTGGCTATATTTAAGAGGGAGTTAGATGTGGCCCTTGTGGCTAAAGTGATCAGGGGGTATGGAGAGAAGGCAGGTACTGGATACTGAGTTGGATGATCAGCCATGATCACATTGAATGGCGGTGCAGGCACGAATGGCTGAATAGCCTACTCCTGCACCTATTTTCTATGTTTCTATGACACTCTGTGACTAAGCTGCTGACGAATTTCACCTGGGGAGACTTCTAATGTGAGGTGCCAAAAACTTAGCTCGCGTCATGGAGCAGGACAGGCTAATCCTCCTGGGCCGGGCAATGTCAGTGACAGAGTGGGAAAAGCTGCCACCTGGCAGAAAGCCGCAAATTGACAGGAGGGGAGTAGGTGACGGCTAACTCTTAACCCGAGACCTCCTCCTAACAAAATATTTCGGTTTCGACAAGTGCAAACATTTGACACGTATTGGTCTTGTTAAAACATCATAAGTGATAGGAGGCCATTCGGCCCATCAACTCTATTCCGCCATTCAATCATGGCTGGTCTACCTCTCCCTCCTATCCCCATTCTCCTGCCTTCACCCATAACCCCCGACACCCGTACTAATCAAGAAAATCTGCTTTAAAAAATATCCATTGACTTGGCCTCCACATCCTTCTGTAGCAAAGAATTCCACAGATTCACCACCCTCTGATTAAAGAAACTTCTCCTCATTTCCTTCCGAAAAGAAGTCCTTTAATTTTGAGTCTATGACCTCTAGTCTTGGACACACACTTCCACGTGGAAAAATCCTCTCCTCATCCACTCAATCCAAGTCTTTCACTATTTGGTAAGTTTCAATGATGTCCCTCCCTTATCCTTCTCCACTCCAGAGAGTGCAGGCCCAGTGCCGTCAAACGCTCATCATAAGTTAACCCGCTCATTCCCGGGATCATTCTTGTAATAGGCCTGTCGCCACATGTTTGCTGATGGTTGCCGGTGAGTTGCCTTCATGGACCGTGAGGAGTTCCCGCGTTCTGTGAACTAGTCGCGGCCTCATTATGGTCGCCACGAATTTTCCAACATTCAAAATTAGCGGCGACTAGAATTAAGCCGCCATGGAGAGTAGCGAGAATTCTCGTGCCATAGGTGGGTTGCTAGGAGGTCCTAGTGGGTTGCCAAGAGGTCGAAGGTTCTCTTAGGTTCACGTAGGTTGTAGCCGGTGCTGACCGGTGAATTTCATTGGCTCATTGGGGAAAAAAACGTAAGCAGTAGTTTTCAGAACCAAGGATAACCGACCGGTAATGTTAAATGTCCGCCGAGCTTCACAGCCGTGTATCTCTAGCTTCTTGTCTCCATTCCTTCTCCCCCCCATCCCCTTTTAAAGGACTTTAGCCGTCTTAATTACAGCTCCAACCTTCCTGTTCATTGTGGTGTGTGTCTGTATAATCTTGGCCTTGCACCATGTGAATTTCACTCAGACAGCGCTTCCCCCACTTGCCCTGTCCCCCGCCTGCATAATGGGCTGGTGAAGGAAGCATTGTGTGTATGTGTGTGTGTTCCACTCTGACAGCCACCATTCCAGTCGCCGTTTTTTGTTAGGTGACTGCCGGCAACTTAACAGTCGCTTGCAGTCGCCTGAAAAATCGCCAATGTAAGCTTCTCAGGGCGGCATGGTGGCAGAGCAGTAGAGTTGCTGCCTGACAGCGCCAGGGACCCGGGTTTGATCCCGACTACGGATCCTTATAACATTTTGCACAGCGCCTTCACTGGAACGAACAAACAAACAAACGAGTGCAGGCTTATCCCCTGGGCAGAGGATTCTAAAACTAGAGTGCACCCCCCCCCCCCACCCACTCCCCCGCACTGGGTCCCCTTTTGTTCTCCCACTGTCCCTCATGGTGGTCCCCCCCATGCTGGGGTCCCCGTTGTTCTTCACGGAGGCCCCCCTACGCTGGGTCCCCATTGACCTATGGTGTGTAGATAAACATAACGCTGTGATATTCCACATAGCTTAAAATCCATGGCTGGGTATCATGTTCCCGAGTGTGAACTGCAAAAGAAGCTCAAGTTCCCCCTGAGAGCAGCTGAGAGCTTTCACTCCCTTTTATAATGTTTTGCAAGAACCCTATTCATAGTCTCGGCCCTGTGTCACCGTGTTCCAAACGTTGGAAACAAACGAGGATCATTGTAGTTCTGACTGACCTTGAAACCACTGCCATTGTGTCTTTTCACAAAAACAAGTCCAGAAAAGGTCATGTGATTGGAGTGGAATTAGGCCATTCGGCCCATCACTCCACAATTCAATCGTGGCTGATCTATCTCTCCCTCCTAACCCCCCTTTCTCCTGCCTTCTCCGCATAACCTCTGACACCCATACTAATCAAGAATCCTTCGACTTCCCTTCGACTATGATGAAGACTATCTACGACTACCTTTGACTACCCTTGATTACCTACGACTAACATTCCGACCTACTACGACTAAACCTATGAGTAAAAAATGTATCGATTTTTTTCCATGGCAACTTTTTACTCACGGGCATTTTTTTGATATATTGAAAAATCGCCGCGACCTAGCTGAGGCCTCGAGTATGCGGAGTTACGAAGATCTCCTACGACCTTGTGTCGACCATGCTGCGAGTACAAGTCGAGGGCAAACTTGCGGATTAGGTTGCCGTGGTGGGACAGGCCCTTTACAGTGCCTAGCTTCCTGTTGCGTGCTATCCAGTTAGTGGAAAGACTATACATGATTACATCTCACGGTGGCGCAGTGGTAAAGTTGCTACCTTACAGCGCCAGTGACCTGGGTTCGATCCTGACTACGTGTGCTGTCTGTACAGATTATGTACATCCCCACCGTGACCTGCATGGTTTTTTGCCGGTTTCCTCCCACATTACAAAGATGTCCAGGTTTGTAGGTTAAGTGGCTTGGTATAATTGTAAGTGTGTAAGTGTGCGGGGATCGCTGGTCGCTGTGGGCTCTGTGAACCCTGTATCCTCTCTGTATCTGCAAACTAAACTAAAATTAAACCCAACGAAACAATCGAGACATCCACAGTGTGCAGATACAAGATAAAGGGAATAACGTTTTGTGCAAGATAAACTCCAGTCAAGTCCACTGAAGTAGGGCGTCCGTCTCCAAACTAAACTAGCTTGAAAGAGTTCATGGTCGATAGAGCCACAGCTGCTTCTTGCCGTGGCTGGGAGCCACGCGTGAGTAATGTCTCACCACATTACATGCAGCGTGAGCATTGGGACTTTTGCGCTGAAGCAAGTGATAATGTTTCCTTTACATCAGCATCCTTGATTGATTGAAGGACACACACGATGCAGTCCACGCTAGCCGTCGATCAGCTGCATGCACTAGCTCAATGTCATCCTGTTTTCTCTTCCGTGGTGGGAGCCTCGGCGGTGGCGGTGGAGCCTCGGCGGTGGCGGTGGAGCCTCAGCGGTGGTGAAGCCTCATGGGTCGACCCGCGGTCGGCAGCCGATGAGAGCATGTGAGGAAGCGCCGTGAGGGAGGAGGAAGAACAATGGATAATGAGTATTCCATTCCATGTCTATACAAAGAGCATGCCCTCGGTATAAAAGAACATGCCTTCAGAAGGGAGATGAGGAGGAATTTCTTTAGCAAGAGGGTGGTGAATCTGTATTTACTTCTGGAGTTTATACGTTCTCCCTGATACTGCGTGGGTTTTCTCCAGGTGCTCCTGTTTCCACCCACACCCACAACCCTCTAAACCTGTCCTATCCATTAACCTGCCTCAACGTTTCTCAAACTATGTGATAGTACCTGCTAAACATTGCGATTGTACCTGCTATTAGTGGGATAGCGCTAGTGTGCGGGGTGATCGCAGGTCGGCGTGGACCCGGTGAGCCGAAGGGCCTATTTCCGCGCTGTATCTCCAAGCTAAATCAGCGTCCTGCTCTAGTGTTCTACCACTAAACAGGACAATTCTGAAGAAGGGTCTCGACCCGAAACTTCATCCATTCCTCCTCTCCAGAGATGCTGCCTGTCCCGCTGAGTTACTCCAGCTTTTGGTGTCTATCTTCAGGACAATTCTTTTGCATGCAGCAACGATTATATAAGTGACTTGCTGCCTGCAATTAGAAGGAGCAGGTGCAGATTCATCCCATATCAAGTCCTGCTCCTCTTTTCAGCACCTTTCATTTTTAGCTCTTGACATTTCTTTGAAAGATTTCTTTTATCAATTGTATTGACACTAAACTGTGGCAGGTTTCAGGCAAGGATCGCCACTTTCAGGAACCGATCGACTTGTATGCCAAGATGTCTTTGTTTATCAATGCTATCAAGGGTCGTGCTAGTAACTGTATGGGAACAATCTTCTTTCCCCTTAGTTTCAGTTGAGGTTATTGTCAGATGTACCGAGGTACAGTGAAAAGCCTTTCTTCCATGTTGTCCAGTCAGCAGAAAGACAAGACATGATTACAATCGAGCCATTTACAGTGTATAGACACATGATAAGGGAATAACGTTTAGTGCAAGGTAAAGCCGGCAAAGTCCAATCAAGGATAATCCGAGGGTCAACAAAAGAGGTAGATAGTAGTTCAGCACTGCTCTCTGGTTGTGGTAGAATGATTCAGTTGCCTGATAGCAGCTGGGAAGAAACTGTCCCTGAATCTGGAGGTGGGCGTTTTCACACTTCTGCACCTTTTACCTGATGGGAGAGGGGAGAAGAGGGAGTGGCCGGGGTGCGACTCGTCCTTGATTATGCTGCTGGCCTTGCCGAGGCAGCGTGAGGTATAAATGGAGTCAATAGAAGGGAGGTTGGTTCTGCGTGATGGTCTGGACTGCGTCCACAATTCGCTGCAATTTCCTGCAATCTTGGTTGGAGCTGTTCCCAAATCTCCCAGAGTGGAACACCTCACTTAAACTGTATCTACCCTTTCTACACCCACATGGTGGCAGAGCAGTAGAGTTGCTGCCTTACAGTGCCAGAGACCCGGGTTCGATCCCAACTACGGATCCCTATAGCATTTTAAAATTCTTAAGGAGTTGGACAGGCTAGATGCAGGAAGATTGTTCCCGATGTTGGGGAAGTCCAGGACAAGGGGTCACAGTTTAAGGATAAACGGGAAATCCTTTAGGACCGAGATGAGAAAAACATTTTTTACACAGAGAGTGGTGAATCTCTGGAACTCTCTGCCACAGAAGGTAGTTGAGGCCAGTTCATTGGCTATATTTAAGAGGGAGTTAGATGTGGCCCTTGTGGCTAAAGGTGGAAGGAGTAGGAAGAGAAGGCAGGTACAGGATACTGAGTTGGATGATCAGCCATGATCATATTGAATGGCGGTGCAGGCTTGAAGGGCCAAATGGCCTACTCCTGCACCTATTTTCTATGTTTTCTGGAAAAACCATGTGGAAATATCTAGATGGCATAAGTTTAAGATGAGAGGGGCAACTTTTAAAGGCAGTTTATTTTGCATTGAGGGTGGTGGGTGCCTGGAATTTGCTGCCAGGGGTGGATGTAGAGGTAGACCTGATGGTGACATTTCATAAACTCATGTTCTTAAATGATAGGAGCAGAATTAGACCATTTGGCCCATCAACTACTCCACCATTCAATCATGGCTGATTTATCTCTTTTCCCCCTAACCCCATTCTCCTGCCCATAACCTCTGACACCCATACTAATCGAGAATCTATCTATCTCGGCCTTAAAAATATCCACTGACTTGGTCTCCGCAGCCGTCTGTGGCAACAAATTCCACAGATTCACCACCCTCTGAGGACATTCCTCCTCATCTCCTTCCTAAAAGAACATCCTTTAATTCTGAGGCTGTGTCCTCTGGTCCTAGACTGTCCCACTAGTGGACACATCCTCTCCACATCCACTCTATCCAGGCTTTTCACTATTCGCCGGGTTTCAATGAGATCTCCCCCCTCATCGTTCTCCACTCCAGCAAGTACAGGCCCAGTTTAAAAAATATATATATTTTAATTTATTTATTAGAAGCAAATGTACAAAAATAGAACCAAACGGCAGATAAAGTAATACAGTTGTTGTACAGCTTCAATTTTAACTTTTTAGCTTTAGTTGGAAGAAAAGAAAGGAGAAAAAGCAAGAAAGAGAAAATGTGAGATGTGCAAAGATAGAACCCCTAGACTACCAACGTGATAGAAACATAGAAATTAGGTGCAGGAGTAGGCCATTCGGCCCTTCGAGCCTGCACCGCCATTCAATATGATCATGGCTGATCATCCAACTCAGTATCCCGTACCTGACTTCTCTCCATACCCTCTGATCCCCTTAGCCACAAGGGCCACATCTAACTCCCTCTTAAATATAGTCAATGAACTGGCCTCAACTACCCTCTGTGGCAGAGAGTTCCAGAGATTCACCACTCTCTGTGTGGAAAAAAGTTCTCCTCATCTCGGTTTTAAAGGATTTCCCCCTTATCCTTAAACTGTGACCCCTTGTCCTGGACTTCCCCAACATCGGGTACAATCTTCCTGCATCTAGCCTGTCCAACCCCTTAAGAATTTTGTAAGTTTCTATAAGATCCCCTCTCAATCTCCTAAATTCTAGAGAGTATGTAGCCAAAGAGGGAGTCAATGAAAGAAAGAAGAGAGGAATAGAAAAAAAAAAAATAAAATAAAAGGACACAAAGAGAAAGAAAGCAAACAGTGGTGATATACCTGCCTCGCACCCTTCTCCACCCACCTCTCTCAACCCGTAATTAGATTTAAATCCAAAATTGTGTTGTACCATACTATCCTTGTAATAAATCAATGAATGGTGTCCATGTCTTCGAAAAATGATCTGGTTTTTCTGCCAAGTCGAGTCTAATATTTTCAAGATGTATCGTCTCAGACATGTTTATACGTTAGTTAACCCACTCATTCCGGGGTTAACCCACCCATTCCAGTTGAGAAGGTTTTGGACAGGCAGGTGGATATGCTGGGAATGGAGGGGTATGGATCGCATGCAGACAGATGAGATCGGTTTATCTTGGCATTAAGTTGGCATGGGCGGTCACGGTGGCGCAGCGGTAGAATTGCAGCCTTACAGCAAATGCAGTGCCGGAGACCTGGGTTCGATCCCGACCACGGGTGCTGTCTGTGCGGAGTTTGTACGTTCTCCCCGTGACCTGCGTGGGTTTTCCCTGAGATCTTCGGTTTCCTCCCACACGCCAAAGAATTACAGGTTTGTAGGTTAATTGGCTTGGCAAATGTAAAAAAAAACTTGTCCCTAGTGGGTGTAGGATAGTGTTAGTGTGCGGGGATCGCTGGTCGGCATGGACCCAGTGGGCCGAAGGGCCTGTTGTCGTGATGTGTTTTTTTTAATGTTCTATTTTCTTTCATTGGTGCTGGCTCGAAGGGCCGAATGGCCTCCTCCTGCACCTATTTTCTATATTGCCGCACACTGAGTTCATAAACATCGATACCACATAAAAAAACATCTGCATATAATAAAACGGGTTTTGCAATGATCTCTGCTTTTATTTGACCATCTATCTTTAGATCGGTCCTTGGAAGGAATAGTGGGAATAGAGAAGCATTTAAATCTTTTGCTTCTGGACAGTTGTTTGATAATTTTTTATAGCCAGTTGTCAGGCTCCATCTTCATATCAGTCTTTTTTATGAATATCGTTTCACATCCGTAATGTGACTTCTGGCAAATGGTTTCATCTTCACGAGTCCCCAGGGCTTTTACCATGGGTGGCTGAGAGATAGCAATATAGTGTTTTGTTTAGTTTAGTTTAGTTTAGTTTAGTTTAGTTTAGAGAAACAGCCAGGAAGCAGGCCCTTCAGCCCATCGAGTCCGCACCGGCCACTGAATACCGCACATTGACACTACCCTACACACTCATCGGGCCAATTTTTTTACATTTACGTCAGTTAACCTACAACCCTGCACGTCGTTGGTGTGTGGAAGGAAACTGAAGATCTCGGAGAAAACTCATGCGGGTCACGGGGAGAACACGCAAACTCCGTACAGACAAGCATCTGTGGTCAGGATCTCACCCGGGACCCTGGTGCCATAAGGTAGCTACTCTACCACTGCGCCACCGTGCAGCCCGCTGTGTTATACATAACAGCATAAAATAGATGAAGTAGCCTCCTCTACAATGCCTGTATCCTGCCATTCAATTTAGAAGGATGAGAGAGGATCTTATAGAAACTTATAATATTTTTTAAAAACTGGACACGCTAGTTGCAGGAAAGATTGTGGGAGTCCAATACCAGGGGCCACAGTCTAAAGGGCCTGTCCCACGAGCATGTGACCTGCATGCGGCAAGCGCGGCCAAACCGGAAGCGGGGGCCACGCGGTAGGTCGAGTGAGTGACGTGAAGTTCGAGCGAAGTCTGCGGGACGTTCGCGTGTGACGTACGGCGTCGAGACGCTGCGTATGCCCGTCGAGGCGGTGCGTACGGCGTTGAGGTGGCTGCGGGCCAGCAGGCCATTGCCGTGCGGAATTTTTGAACACGGTCAGTTTTTCGGAGCGCCGAGCGATGTCGGGATCAGCTTCGCACAACTCCATACGGCTCCGGCGATCGAAGTGGGACTGGCCCCGTGAGGCCGTACTGCTCAAGCGACCACGTTAGGTCGCGTTTGCCGCATGGAGTCGCATGCTCATGGGACAGGCCCTTAAGAATAAAGGATATGGGGAGAAGGCATTCACTTTCTTCACTGCCTGCTGAACCTGCATGCTTACTTTCATTGACTGATAAACAAGGACCCCCACATCCCGTTGTACATCCCCACTTCCCAACTTGACACCATTTAGATAATAATCTGCCTTCCTGTTTTTGCTACCAAAGTGGATAACCTCACATTTATCCACATTAAACTGCATCTGCCATGCATCTGCCCACTGACCCAACCTGTCCAAGTCACCCTGCATTCTCATAGCATCCTCCTCACAGTTCACACAGCCACCCAGTTTTGTGTCATCTGCAAATTTGCTAATGTTACTTTGAATCCCTTCATCTAAATCATTGATGTATACTGTAAATAGCTGCGGTCCCAGCACCGAGCCTTGTGGTACCCCACTAGTCACTGCCTGCCATTCTGAAAGGGAACCGTTAATCCATATGCTTTGTTTCCTGTCTGCCAACCAATTTTCTATCTATGTCAGCACTCTACCCCCAATACCATGTGCCCTAATGTTGCCCACCAATCTCCTATGTGGGGCCTTATCAATTGCTTTCTGAAAGTCCAGGTACACTACATCCACTGGCTCTCCCTTGTCCATTTCCCTAGTTACATCCTCAAAAAATTCCAGATTAGTCAAGCATGATTTCCCCTTCGTAAATCCATGCTGACTCGGACCAATCCTGTTACTGCTATCCAAATGTGCGGCTATTTCATCTTTTATGATTAATTCCAGCATCTTCCCTACCACCGATGTCAGGCTAACTGGTCTCTAATTCCCTATTTTCTCTCTCCCGCGTTTCTTAAAAAGTGGGATAACATTAGCTATCTTCCAATCCACAGGAACTGATCCTGAATCTATAGAACATTGGAAAATGAACACCAATGCATGCACAATTTCGAGAGCCACTTCCTTAAGTGCCCTGGGATGCAGACCATCAAGCCCTGGGGATTTATCAGCCTTCAGTCCCATCAGTCTATCCATTTCCTGCCTAATGTGGATTTCCTTCAGTTCCTCCGTCACCCCAGATCCTCTGGCCACTAGTACATCATGAAAATTGTGTCCTCCTTAGTGAAGACGGATCCAAAGTACCTGTTCAGCTCATCTGCCATTTCCTTGTTCCCCATAATAAATTCACCTTTTTCAGTCTTCAAGGGTCCAACTTTGGTCTGAACTATTTTTTTCCTCTTCACATACCTAAAGAAGCTTTTACTATCCTCCTTTATATTCTTGGCTAGCTTACCTTCGTACCTCATCTTTTCTCCCCTTCTTGCCTTTTTAGTTATCTTCTGTTGCTCTTTAAACATTACTCAATCCTCTTGCTTTCCGCTCATCTTTGCTATGTTGTACTTCTTCTCTTTTATTTTTATATTGTCCCTGACGTCCCTTGTCAGCCATGGTCGCCCCTTACTCCCCTTGGAATCTTTAAAACCGAGATCTTCCTTTTTGGAATGAACTGATCCTGCACCTTCTGTATTATTCCCAGAAATACCTGCCATTGTTGTTCCACTGTCATCCCTGCTGGAGTATCTTTCCAGTCAACTTTGGCCAGCTCCTCCCTCATGGCTCCACAGTCCCCTTTGTTCAATTGTAACAGTTTTGTTAGAACTGGGCGGCACAGTGGCCCAGCAGCCTTACAGCGCCAGAGACCCGGTTTCAATCCTGACTACAGGTGCTGTCTTTATGGAGTTTGTACGTTTCCAAGGTTTCAAAGTCAGTTTATTGTCACATGTACCAATTAAGGTACAGTGAAATTTGAGTTACCATACGGCCATACTAAGTGAAAAGCAACAAGACATCTGCATGGGTTTTCTCCGAGATCTTCGTTTTCCTCCCACACTCCAAAGGCGTACAGGTTTGCAGGATAATTGGCTTGGTGTAAAATATAAAATTGTCCCTAGTGTGTGTAGGGTAGTGTTAAAGTGCGGGGATCACTGGTCGGTGCGGAATCGGTGGAGCCGAAGGACCTGTTTCTGCGCTGTATCTCTGAACTAAACTGAACTAAACTGCTGCCTCACAACGCCAGAGACCCAGTTTCGATCCTGACCTCGGGTTCTCCCTGTGTGGAGTTTGCATGTTCTCCCTGTGACTGCTGGGGTCACTGCATTGCATAACAAGAATAATGAGCATTCTTGAAAAGAATAAGTGTTTTTAGTGCAACTTTGGGATTTTGTTGAACCAACCACCAGACCTCGCCTCAACCTCTGTCCACTACCCAGCACCTCCATGACTCCAACCCCCCCCTCAACCCCGCACCCTTGTCGGGTCTTCACCATCCTCCCTGACCCGCTCCTTTCTGACCCTTTCTGATGCAGAACCATCTCTCCTCAACAGAGAGGCCCCACCTTCGTTCCCCTCCGCCCCCACCTCAACGAGTTCGGGGTCCGCCACCACGTAGAGCTCTTTTTCCGTTGCCTCCACCTCCGTGCCTTTTTTTATGGGAAGGAGTCCTCTCCACCGGTCCACCTCCTCTCGCACTCCCCCGGATGGCCCTCAACTCTCTTTAGACCTGTATGTTTCTAACTGCCAGCTCTGAAGAATGGTCTCAACCTGAACCATTACCATTCCTTCGCTCCAGAGATGTTGCCTGTCCCGCTGAGTTACTCTTTGGACTTTTTGTGTCTCTCTTTGATAGTATTACCCACGTGGATACTAAATATAAAATATGAATTATGACGTTAAATATCTTGTATTTTTAAGTATACAGATCTAGTTTCTGTTGTCAAGCTTTACTGCCATGAGTTCCAATGTCTCAATTGACAATGAATATTGTTTGCGCCGACTTGGCACATTCTAATTTTATCTCTCTGCTAATGATGAAGAGGCAAGAACTCAAGTTTCACAGTTCCCACTCTCGTCAGCACGCACTGCTGAGAAAGACTTGTTGATAGATTGATGGAAAGATACAGCGTGGACACAGGCCCTTCAGTCCATCGAGTCAACGCCGACCATCGATCAACAAATCCGCTCTAGTCCTGGTTATCCCACTTTAGCGATTGATCCCAATTTCATGGATTGAAAGATATAGGGTGCAAACAGGCCCTTCAGCCCATCGAATCCATCAAGAACTGAAACATAGAAGATTGTCAAGGGCTTGGACACGCTAGAGGCAGGAAACATGTTCCCGATGTTGGGGGAGTCCAGAACCAGGGGCCACAGTTTAAGAATAAGGGGTAAAAGCCATTCAGAACGGAGATGAGGAAACACTTTTTCTCACAGAGAGTGGTGAGTGTGGAATTCTCTGCCTCAGAGGGCAGTGGAGGCAGGTTCTCTGGATGCTTTCAAGAAAGAGTTAGATAGGGCTCTTAAAAATAGCGGAGTCCGGGGACATGGGGAGAAGGCAGGAATGGGGTACTGATTGGGGATGATCAGCCATGATCACATTGAATGGCGGTGCTGGGCCTACTCCTGCATCTCTTGTCTATTGTCTATTGTCGACACCGACCATCGATCACAAGTTCATTCCACACACGCTTTTGCCTCCATGTTGATCAATTGAAGAAGGGTCTCGACCTGAAATGTCAGCCATTTCTTCTCTCCAGGAATGCTGCCTGGCTGTCCTGCAGAGTTACTCCAGCATTTTGTGTCTATGTTTTATTGATTGAGTGTTGGGTCGATTGCTTGAAAGATACAGCATGGAAACAGGCCCTTCGTCCCATCGAGTCCACACCGACCACCGATCAGTTCTAGGTCACCCCACTACAGCATCCACTCCCTACGCACTAGGGGTCATGTTCAGGGGGGCAATTAATAGAAGGGCCTACAAACCTGCACGTCTCCGGGGTGAGGGAGGAAACCGGAGCACCCAGAAGAAACCCAAGCGGTCACAGGGAGAGCGTGCAAACTCCACGCCGAGAGCGCCCAAGGACAGGGTCAAAACCGGGTCTCTGGCGCTGTGAGGCAGCAGCTCTACCCCGCGTTGTAGTCAGCGCCGCCCGCGTGCGTCACCGTGCTGTCCTCGTGCTCTACCTAACGTTCCTGGGCTCCACCCTACTCTGCTCCTACCTTACCATAAGGATTTGACATTTAACCATCAATGATATGTAAACACACAACTATTATAAATATTATAAATCTCAAGTCAGTAAACTCGGAGGGAAAGTGCAACTCAGAATGAATGACCAGATACAACTGCCTGAAACCTTCATTGAAGGTCTGTGATTCATACAGTAGAATAGGCAGGACTAAAATAGGCAGTCTTTGGAGATTTGGGAGTTCATTGGGATTATTGTCTCACTAGTTAGTTTCTTCTTCTTCTTCTTAAGTCCTTTGCTCCTCCAGGGAGCATTGACCATGGACAAAAGTCCTCACCTCAATCGGTTGTTGGCAGTTCTTTTGAGAACTCCCCAGTTGAGGCCACTCTCAGACATTTCTGTCTGGACACCTCTTCTCCAGGTCTTCCTGGGGTGACCCCTTTTCCTTTTTCCTTGGGGGTTCTATTTCAGGGCCTTGCTGGGTGATGTTTGTGGCAGGTTTCCTGAGGGTGTGTCCAATCCAACTCTATTTTCTCCTTCGAATTTGTAAGTCAGTGGGCTCCTGGCTTGTTCTTTTCCACAGGTCCACATTGCTTACTGTGTCTCTCCACTCGATGTTAACTATTCTTCAAAGTTCAAGTTCAAGTTCAAGTTTATTGTCATGTGTCCCTGATAGGACAATGGAACTCTTGCTTTGCTTCAGCACACAGAACATAATAGGCATTGACTACAAAACACAGGAATAAATAAACTGATAAAGTGCAAAATGACAGATAATGGGTTATTAATGTTCAGAGTTTTGGCCAAGCCAGGTTTAATAGCCTGATGGCTGTGGGGAAGTAGCTATTCCTGAACCTGGTCGTTGCAGTCTTCAGGCTCCTGTACCTTCTACCTGAAGGTAGCAGGGAGATGAGTGTGTGGCCAGGATGGTGTGGGTCTTTGATGATACTGCCAGCCTTTTTGAGGCAGCGACTTCGATAAATCCCCTCGATGGAAGGAAGGTCAGAGCCGATGATGGACTGGGCAGTGTTTACTACTTTTTGTAGTCTCTTCCTCTCCAGGGCACTCAAGTTTCCGAACCAAGCCAAGAAACAAAGGCAGGTGTTCATGAATGTTTGCAGCCTGTTTGTAGTGTGTTTAGTTGTTTTCCAAGTCTCTGATCCATACAGCATCACCCGTTTCACAATTGAGTTAAAGATGTGTATTTTGGTGTTGATTGAGATGTGTTTGAGCTCCAGATCTTCCTGTTAAACACCACCCGAGCCTTATTGATTCTACTTTTTATGTCTGCCTCTGTCCCTCCGGTGATGTCCACAACACTGCCTAGGTTTCACATCCGTAATATGACTTCTGGCAAGTGGCTCCATCTTCATGAGTACCCTGGGCTTTTCCCATGGTTGACTGAGAGGAAGCAATATAGTGTTTAGTTTAGATTAGTTTAAGGATACAGCGCGAAAACAGGCCCTTCAGCCCACCGGGTCCGCGCCATCCAGCAATCCCCGCACATTATGGAGGCTGGATAGACTCGGCTTGTACTCGCTAGAATTTAGAAGATTGAGGGGGGATCTTATAGAAACTTACAAAATTCTTAAGGGGTTGAACAGACTAGATCCAGGAAGATTGTTCCCGATGTTGGGGAAGTCCAGGACAAGGGGTTACAGTTTAAGGATAAGGGGAAAATCTTTTAGGACCGGATGAGAAAAACATTTTTCACACAGAGAGTGGTGAATCTCTGGAACTCTCTGCCACAGAAGGTAGTTGAGGCCAGTTCATTGGCTATATTTAAGAGGGAGTTAGATGTGGCCCTTGTGGCTAAAGGGACAGGATACCGGTTGGATGATCAGCCATGAGAATGGCGGTGCAGTCAGGTGCAGGATACTGAGTTTTGGCTTGTGGGAGATGATCACAGCCACCGCGACCGCCAATATGAGAGATTCGTGATTAGTAAGGGCGTCAGAGGCTACGGGGAGATGGCAGGAGAATGGGGTTGAGAGATAAAAAATAGATCAGCCATGATCGAATGGCGGTGCAGATTCGATGGGCCGAATTGCCTAATTCTGCTCCTATGTTTTGTGGTCTTATTATAACCTCTTCTATAAACATAATTCGGGGACAAAACTTTTATTTTTTACATCTTTTTGGACCGATTGGATAGAGATTTTGCTGATATCTTTAACCTCTCACAACTAAGGCCCAGGGTACACAGCTGTTGTAAAAACACACCCATTATACCAAGTAGAGGTGATCTTATAGACGACCTTATGGCTGTTCGGTGCACCGAAGGGCCTATTTCCGTGCTGTATCTCCAGGCTAAATCAGCGTCCTGCTGTAGTGTTCTACCACTAAACAGTACAATTCTGAAAAAGTGCCTCGACCTGAAACGTCACCCATTCCTTCTCTCCAGAAATGCTGCCTGTCCCGCTGAGTTACTCCAGCATTTTGTGTCTATCTTCAGGACAATTCTTTGGCATGCAAGCAACAATTTTATAAGTTAGCTGTCAACACATAAATGACTTGCTGCCTGCAATTGGGGGGAGCAGGTGCAGATTAATCCCATATCAGGATTCCTGCTCCTCTTTTCAACACCTTTCACTTTTAGCGTTTGACATTTCTTTGTAAGATTTATTTTATCAATTGTATTGACACTAAATTGTGGCAGGTTTCAGGCAAGGATCGCCATGGGGCAGCAGCGATAATAAGATTAGGGTACTGATAATAAGATAGGGTCATGTTCGGAAGGAACTGCAGATGCTGGTTTAAACCGAAGATCGACACAAAAAGTTGGATTAACTCAGCGGGTCAGGCGGCATCTCTGGAGAAAAGGAGCAGGTGATGTTTCGGATCGAGACCCTTCTTCAGACAGAGTCAGGGGAGAGGGATACAAGAGATATACACGGCGATATGGAGAGAGATATAGAACAAATGAATGAAAGTTATGCAAAATAGTCTATCATATCAGTACATTGACTGGACTGCATCCAAATGCAACTGAGGATAGCAGTAAGCTGAGTTGTTACAACAAATGATTAATATGGAACCAATGCCAGATATCCGGTTATTCATGTGGACATCAAAAGCTGATAAAATAAAATGGAACAACGCTTAATCTGGGAAATAGTTAGACGTTGTGGAGATATTAAACCCTGATTCATGTTGATTACTCACTTAACAAAAGTATTTTTTAGAAGCATTTTCTATACTTTCTATTTACTTCAGTTTAGGAATACAGTGTGGAAACAGGTCTTTCGGCCCATCGATTCCATGCTGACAAAAATGCTGGAGAAACTCAGCGGGCAAGGTAGCATCTCTGGAGCGAAGGCATAGGTGACGTTTCAGGGTTTCGACCCAAAATGTCACCTATTCCTTCGCTCCATAGATGCTGCCTCACCTGCTGAGTTTCTCAAACATTCTTGGCTCCCTTCGATTTTTCCAGCACCTACCATATAATAACCATATAACCATATAACAATTACAGCACGGAAACAGGCCATCTCGACCCTTCTAGTCCGTGACGAACACGTATTCTCCCCTAGTCCCATCTACCTGCGCTCAGACCATAACCTTCCATTCCTTTCCCGTCCATATAACTATCTAATTTATTTTTAAATGATAAAAACGAACCTGCCTCCACCACCTTCACTGGAAGCTCATTCCACACAACCACCACTCTCTGAGTAAAGAAGACCCCCCTCATGTTACCCCTAAACTTCAGACCCTTAATTCTCAAGTCATGTCCCCTTGTTTGAATCTTCCCTACTCTCAGTGGGAAAAGCTTTTCCACGTCAACTCTGTCTATCCCTCTCATCATTTTAAAAACCTCTATCAAGTCCCCCCTTAACCTTCTGCGTTCCAGAGAATAAAGCCCTAACTTGTTCAACCTTTCTCTGTAACTTAGTTGCTGAAACCCAGGCAACATTCTAGTAAATCTCCTCTGTACTCTCTCTATTTTGTTGACATCCTTCCTATAATTAGGCGACCAAAATTGTACACCATACTCCAGAATTGGCCTCACCAATGCCTTGTACAATTTTAACATTACATCCCAACTTCTATACTCAATGCTCTGATTTATAAAGGCCAGCACACCAAAAGCTTTCTTTACCACCCTATCTACACCTGGGGTTCTTTCTTAAACCATGCTGTCCGGCGATCACTCATACACTAGTTCTATCCTAGACACTGGGGACAATGTACAGATGACAATTTACCTTCAAACCTCTTTGGAATATGTGCCCCTATGTCATTGTTAGTTTTGTTTACTTTAGTTTAGAGATAGAGGGTAGAAACACCGATTCTACGCCATCCTGCCATCCCTGCACACTAACACTATCCCACATACACTTGGGACTATATTCAATTTTACCAAGTCAATTAACCTAAAAAACCTAACCTCCTCACCACTAATACAGATAGGGGGTATTAGTGTATGCGGGTAATAACATAGCATTCTGGTAAATTTCTTCTGCACCCTCTCCAAAGCCTGCACAGGTTGACAAAATCACGAGAGGAATAGATTGGATAAACACACAGTCTCCTGCCCAGAGTAAGGGAATCGAGAAACAGAGGACATAGGTTTAAGGTGAGGGGGTGTGGAGGTGGGGAAGATTTAATAGGGACCTGAGGGGGTAACGTTTTTACACAAAGGGTGGTGGGTGTGTGGAACGAGCTGCCGGAGAAGGTACTGTGGATGTGACGGGTACTATCGCAACATTTATGAGACATTGAGACAGGTACATGTATAGGACAGGTTTAGAGGGATATGGACAAGATGCAGGCAGGTGGGATCAGTGTAGATAGGACATCTTGGTCAGTGTGGGCAAGTTGTGCCGAAGGGCCTGTTTCCATGCTGGATTACTCGAAGAGTAAAGTGACATACCTCAATTACTTGGATGGGAAAAGTTTAGAAGAAAATAGACCAAACTCCTGGTTCGAACGGAACAAAGGCTTTTCATTATACCTCGGTGCACGTGGCAATAAACTAAGCTAACCAACTAAATACACTGATGCTTTCTTGATCAGCGCATCAGTTAGATCACCAAGCATTGTATAAACGGCAAATTGGAGGTGATTCAGTCTTAACCTTATCCAGAGTGTATCACTTCAATTGATTCTATGTGAAATCTTGGTAACCATAAATCTGAATCAGCCATGATCACATTGAACCGACGCTGGCTCGAAGGGCCAAATGGCCTACCCTTGCGCATATTGTCTATTGTCTATTGAATGGGACACTTTGCCTATGGTGGACGTTGCTCTGTCTGACCTTTGCTCAGCGTCAAACGCATGTCTAAAGCAACGCAATCCGGCATGGTGGTGCAGCAGTAGAGTTGCTGCCTCATAGCGCCAGAGACCCCGGTTTGATCCTGACTGCGGGTGCTGTCTGAACGGAGTTTGTACGCTCTCCCCGTGACCTGCGTTGTGTTTCCTCCGGGATCTTCGGTTTCCTCCCACACGCCAAAGACGTACGGGTTTGTAGGTTAATTGGCTTTGACAAAATTGTAAATTGGCCCCAGCGTGTGTGGGGCGGTGTTGATGTGCGGGGATCGCTGGTCGGCGCGGGCTCGCTGGGCCGGAGGGCTTGTTTCCTCACTGTATATCTAAACTATACTGGAGCACATTTCCACCCATACCAGCATAAATTGAAACCCATAGCTCCGCACAACAACCTTGGTTCAATGGTCTCGGGAGAACGAGCAGCACTTTGTGCTATGCTCTCAGGTTTCTGGCTATTTAAAGGGCCACACTGTTGACATCAAGAGGTGCTCAATGCCTCCACGACTTTATTTGAGAGGACAACCGTAGAACGAACTGCAGCCTATTTAGACACATCCAAGAGTGTGTCATAAGGTCATTAGGTCGTAAGTGAAAGGAGTAGATATTAGGCCATTCGGCCCATCAAGTCTACGCCGCCATTCGATCATGGCTGATCCATCACTCTGTCCAAATCCCAATCAGATGTGGATGGGTTTGGGCCGAACACAGGCAGGTGGGACTAGTGCTGCTGGGATATATTGGCCGATGTGGGTATGTTGAGCCAAAGGGCCTGTTTCCACGCTGTATCACTCTAAATCATAAATCAGGTCTTGATTACAGCACGGAAACAGGCCATCTCGGCCCTACAAGTCTGTGCCGAACACTTATTTTCCCCTAGTCCCATCTACCTGCACTCAGACCATAACCCTCCATTCCTTTCCCATCCATATACCTATCCAATTTATTTTTAAATGATAAAATCGAACCTGCCTCCACCACTTCCACTGGAAGCTCATTCCACACAGCTACCACTCTCTGAGTAAAGAAGTTCCCCCTCATGTTACCCCTAAACTTCTGTCCCTTAATTCTCAAGTCATGTCCTCTTGTTTGAATCTTCCCTACTCTCAATGGGAAAAGCTTATCCACGTCAACTCTGTCTATCCCTCTCATCATTTTAAAGTCCCCCCTTAACCGTCTGCGCTCCAAAGAATAAAGACCTAACGTTCAACCTTTCTCTGTAACTTAGTTGCTGAAACCCAGGCAACATTCTAGTAAATCTCCTCTGTACTCTCTCTATTTTGTTGACATCCTTCCTATAATTAGGCGACCAAAATTGTACACCATACTCCAGAATTGGTCTCACCAATGCGTTGTACAATTTTAACATTACATCCCAACTTCTATACTCTACTGCCATGGTGCTGTCCTTCTAAGGACTGTTTCTTTGGTTGCACTAAGGACTTGGTATTTGCACTATTACAAACATCTACTGTTTGGGGTATTAATTTCATTGAATTTTTGTTATAAAATTATCTGTGTGTTATTGCATCTGTGATCCAGCCTTGCTGCAGCAAATAGGGATCGCATTGTTCCATTGTCAGTACGTTTGACAATTAAACAGTCTTGTTTCTTGATGTGTGGGTGGCAGTATTCTCTCTGCAGGGCTCTCTTGTGACCCAGCTTGACAAATAATCCTTCCGTTTAATTCAATACCTTCCCCAGTTGGACCATTTCCTGAGGCAGTTCACTGTTTTTAGTTTTAGTTTTGGAGACACAACGCGGTGAACAGGCCCTTCGGCCCATCGGGTCTGCAGCGATCCCTGCACATTGACACCATCCTACACACGCCGGGGACAATTGTTACATTTATTCCAGGCCAATGAACCTACATAGAAAAATAGAAACGTAGAAAATAGGTGCAGGAGTAGGCCATTCGGCCCTTCGAGCCTGCACCGCCATTCAATATGATCATGGCTGATCATCCAACTCAGTATCCTGTACCTGCCTTCTCTCCATACCCCCTGATCCCTTTAGCCACAAGGGCCACATCTAACTCCCTCTTAAATATAGCTAATGAACTGCCCTCAACCACCTTCTGTGGCAGAGAGTTCCAGAGATTCACCACTCTCTGTGTGAAAAATGTTTTTCTCATCTCGGTCCTAAAGGATTTCCCCTCTATCCTTAAACTGTGACCCCTTGTCCTGGACTTCCCCAACATTGGGAACAATCTTCCTGCATCTAGCTACCTGCACGTTTTTGGAATGTGGGAGGAAACCGAAGAGCTCAGAGAAAACCCACGCAGGTCATGGGGAGAACGCCCAAACTCCGTACAGACAGCGCCCATAGTCGGGATCGGACCCGGGTGTCCGGCGCTGCAAGCGCTGTGAGGCGCAACTCCACCGATGCACCACCGTGATGCTCATTGAGTGAAACCCCTCCTCTACCGAATGCGTTCTCGTATATTTAATTTTGTTTTGTTTATTGTTTATACTGTCACGTTTACCGAGGTACAGCGAATAGCCTTTGTTGCGTGCTGTCCAGTCTGTGGAAAGACAATACATGATTATAATCGAGCCATTTGCAGTATGTAGATGCATGATAAGGGAATAACGTTTAGTACAAGGTAAAGCCAGCAGTCCGATCAAAGTGAGTCTGAGCTTCACCAAGGAGGTGATGTGGGTCCTTGACTGGAGTCAAGGATTTACAGTCCCTTGACTGGAGTCATAGTGACATACAGCGTAGAAACAGGCCCTTCGGTCCAACTTGCCCATCCCGACCAACATGTCCCATCTACACTAATCCCACTTGCCTATGTATGGCCCATATCCCTCTAAACCTGTCCTATCCGTGTACCTGTCTAATTGCTTCTTGAGTGTTGCGATAGTCCCGGCCTCAACCACCTCCTCCGGCAGCTCGTTCCACACACCCACCACCTTTCGTGTCAAAACATTACCCTTCAGCTTCCTATAATTTGTTTCCCCCTTCACCTTAAACCTATGCCCTCTGGTTCTCGATTCCCCTACACTGGACAAGAGACTGTGCGTCAACCCGTTCTATTCTTCTCATGATTCCTCACACCTCTACAAGATCACCCCTCATCCTCCTGCGCTCCAGGGAATAGAGTCCCAGTCTGCTCCGATAGCTCAGACCCTCGAGTCCTGGCAACATTAGATAGACCCCATAAAGATAGCGGAATCAGGGGATATGGTGAGAAGGCAGGAAGGGGGTACTGATTGGGAATGATCAGCCATGATCATATTGAATGGCAGTCCTGGCTCGAAGGGCCGAATGGACCTATTTGTTTAAGAAGGAACTGCAGATGCTGGAAAATCGAAGGTACACAAAATTGCTGGAGAAACTCAGCGGGTGCAGCAGCATCTATGGAGCGAAGGAAATAGGCAACGTTTCGGGCCCAAGTCAAGAGTCTGAAGAAAGTTTTGGCCCGAAACGTCGCCTATTTCCTTCGCTCCATAGATGCTGCTGCACCCGCTGAGTTTCTCCAGCAATTTTGTGTACCTTGGACCTATTGTTTATTGTCTATTGTCTACATCCTCTTAAATCTTCTCTGACAACAGGTACTCTCTGAAATTCAGCAAATGGTTACTTCAGTAACCCTAGCAATGACAACACTGGAGTATTTATGTATTTATTTAATTAATTAAATCCTTTGGCAAAGGGCACATTTTTCTTTGACATAAACCTGTATACTTTTGGATCACATTTCTGCCCTTTGTTGAGGGGAGACTTGATAGAAGTATATCAAATTATGACAGGCACAGACAGGGTAGACAGTTAGAACCTTTTTCTCAGGGTGAAAGTGTCTAATACTAGAAGGCATATCTATAAGGTGAGAGGGGGAAAGTTTAATGGAGGTGTGCAGAGCACATAGGAATTTGAGGGGTAACTTTATCACACAGAGGTTGGTGGGTGCATGGAACAAGCTGCCAGAGGAGGTAGTTGAGTCTGGGACTATCCCATCGTTTAAGAAACAGTTGGACAGGTACATGGATAGGACAGGTTTGGAGTGTTATGGACCAAGAGCAGGCAAGTGGGACTGGGGTAGCTGGGATATTGTTGGCCAGTATGGGCGAGTTGGGCCTGTTTCCACACTGTGTTGCTCTGTGACTCTATGGCAGGATTTATTGGATAGTGTGGGGCAGGTTTGAAGGGCCAAGCAGCTTACTCATGCTTCTATTTGCTTAACGTGCACGTGCCTGAAACCTGCATGTCTTTGGAGTGTGGGAGGAAACCGGAGCACCTGGAGAAAACCCACGCGGTCACGGGGAGAATGTACAAACTCCTTGCAGGCAGCACCCGTAGTCAGAATTGAACCCGGAGCTCTGGCACCTTGAGGCTGCAACTCTATCTCTGCTCCATTGGGTGGGCACCTCTTCTGGTTGCCGAGCACTCTAACCCAAAGAAAACATATAAATTGACAAATTCTTCGGAATTAGACTCCTGCTCTTGTGCCTCTTGTTTTGACTGGATTACAACAGGGCAGATGGCACTAACCTCTGAACTTATACCTGCTGTGAGCTAGGACAACAACCCATTCCCTAACATCCACCAAACCCTGTTCTCATAAGTTCCTAAGTTCACAAGGAATAGGAGTAGGATTAGGCCATTTGGTCCATCAAGTCTACCCGGCCGTTCCATCATGGCTGATTTATCTCTCCCTCCCAACCCCATTTTCCTGCCTTCTCCCTGTAACCTTTGATGCCCTTATTAATCAAGAGCCTTTCAATCTCCGCCTTAAAAGTACTCAATGAATTGGCCTCCACAGCTGTCTGATTCACCAGCCTTTGACTGCTAAAAATCCCACCTCGTCTCCTTCCTAAAGGAACACCCTTTGAACTTGAGGCAACGACCTCCGGTCCCAGACTCTCCCACTAGTGGAAACATCCTCTCCACGTCCACTCTGTCCAGGCCTTGTCACGGGCTACAGAAGTTATGAGATGCTGTTCAAGATGCCCCAGCATGTTGTGGTGGCATCTTCTGTGAAACATCCTCTCCACACCCACTCTAGCTAGGCCTCTCCCACAACAACAATGTTTGCAGAGCTATAATCGCTCCAGGCCCAGCGAGGATGTCATATTTCTCTTTGCCTTCACTCTTCCCCATCTGTAAACCCTCCAGGCTTCCAAACAATGGAGACCCCTGTGCTCTTCAGCCCATGGGAGTATGCAACTGTTCTCAACCCTGCTATTTGCTGCCTAGGTGCTGTGTTTCAGAAAACTTCAGCCCTCTTGCCTCTTTGCCTACTTTAAGGTTTTGGTCATCCGGCCCAATGAATCCTTAAGTTGCTAAGTCTCAATTCTATTTTACTTGCTCCTCAGAAGTGCCTCGGGGGGGGGGCATTTACTCAGCTAAAAGTCTCGTTTAAATGCTGAAGATGGGGGCAAAATGGCGGTGTAACTCAGCGGGTTAGGCAGCATCGCTGGAGAACGGTAGAGCAGGAATAGGTGACACTTTGGGTCGAGACCCTTCTTCAGACTCTTGCTAGTCTTTCGCTTGCATTTATATTAGAGATTTTAACAGTTTTTGGAGACTTTACAGAGATACATACAGACATACAGGTTTGTAGGTTAATTGGCTTCTGTAAATTGTAAATTGTCCCTAGTGTGCAGGATAGTGCTGGTGTACAGGGTGATTGCTGGTCAGTGCGGACTCAGTGGGCCCTAGGGCCTGTTTTATCGCACTGACCAGCGATCACCCCATACACTAGCACTATCCTGCACACTAGGGTCAATTTACAATATACAGAAGCCAATTAACCTACAAACCTGCACTTCTTTGGCATGTGGGAGGAAACCAGAGCTCCCAAAGAAGACCCACGTGGTCTTGCCCTAGTAAGGGAATTGAGAACCAGTGGACCTAGGTTTAAGGTGAGGGGGGGAGATTTCATTGGGAAAGTCCTGACCTGAAACGTCACCTATCCATGTTCTCTAGAGATGCTGCCTGACCCGCTCAGTTACTCCTGTACTTTTGTGTCTTTTTGTTTGAAAACCAGCATCTGCAGTTCAACCGTTAAATCAGTAAATCTACCTATCACTTGCCAGTCTTTGTCCTTTTTTTCAGCTTGCTAGAATCAATCTGACATTGGTTCCCTGTCTACTGCCTCCACAAATGTTGCCTGACTTGCTGAGTTCCTCCAGCAGTTTGCGTTTTGCTTCTGTACAACTTGAACTTATGAACCTGCGTTGGATATTTGGCTCTTCCACCAGCAACATTGCATTATCAACAACTAAACATCATCTCTCACAGTCTGCCTCGGCTACTTGGCTTAATCAGCTCTGAACTCCCATCCCCACCAGCAAGCCGCCCACTCCATTCCCATCCAGCTTGGTATCATGTGAAAAGCAGACTAATTGGACGAATGTCAAGTCTGGTTTCCTTGAGGCTCTGTCATCTGATGTCAAGTGTAGTTCCACTGTGGTTTGCCATCCCTACATTTTACTGTTTGAACAGGATCTCGACCCGAAACGTCACCTATCTATGTTTAGTTTAGTTTAGAGATACAGAGCGGAAACAGGCTCTTCGGTCCACCGAGTCTGCACAGACCAGCGATCCCCACACATTAACACTATCCCGAAACACACACTCTAAAGGGACAATTTTACATTTATACCAAGCCAATTCACCTTCAAACCTGTACATTTTTGGAGTGTGGGATGGAAACCGAAGATCTCGGAGAAAACCCACACTGGTCACGGGGAGAACGTACACACTCCGTACAGACATGCACCCGTGGCCAGGATCGAACCCAAGACCCGGGTCTCCGGCTTTGTAAGTCAACAACTCTACTGCTGACCCACTGTACCGTCCTACTTTGAAAATCAATAACTTATACAGTAGTTCCTCATGTTGAAATCACACCGTTATCTATGTTTAAGACAGATCTGCAGATGCTGGAAAACTCGAAGGTAGACAGAAAGGCTGGAGAAAATCCGCGGGTGAGGCAGCATCAATGGAGCGAAGGAATAGGTGGTGTTTTGGCTCGAAGACCCTTCTTCAGACCATTATATCTATGGACATTTGCAAAGGTGCAATCTGTACCCAACCAGATATCTTTTCCAGAGCTGCTGCCTGACCCTGCTGAGTTAATCCAGCACTCCGTATCTTTTTTTGTAAACCTTCATCTGCAGTTTCTTGTTTGTACTCTGTACCTTTTTCTTTCTCCATTAGATGCTCTGCGATTATGTTTTGCCCCTTGATTCTCCCATTCTCGGTGCTCGGGCACTGCCCACAGATATGTGCCAGGGTCTGAGTGGGCACCCCACCTTCTGCCTGTCTTGGTTTGATGTGTCCCTCCAGAGCAATTAATACACATGTTCGCACCTTCCAGGTCCCACCTTACCAAGTATCCATTGATGTACTCGTGTGATTTCCACTTGATAACCTATAAACTATTGATTTTCAAGGTAGTGGGCACGGTGGCGCTGCAGTAGAGTTGGTGCCTCACAGCGCCAGGGCCCTAGGTTCGATCCTGACTACGGGTGCTGTATGTACGGAGTTTGTACGTGCTCCCCGTGACCTGTGTGGGTTTTCTCCATATGCTCAGGTTTCCCCCCACACTCCTCAGACTTGCGGTTTTGTAGGTTAATTGGCTTCTGTATCAAAAATTGTAAATTGTCACCTAGTGAGTGTAGGATAGTGTCATTGTGCAGGGATCGCTGGTCGGCGCAGACTCGGTGGGCCGAAGGGCCTGTTTACCACACTGTATCTCTAAACTAAACTAAAGATGGACACAAAATGCTGGAGTAACTCAGCGGGGCAGGAAGCATCTCTGGAGAGAAGGAATGGGTGACGTTTTGGGTTGAGAGCCTTCTTCAGACTGAGAGTCAGGGGAGAGGGAGGCATAGAGATGAGGAAAGGTAAGGTGTGAAAATGAGAGATCAAAGGGGACGATGGTCAAGGAAAATGTAGAATGGATCATTGTTGGCCGATTGGAAGGTGGAAACAGGTCCTTTGGGATAACATAGAACTAGTAGGAATGTGTGATCGATAGTTGGCATGGACTTGGTGGGCTGAAGGGCCTGTTTGCATGCTGCATCTCTAAACTAATTTGAAATTGAGCTGGAGTAACTCTGCGGGACAGGCAGCATCTCTGGAGAGAAGGATCGGGTGACGTTTTGGGTCGAGACCCTTTTTCTCGACCCAAAACGTCACCCATTCCTTCTCTCCAGAGATGCTGCCTGGCCCACTGACTTACTCCAGCATTCTGTGTCTATCTTTGGTGTCTACCAGCATCTGCAGTTCTCACCCGAACTAAACTAAAGCCTGAGATCATTTGGGGATTAGCCGAATCATGTAATAATAATCCTGGAGGATTAATCTGAGGGATTTAATCCAGTCTGAGGAAGGATCTCAACCCGAAACGTCACCCATTCCTTCTCTCCAGAGATGCTGCCTGTCCCGCTGAGTCACTCCAGAATTTTGTGTCTATCTTCGATTTAAACCAGCATCTGCAGTTCTTTCCTACACGCTGGTGATTTAATAGACAGGTGTGGTTTGTTTTTCCCCAAGGAGAGTTGGATGAGGATTCATGACAATGCCTGGAGACCAATGTGTTAACCAACAGGGTGCCAGCTAACAGCAGTAGCCAACTTGGAATCATTCTATCTCAGGGAACAGTCACTGCGCTGAAAGATTGGCAGGGTTTTTTTTGCATTTGCTGGCATAGATAGAACCCAGGGGCGGGATAGGACAAGGGCTCAGGTGATGGGAGGGCAACAGGGGACTTGTGGACGGACGGTGCGCTTTTTAAAACGTTCCTCGACAGTGTCGGGTTCCTGCGCCCTCAGCACTTGCAAATCCCGGTGTCCAGTTGCTCTTCCAGCCCCGGAGGTTCCCTGCATGAAACAAGCCCCGGCTCTCTCTCTCTCTCTCTCTCCAAAGAACAGGATCCTTATGCGGCTGACCGGTTGAATGCTTGAGAGGGTCTTTATGTGGAGCCTGGTCAAAGTCAACGGCTTCCAGGGGAAGCATGAACAACACGGACACTGAGACAGAGTCAGAGTACTCCTCTTCGGGATACAGTGATGGGGAGACAGACGGAGAGATATTTGAGTTAGTGACATTATCTTCCCTGAAAAAAACACCCTACGTATTTTAATCTTAATTTAGATTTTTACATGCGTGTCTCGTTGACGGATGAATTGGTTGATGAGGGTTGAATCAAAGAATGCATGCTCGCAATTCAATTTAAGTATTTCATGCAGAAGCGTACAAGTCGTTAAATATCTTTGGGATGTCAATGAAACTGATTTATGTTAATCCAAAATGTTAGCTAAAATACCGAGCTTTAAGGAGTCTCTGAAGACTGTAAAGCTGTTGAATATCAGCAAGACTAACATTTAAATCTCTGGTCATGTATGTAATGATATGTTAGTGATGTATTGGACTGTGGTATCATGATAATGGGAGGTCAATGCTTTCAAGAAATGTTTGTACAGTTAGTGTTAAGCTAATAACGTGGCTTTGTTATAAATGGCACGTTGGCGCAGTGGTAGAGTTGCTGCCGTACAGCGCCAGAGACCCGTGTTCGATCCTGACTATGGGTGCCTGTCTGTACGTCCTCCCCATGACTGCGTGGGTTTTCTCCGGGAGCTCCGGGTTCCTCCCACACTCTAAAGATATGCGGGATTGTAGGTTAACTGAATTGGTAAATTGTAACATTTTTAGGCAACTACAGGTGACTAGTTTATCGCCACATGTCGCCGTTGGTCGCCGGGTGTCGTCTCCTCAGTCGCACACGAAGTCGTAGCGTCTTTCTGGTCACCGCTAAATTTTCAACATGTTGAAAATTTTTCCGCCGCCAATGAGCGTAGCTTGACTTCTCCTGACGTAGGTGCTGCTGTAGGTTGTCGCCAGGATGACGGTTTTGTTACGACTATGACAGTCGCCTGCAGTTGCCTAAAAAATCGACAAGTGCGACAGGCCCATGACACAGCGGGTCAGGGAGCATCTCTGGAGAAAATGAATAGGTGATGTTTCAGGTCGAGACACTTCTTCAGACTATGAGTCTCTCTCTGTATCAAGCTCTGAAGTCTCAGTCTGAAGATGGGTCTCGACCCCGAATATCACCTATTCCTTTTCTCCAGAGATGCTGCCTGACCTGCTGAGTTACTCCAGCATCTTGTGTCTACCTGCTTATTGCAGTTTCCTTTACTATCGTTCCTTACAATGTAGTTCAGCGTTACTCCGGAAGAGATAGATAGCGGCAGAGATAGATAGATTCTTGATTAGTACGGGTGGCAGAGGTCATGGGGAGAAGGCAGGAGAATAGGGTTAGGAAAGAAAAATAGATCAGCCATGGTTGAATGGCAGGGTAGACTTGATGGGCCAAATGGCCTAATTCTGCTCCTGTCACTTATGACCTTATGACCTTGTGGCTCACTCCCTACCATTCCAACTCGTGCAGACAACAAGTACAACCTTGGTTATGTCTAATTTTCATTGTATTTGCAGGGAGGACGTAAGAACAGCCAATGTTATCGCTGCTGAAACAGTGACCTGCCTTGTGATCGACAGAGAGTAAGTAAAATTTAACATTTTAAAATTTGACCATTTTCTTATAGGACCTTTTAGGACTTTTTTTGTTGTTAATCTTATAGGACCTTTATGGCCCTTGTAACCATGGTGCTTGGAAAGAAGAGAATAGAGGGATATGGGCCTAATGCAGGCAAATGGGGTTAGATAGATAGGCATCAAGATCATATGGAAGCGATATGTAAAGGGCCTGTCCCACTTGGGCGACCTAATCCGCGAGTTCTAGCAAGTTTGCCTTCGACTCATACTCGCAGCATGGTCGACACGAGGCCGTAGGAGGTCTTCGTAACTCTCCTTCATGGTCGAGAGTGGTCTCCGCGTACTCGAGGCCTCACCTAGTTTGCGGCGTTTTTTTTCAACATGTTAAAAAATGCCCGCGAGTAAAAAAAGGTCGCCATGAAAAAAAACGATACTTTTTTTACTCGTAGGTTTAGCCGTAGTAGGTCGACATGTTAGTCGTAGGTAATCGAGGGTAGTCAAAGGTAGTCGAAGACAGTCTTCATCATAGTCGAAGGGAGGGCGAAGGAGATCGAAGGAGGTCGTCTTCACTCTCCACTATTCGGTGTCCAATTTTCCCAAAGTTAGTCATAGCTAATCGAAGCTGGTCTTCAACATAGTTGAAGGAGGTCTTCTACATAGTCAAAGGAGGTCTTCAACATGTCATTTTTTCAAACTCTTCTAAACTCGCCAATTAGGTCGCCCAAGTGGGACAGCCCCTTTAGCAGAACCCTTTCTGTGCTACGAAACTCAATAGCCATAAAGTTGGGTTCCAACCCAAAATGGCTTCCGTCCATTACCTCCGCAGATGTTGCCTGACCCGCTGAGTTCCTCCAGCATTTAGTGCTTTGGCCACAAAACAATGGCTTGAACAATAAGAAAGCCCAACGACAGCACACAAAGCAGGCGCAGTGATGGCTTTCATACCAGTTTGTTATGATGGTTTGATTGAAAGATGCAGCATGGAAACAGGCCCTTCGGCCCACCGGGTCCATGCTGACGGAGGGCCCTGCCAATGATGTTCTGTGCGGCAGACCGTCTGGGTGGGGAGCAAAAATGGAGGCCACATCTGGATGGTTGACGAGGTCAGAGGAGATGCACATGGACCTCAGCCTCACCTGGAATAAATAATAACAGAACAAAGAACATAAAACAGTATAGCACAGGAACAGGTCCCTCGGCTCACAATGTTTGTGCTGTAGTGGGAGAGTCTAGGTCCGCTGGTCCTAGACTCTCCCACCAGTGGAAACATCCTCTCTGCATCCACTCTATCCATGCCTTTCACTATTCCGAGTGTTTCAATTAGGTCTCCCCCCTCATTCTTCTAAACCTCAGCGAGTACAGGCCCGGTGCCGGCAAACGCTCATCATAGGTTAATCCTACTCATTCCTGGGATCATTCTTGCAAAGAGTGTTTTATTGTCATATGTCTCAGATAGAACAAATTTACAGAGAATAATTCTTGGATTCCTCCCTTAAACTTCCCCACACTCACCTCATGGCCCGGGGTCAAGGAAAGAGCGTTCACGTCGCGGCCTTGTTTCCACCAATCTCTCCACCACCAAGCACAGGAAGCATAAGTAGCGCAAGATGCCCTAGTGAGCAGATGCCGAGATGTGCTCTGGCTGAACAAGTTCTAATCTTGTGACGTGGACTCAATAAGAAGACCTCATGGCCATGCCCAATAGTGTTGACCATTGCCTCCCTGGGATAAAGTTTCTGACTGCCTTTATAATTTTATATACAGTACTTTTATCAAATCTCCCCTCGAGCTTTGACATTCCAGAGATGTAACGAGTAGTGTTGCACGCCATCCATTTTATTTAAGCCACTTAAGCGCATTGACAGGGTCTGATGTGAAACCAATGTTCCATGCATTCCCCATGGGCTTTCTGCCTGCGGAGCTCGGTTGAAGCATTAGATTGAGTCTCTGACACTGTGCAGTCCCCTCTCTTGCACACTGGCACAGAGGTAGAGTTGCTGCCTCGCAGCCCCAACGAACCGGGTTCGATCCTGACTATATGGGTGCTGTCCATATGGAGTTTGTACATTCTCCCTGTGACCGCCTGGATTTTCTCCGGGTGCTCCGCCTTCTAAAGACGTGCAGGTTTTACAGGTTAATTGGCTTCTGTAAGTTGTCCCCAGTGTGTAGGATAGAACTAGTAGTGGTGGTGTGGACTAAGTGGGCCGAAGGGCCTGTTTTCTTGCCATATCTCTAAAATAAAATAAACTAAACTTCCTGTACATCCAATCTGCATTATCGATTGGATTACTTAGTGCCTGTGCTGCAAACAATACTGTTGAAGGGCAAAAGTAATTCCCAATGAGAACAGGCCAAATTACTGCATGTTTTTCCTTCCACTATTATAGCGTCTGTTAAATTTGATATGATCCCTTAAAGAGTCTATACAACAATATCCCTAAGAGCAAGTGTAATCTTCATGTTTAAAGCTATTTGACACCTATGTGACGACCTTTAAGAAGAAACGTAAACACTCAGCAAATATGGCTGTTAGCAGCACAATTAAATACTAGGTGTCTAAGGAATCATGTCCAAAGAGGCTTATTTCGCTGAAAAATCTACCTTACAGCATCTGTAGACTTTAGACATACAGCGACGGAGACAGGTCCTTCGGCCCACCGGCACCACAACGACCAGCGATCACCCCATACATTAGCATTATCCTACACACTAGGGACAATCAACAAATTTACCAAACCAAATTAACCTACGAACCTCAATGTCTTTGGAGTGTGGGAGGAAACCGGAGTACCCAGAGAAAACCCACGCTGTCACAAGGAGAACGTACAAACTCCATCCAGACAGCATCCGTAGTCAGGATCGAACCCGGTTAAAGTAAAGGCTGAACTGCACAATTGATGCTGGAATTTAACAAATAATTTAACAAATTATCTGCATTTGTTTTGTACTGACAGAACAATTTAAATTTCAATTGAAATGCATTCCATCGCAAGAAAGTAACATGTCTGTCCACATATATAAATGTGTATGCACTCGAGTGCATAGAAGGGTCCAGACCTGAGATGTGACCTATCTAGTCCCTCCGCAGATGCTCTCTGACCTGCTAGGTTTCCAGCATTTTTTATTCTGCCCCATTGTATATGTTGAGATGTTGGCAGCAAAGTGCCGTCGAACCACAGAACAATTTTGAGCCTTAATTGCTAAAGAATATTTTTTCGCTGAAACTGTGTTCTGATTGTTACAGTTCATTCAAACACCTAATTGGAGGCCTTGAAGACGTGTCGAACAAAGCTTACGAAGATGCTGAAGCTAAAGCTAAGTATGTCAATTGTTCATGTTCTTGAAGTTGATTTTAACTATGATTGCCATCAGTGGCCGGTGGATGAGCAGCAAGATAACATTTAAAAAGCGGTGGCGCAGCGGTAGAGTTGCTGCCTTACAGCGCTAGAGAGACCCAGGTTCGATCCCGACTACAGGTGCTTTTCTGTACGGAGTTTGTACGTTCTCCCCGTGACACTCGTTGGTTTTCCCCGAGATATTCGGTTTCCTCCCACACTCCAAAGACGTACAGGTTTGCAGCTCGGTAAAACTGTAAATTGTCCCTCGTGTGTGTCGGATAGTGTTAATGTGTGGGAATCGCTGGCCGTTGCGGATTCGGTGGGCCGAAGGGCCTGTTTCCGCGCTGATTCTCTAAAACTAAATAGAAACTAAAAGCGATGGACGTGAATTCCAATGGTAACTTTCAGAAGGGAAGTCGACAGATATCCAAAAAGGAAATACAATGGAATAGTATCAGGAAAGAGCAGAGGGGCAGATCCTGCCCGGTGGTGCAGCGGTAGAGTTGCTGTCTTACAGCGCCAGAGATCCTGGCGGGTTCGATCATGACTGCAGATCCCTCAACTAAACAAAACGAAGTGTTTAAGAAAGAACTGCAGATTCTGGAAAAATCGAAGGTAGACAAAAATGCTGGAGAAGGGTCTTGACCCGAAATGTCACCTATTCCTTCGCTCCATAGTTGCTGTCTCACCCACTGAGTTTCTCCAGCATTTTTGTCCACCTTAAACTAAACTAAGCATGTCTTGCCTATTCCCAAAGCATCAACACTGTGTAGGATATACAAGAGTGCTGATTATCATGAAAAGTAAAAGCTGAATTGTACAATTGATGCTTGAATTATCTGCAGTTCTTTTGTGTCGACAGAGCTGTTTACTCTTTTGTGTTTTGTGATACGGTGCTAGTGAAAACACTTGATCTGTGCCCGGAACATGTAACCCTTTGTACTCAAGCTGGCTTTTTGAGACAATTACCCATTTGCTGTCATTCATGTAATTTATTCCCATTCACGCTACATTTTGGTTGCCTTTCAAAATATATATCCTTCGTGTCTGGTCTGACTACCTTGCCGTTTCCCATCAGGGATTGTATCAGCAATCCCTTGAGTGTTTCACCTTTCTTAGTTCGATCCTGACTACGGGCGCTGTCCGTGGGGAGTTTTGTACGTTCCTCCCCGTGACCTGCCTGGGTTTTCTCCGGGTTCCTCGGTTTCCTCCCACACTCCAAAGACGTAGTTAATTGGTTGGGTTATAAATGTACCATTGCGCCTAGTGCGTGCAGGATAGTCTTAATGTACGGGGATCGCTGGACTCGGTGGGCCGAAGGGCCTCTATCCGCGCTGTATCTCTAAACTAAAAAGAAATCTTTAAAACCGATAACGCATTGTTTGGACATTTACAATGATTGGATCAATTGGTAATTCCTCTTGTGTGTCGAGAATCAGATTTGTGTCATGTACTGTTGTGACAAGTGTAAAATGAGTAGATAAAGGGGTCGCACAAAGTTCAGGATGAGATGAAAGAATAATGAGAGCACTAGACATGAAGGCGGTTCTTAACACAAATCAATTGTGCCAAGATCTTAGAATTAGTCCATTTAGAAGTGAAAGCAGGCAACAATCCATCACTGAAATGATGATGGATATCGTGAACTCCATCTTCCACAAGGTTGGGGATACTGACGTCTAGTGACTCTGTGCTGAAATAAAAAGATGTTCTTGAATGTAACAAGGAATTTTAGTTTAGAGATACAGCATGGAAACAGGCCCTTCGGCCCAGCATGTCCGCGCCGACCAGCGACCCGCACATGCTAGCACTGCCCTACCCACACTTGGCACAATGTTACATTTATAACCACGCCAATTACGGTAACTACGTATTTGGATCCCCACACACTAACACTGCCCTACACACACTTGGGAAAATTTTACATTCATACCAAGCCAACTAACCTACAAATCTGTACGTCTTTGGAGCGTGGGGGGAAACCGAAATTCTCGGAGAAAACCCAAGCAGGTCGTGGGGAGAACGTACAAACTTCGTACAGACAAGCACCTGTGGTCAGGATTGAACCCGGCGCTGTGATGCAACAACTCTACCGTGGAGCCAGTGTCCCTCCACTGTGCTGTCCAAGTGGGCAGCAGAACTTGAGTTAAGCTCAACTTCAATGGGTATGCGGGTTGGTAGGCTGGCCATTGAATGTGAAGTTAGTGGTGGCGTGTTTCACAAGAGGATGGGGTATGACAGAGGCGGAGGAAGTTGCAGATGGAGGAAATTGGTTTTAGCACTGGAGAAGATATTTGCCTGTTTATAGGTTGAACATACAGCCTACCTTTCAAACAAAGAACACAAAGTGCTTGAGTAACTCTTTGGAGCAATGGCACGGTGGCGCAGCGGTAGAGTTGCTGCCTTACAGCACTTGCAGCGCCAGAGACCCAGGTTCAATCCCGACTACGGGTGCTGTCTGTACGGAGTTTGTACGTTCTCCCCATGACCTGCTTGGGTTTTCTCCGAGATCTTCGGTTTCCTCCCACACTATAAAGACGTGCAGGTTTGTAGGTTAATTGACTCGATATAAGTGTAAAATTGTCCCCAGAGTGTGTAGGATAGCATTAGAAGCCTCAGAATGCAGTGGAGGCCAATCCTCTGGGTGCTTTCAAGAGAGAGTTAGATAGCGCTCTTAAAGATAGCGGAGTCAGGACATATGGTGAGAAGGCAGGAACGGGGTACTGAATGTGGATGATCACCCATGATTACATTAAATGGCGGTGCTGGCTCGACGGGCCGAATGGCCTACTCTTGCACCTATTGTTTAAAGTCCATTGTCTAATGTGCGGGGATCGCTGGTCGTTGCGAACCCGGTGGGCAAAAGGGCCTGTTTCCGCGCTGTATCTCTAAACAGTATAAACTAAACAGTAAACTCAGTACAGGTGCACAACCTTTTATCCGGTGTTCCGGAAACCGAAAAACTCCGAAAACCGGCCATTTTTTCCAGGATGTCGTCTGCACACCAAAGCTCACGTTTGGCGCCAAACATGATCCGAAACGACCCACGGTCAACCCAGGTCTGTACTACTGTAGCGGCTGCCTCCTCCCCGGAGACCGGGGAGACACTTAAACATCTGTAAATCATTGCTTAAATGTTAGTCAGTTAGTTTGGAGGACTTTTATGTGAAGGGGGGGGTTGAAGGGGTAAACTTTAATTCTTAGTCCCCTACCTGGTCGGAGAGGCGGGGAGCTGTCAATGCCTTACCGGGTCGCCGTTTAGTAAGCTCCGCCGCGCTGTGGTCGCCAACTCCCAGCTGGGGCTGCGGGCGGCGCCGGTTGTAGCTCCGACCCCGGCAACTCTACCCCTGGCTGCGAGGCTCCGCAAATGTTTGGAGTCGGCGGCGTCGCAGTGCTGGGATACCAGCGGGAAGCGGGCAATGCCTTACCGGGTCGCTGTGCGGTAAGCTCCAGGGCGCTGAGGCCGCCTTCTCCCAACGTTCGCGGAGCTGGGGGCTGCGGGCGGCGCTGGATTTGGAGCGCCTCGCAGCCAGGGGTCGAGTTGCCGGGGTCGGAGCTACAACCGGCGCCGCCCGCGGCTGGACGGAGCCACCGGCTCCGCGATGTTGGGAGTCGCCGACCAGGTAGGAGACTAAGAATCAAAGTTTCCCCCTTTACCCACTCACCCCCCCCCCCCACCACCACCACCACATAAAATCCCTCCAAACTAACTGACTAACATTTATGTAATGATTTACAATGATTCCCCGGTCTCCGGGGAGGAGGCAGTCGCTCCAGACTTTTCAAGCCGCCCGCGCTACCTACCTAATCTACGCTAAAAATCTTCCATTCGGAAATCCGAAAATGTCCGAAATCCGACAAGTGTATGGTCCCAAGGCTTTCGGATAAAAGGTTGTGCACCTGTAGCACACAAAAAAGCTGGAGAAATTCAGCGGGTGCAGCAGCATCTATGGAGCGAAGGAAATAGGCAACGTTTCGGGCCGAAACCCTACTCAGCGGGTCAGGTAACATCCCAGGTGAACATGGATAGGCAAAGTTTTGGGTCGGGACCCTTCTTCAAGCTCTGAAGTCCAGCATTTTCTGTCTTTTTCTCTAAACCAAGATCTGCAGTTCATTATTTCTACATTGTCTATCTTATTTTATGTCTTTGTTTAGCGCCTCAGATACCCCAGTCTTTCTAATTGATAACAGTTTACTCTGTCTCTATCTAATGGCTCTATCTAATCATGCTCTAATCCTCTGTTTAACGATTCAGTCTATCTCATTGCATCTTTCAAATAAACCAATTCATCTCGCTTAATCTCAGTGTTTACTAACCATGTCTCCCTCAAAGAATCATCTCTTTAAGTTTTGGCAGGAAATGCTCACCAAATCAGTCAGCATCTGCGGAGAAAAGCAAAGATAATGGGTCAAGTAGATGTGGTCCTAGATGTGACAAGGGGAGATCTATCTTGCACTAAACATTATTCCCTTTATCCTGCATCTGTACACTGTGGATGGCTCGCTGGCAATTATGTGTAGACTTTCCGCTGACTAGCAGGCAAAAAAAAGCTTCCCCCCCCCCCCGCCCCCGCTACAATCAGTTTGAAGAAGAGTCCCGAACCGAAACGTCGTTTGTCCATTCCTTCCTCAGATGCTGCCTGACCCGTTGAGTTTCTCCACACAATTGTGTTTTGCTCAAGATTCCAGCATCTGCAATTCAAGAGTCAAGAGAGTTTTAATTTAGTTTATGAAACAGTGTGGAAACTGCGTAAGTCCGTGCCAGGCATCGATCACCGGTACACTAGTTCTATGTGATCCCACTATAGCATCCTACACACTGGGCGGCCACAGTGGTGCAGCAGTTTAGTTGCTGCCTTACAGCGCTTGCAGCGCCGGAGACCCCAGTTCGACCCCAACTACGGGTGCTGTCTGTACGGAGTTTGTACGTTCTCCCCATGACCTGCGTGGGTTTTCTCCGAGATCTTCGATTTCCTCCCGCACTCAAAAGACGTACAGGTTTGTAGGTTAATTGGCTTGGTGTATGTGTAAATTGTGTGTAGGATAGTGTTAGTGTGTGTAGGATAGTGTTAATGTGTGGGGGTCGTTGGTCGGCGCGGACACGGTGGGTCTGTTTCCGCTCAATGTCTCTAAACTAAACACTAGGAGCAATGCCCAGAAGCCCATTAACCTACAAACATGCACATCTTTGGAATATGGGAGGAAACCGGAGCACATGGAGAAAACCCACGTGGTCACAGGGAGGATGTGCAAACACCATACAGACAGCACCTTAGGTCAGGATTGCACCTGGCGCTCTGAGGCAGCAGCCCTACCATACTTTTAGGCACAGTGGCACAGCGATAGAGTTGCTGCCTTACAGGGTCGGAGATCTGGGTTAGATCCTTCGAAGTTTCTCGAGCCGAAACGTCACCTGTTCCTTTTTTTGCTGAGATGCTGCCTGACCCCCTGAGTTACTCCAGCAATTCTGTGTCTGGATATCTGTAAACTGTGGCGAAAAAAATATATAGTAATCTTTCAGGTCTAGAATAGTGAAAGGCTTGGATAGAGTGGATGTGGAGAGGATGTTTCCACTAGTGGGAGAGTCTAGGACTAGAGGTCATAACCTCAGAATGAAAGGACGCTCTGTTATGAAGAAGATGAGGAAGAACTTCTTTGGACAGAGGGTGGTGAATCTGTGGAATTCCATGGCACAGAAGGCTGTGGAGGCCAAGTCAGTGGATGTATTTAAGGATGGATTCTTGATTAGTACGGGTGTCATCAGTTTATGGGGAGAACGCAGGAGAATGGGGTTAGGATGGGAGAGATTGATCAGCCATGATTGAATGGCGGAGTAGACTTCATGGGCCGAATGGCCCAATTTTACTCCTATCTCTGTGACTTATGATCTTGATCGCTAGCCAGTAGCGTCAGAGCTGAAAATATCTGGAAACCATCTGTGGGCATGTTGTGGCCTTTGGAGTCTATTCGTTTTGGCTGTCCTTGTTCATCCATAACAAATGGCTATTTGAACAAAGTATTTGTGGTCCTTTGCCTGTAGTGGTAAAACACCCATTGTTGTCCACCGCCAGATAGAGGAATTATTGATTCACAAGAAAACCTACAAGAAATCACAAACATGAGGGGAAATAGGTTGGGTAGTTAGTGAGTTCAGTTTATTGTCACATGTACTGAGGTACAATGAAGATCTTTTGTTGCGTGTTGTCCAGTCAGCAGAAAGACAATACATGATTACAATTGAGCCATTTACAGTGTATAGACACATGATAAGGGAATAACGTTTAGTGCAAGTCAAAGCCAGCAAAGTCCGATCAAGGATAGTCCGAGGGTCACCAAAGAGATAGCTAGGTGTTCAGCACTGCTCTCTGGTTGTGGTAGGGTGATTCAGTTGCATGAAGATGATTCAGCTGGGAAGAAACTGTCCCTAAATCTGGAGGTGTGCGTTTTCACACTTCTATACCTTTTGCCTGATGGGAGAGGGGAGAAGATGGAGTGGACAGGGTGCGACTCGTCCTTGATATTATGCTACTGGCCTTGCCGAGGCAGCGTGAGGTGCAAATGGAATCAATAGAAGGGAGAATGGTTTGTGAGTATAGGAGCAGGGAGGTTCTACTGCAGTTGTACAGGGTCTTGGTGAGACCACACCTGGAGTATTGCGTACAGTTTTGGTCTCCAAATCTGAGGAAGGACATTATTGCCATAGAGGGAGTGCAGAGAAGGTTCACCAAACTGATTCCTGGGATGTCAGGACTTTCATATGAAGAAAGACTGGATAGACTCGGCTTGTACTCGCTAGAATTTAGAAGATTGAGGGGGGATCTTATAGAATCTCTTAAGGGGTTGGACAGGCTAGATGCAGGAAGATTGTTCCCGATGTTGGGGAAGTCCAGGACAAGGGGTCAGAGCTTAAGGATAAGGGGGAAATCCTTTAAAACCGAGATGAGAAGAACTTTTTTCACACAGAGAGTGGTGAATCTCTGGAACTCTCTGCCACAGAGGGTAGTTGAGGCCAGTTCATTGGCTATATTTAAGAGGGAGTTAGATGTGGCCCTTCTGGCTAAGGGGATCAGGGGGTATGGAGAGAAGGCAGGTACGGGATACTGAGTTGGAAGATCAGCCATGATCATATTGAATGGCGGTGCAGGCTCGAAGGGCTGAATGGCCTACTCCTGCAACTAATTTCTATGTTTCTATGTTTCTATGAGATGGTCTGGGCTGTGCCCACTATTTGACGCACAGGGTGTGAGCTATAGGGAGAGGTTGAGCAAGCTAGACCTCTATTCCTTGGAGTGCAAGAGGATGAGGGGTGAACTTATAGAGATGTATAAAATCATGAGAGGAATAGATCGGTTAGACGCACAGAGTCTCTTGCCCAGAGTAGGGGAACCAAGGACCAGAGGACATAGGTTTAAAGTGAGCGGGAAAAGATTTAATAGGAATCTGAGGGGTAACTTTTGTCATGCAAAGGGTGATGGGTGTATGGAATGAGCTGTTGGAGGACGTAGTTGAGGTGGTGACTATCACAATGTTTAGAATACATTTAGACTGGTATAGAACATATAGAAACATAGACATAGAAACATAGAAAATAGGTGCAGGAGGAGGCCATTCGGCCCTTCGAGCCATTCATTGTGATCATGGCTGATCGTCCCCAATCAATAACCCGTGCGTGCCTTCTCCCCATATCCCTTGATTCCACTAGCCCCTAGAGCTCTATCTAACTCTCTCTAAAATCCATCCAGTGACTTGGCCTCCACTGCCCTCTGTGGCAGGGAATTCCACAAATAATATGAAGAATTTCATTTGCAAACTCATACAAATAAAGGGATATGTAAAGTTTAGAGGGATATGCGGCAAGCGCAGGCAGGACGGAGATGTTGGCCGGGGTGGGCAAGTTGGGCCGAAGAGCCTGTTTCCGCTCTGTAAGACTCTATGTTTGTATGGAATTAAAATACGCTTGATCTTAGCCCCACCATTAGTAATCCATTCCCTCAAACAATAGCTTTTCATGTCACAACATAGTTCCTTAGCATATCACAAGGGTGACAAGAAAACAAAAATTAATAATTGAAGATGATGCCATAGTTACCAGGGTTTGGATAAAGACTGGGAATTAAGACAATGCCTCGAATCAAACCTTTCATGCCGCAAAACAGATTTATTCAAATACCTTATTCAGATGTTGAACTGCAGCATGATCTCGATTCTGTAAAAAAATTATTTCACCATTGTGAAACCCGTTTGAATGCATAATAACGTGATTGTTCTCCATCTCCAAGCATAGCTGACTGCAGGCTGTGGGTGTTTCATAAGCGAGTCTATTGAAAAGATATTGCAAAAAAACCCATCTCTGAATGGTGAACGGTTCTGCTCTTGGTAACCTGGATGGAAAATTATATTAAATTCACCAACATACTGAAGATCTCGGCTTGAATGGACTTCTGTAATTAACATCCCGTTCCACGAAATGTACAAAAAGCGGCACCTTATCAAATGGGGCTTTTGACATGCGAACAAATAAAGTATTTATAGGTGATAGGAGTAGAGTTAGGCCATTCATAGAAACATAGACAATAGTTGCAGGAGTAGGCCATTTGGCCCTTCGAGCCAGCACCGCCATTCACTATGATCATGGCTGATCATCCACAATCAGTACCCTGTTTCTGCCTCCTCCCCATATCCCTTGATTCCGTTTGCCCTAAGAGCTATATCTAACTCTCTCTTGAAAACATCCAGTTAATTGGCTTCCACTGCCTTATCTGGCAGAGAATTCCACAGATTCACAACTCTCTGAGTGATAAAGTTTATCCTCATCTCAGTCCTAAATGGCCTACCCCTAATTCTTAAACTGTGACCCCTGGTTCTGGACTCCCCCAACACCGGGAACTTTTGTCCTGCATCTAGTCTGTCCAATTCTTTAAGAATCTTACATGTTTCTACTCGACTAAGCGGGACCCATTGGGTCCCACTTAACTGTTCCCATACCAAGCTGTGATCCAACAAGACACTATGCCTTCTATGGTGTATATGTGCATTGTATATGTGTATACAGTATCTGAACACATTGCAATTTTGTACTGTGGCAACTGGTTTATAATGGCTGAAAGGTTTTATGTGGGCCATCGTGATACCTTTACCCCATTAGAGTCATAGAGTCATATAGCATGGAAACTGGCCCTTCGGCCCAACTTGCCCACTCCGGCCCAGCTACGCTAGTCCCACCTGCCCGCGTTTGGTCCATATCCCTCCAAAGCAGCCCTATCCATGTACCTGTCTCACTGTTTCTTAAACGTTGGGATAATCCCTGCTTCAACTACCTCCTCTGGCAGCTCATTCCATACCCCCACAACCCTCCGTGTGAAAAAGTTACCCCTCAGGTTTCTATTAAATCTTTTCCCCTTCAGCTTAAACCTATGTCTTCCGGTCCTCGATTCCCCTACTCTGGGCAAGAGACTCTGTCATCTACCCGATCTATTCCTCTCATGATTTTACACAACTCTATAAGATCACCCCTTATCTTCCTGTGCTCCAAGGAATAGAGACCCAGTCTACTCAACCTCTCCCTGTAGCTCAGACCCTCTAGTCCCGGAAACATCCTCATAAATCTTCTCCGCACCCTTTCCAGCTGGACAACATCTATCCTATAACATGGTGCCCAGAATGACGTGTGTGTTGCACAGGATCAAATACTTTTTGTCTCTGGATTCATCAGGTTCAATCTCATTTTCTCCCTGTTGATGTTAAGATAAAGAACTTATCCCCCCCCCCCCCCCCCCCCCCCCCCCCCCCCCCCCCCCCCACCCCCCACCTGTGGCATTCCCACGTGCTATTGGTTTCCATGGTTTTCTACATCACTTGCGGCGCTCATTATTTGTACATTTTAATCAACAGATGAAACAAAAATAATCTCAAGTGAATCTACATTCATAATGATTTGTGAATCTATTGAAATCCAGTACAATCTCGCCCTCTGTTGGCAGTACTGAGAATAGCACATTCAACACTGAGCATAATTACTAGTCAGTGGAGAACACAAAGTGCTGGAGTAACTCAGTGGGTTAGGCAGCACCTCTGGAGGGCATGGATAGGTGATGTTTCGGGTCGGGACCCTTTTTCAGACACTGAAGTCTGATGTCCGAAGAAGGATGAACCACAATAACTCAGCGGGACAACCAGCAACTCTGGAGAGAAGGAATGGGTGACGTTTCGGGTCAAGACCCTTCTTAAGATTCGTCAGGGATAAGGGAAACGAGAGATATAGACGATGATGCGGAGAGATTAGGAACAATGAATGAAAGATATGCAAAAAAAGTAAGGATGATAAAGGAAATAGGCCATTATCGCCTATATCTCTCGTTTCCCTTATCCCTAACCAGTCTGAAGAAGGGTCTCAAATCGAAACATTACCCATTTCTTCTCTCTAGAGATACTGCCTGTCCCGCTGAGTTACTCCTGCTTTCTGTGTCTATCTTCGGTTGAAACCAGCATCTGCAGTTCCTTCCGACACATTTCGTCTGAACAAGCGTCTCGACACTAAACGCGTTGGCAGGAACTGCAGTTGCTGGTTTAAACCGAAGACGGAAGAAGGAGTCTCGACCTGAAATGTCACCGATTTATTTTCTCTAGAGATGCTGCCTGACTCGCTGAGTTACTCCAGCTTTTTGCCTGTCTCTCGACCCAAAACGCCACCTCTCCATGTCCTCCAGGGATGCTGCCTAGCCCGCTGAGTTACATCAGTACTCTGCGTTCTACAGCCGATTCCAGCATCTGGGCGGCACAGTGGCACAGCGGTAGAGTCGCTGCCTCACAGCGCCAGAGACCCGGGTTCCATCCCGACTACGGGTGCTTGTCTGTACGGAGTTTGTGCGTTCTCCCCGTGACCAGCATGGGTTTTCTCCGAGGTCTCCAGTTTCCTCCCACACTCCAAAGACATACAGGTTTGTAGGTTAATTGGCTTGGTATAAATGTAAATTGTCCCTAGTGTGTGTAGGATAGTGTAAGTCTGCGAGGATCGCTGGTCGGCGCAGACTCGGTGGGCCGAACGGCCTGTTTCCGCGCTGCATCTCGAAACTAAACTAAACTAAATATCTGCAGTTCTTTCTGTCTTCTGTCTTCCTGTTTTATTTTTTTCCTCCTTTTCTTCCTCTTACTCCCCTTGCTTGCAAAGATTAATTTTGCAAACGTTTCCCTGTCATCTGGTAACCTGGAAGAGCACAGTATTGCAACAGAAGAATTAATTGTTAGATCTTTAGAAATATTTAGATCTATCTTTGCATTTGCCTTTTCAACCCATCTGCTTTTAGTTATTAACAAAATGTTGTTCGAACTTGTTTTTGAATGACAAATAAAGAATAAAGAAATTCAATTCTAGTTGATACTTAAAAGGGAAAAAACACATTGATCTATTAGACACAAGGAAGTGCAGATGCTGGTTTACCAAAAAAGAAATATGCGAAGTGCTGGAGTAATGCCCTTGTCCCACTTAGGAAACCTGAACGGAAACCTCTGGAGACTTTGCGCCCCACCCAAGGTTTCCGTGCGGTTCCTGGAGGTTGCAGGTGGTTGCCGGAGGTTGCAGGTAGTGGAAGCAGGTAGGGAGACTGACAAAAACCTCCGGGAACCGCACGGAAACCTTGGGTGGGGCACAAAGTCTCCAGAGGTTTCCGTTCAGGTTTCTTAAGTGGGACAGGGGCATAACTCAGCGGGTCAAGCAGTGTTTCTAGAGGGCATGGAAGGGTTGCCTTTCCTCATTAACAATGGTAACAGGATAGTATTTCCACATTGGACACAAAATGCTGGAGTAACTCAGCGGGTCAGGCAGCATCTCTGGAGAGAAGGGATGGGTGAAGTCTAGGGACGGGACGCTTCTTCCGATTGAAGTGTTCGAAAACTGACCCGAAACACCACTCGTCCTTTTTCTCCAGAGATGCTGCCTGACCCGCTGAGTTACTCCAGCACTTTGCCGTCTACCTTCGGTATAAACCAGCATTGCCACCCATAGTATATCCTCATCGCTCCTTTTGCTTCTTGCACTGAATCCTGGTTTGAAATCAAATTCCTCCCCGTTTATCTCCTCTCCTCTTGGGAAATTGATGATTCCAACCAGGGCACACTTCCACGAGTTTTATGAGCCTCATTTTTCATGGGTGGACCCGCACAATGAGCTGTGAGAAGACATAACGCTGTGGAGAACTACCATCTGGCACAGTGCTGGGCTGAGCCAAAACTGTCACATTTACAGCACATGGAAATGGATTGCAGTGACCTTAACTCATCTTCCTTTTCCCAAGTAAAATACTGCATGGCCTAGATTTTTAATGTAGGACAAAAAAATACTGGGAATACTCAGCCGCTCGGGCACCAAGTGACATGGAGGTATCTGACCTGATGCTGCCTCTCCTACTTGAGGGTGACACGGTGGTGCAGCAGTAGAGTTGCTGCCTTACAGCGCCAGAGTCCCGAGTTCCATCCTGACTACGGGTGCTGTCTATAAGGAGTTTGCATATTCTCCTGCATGGGTTTTCACCGGGTGATCTGGCTTCCTCCCACACTCCAAAGACATGCATGTTTGTAGGTGATTCGGCCTCTTTAGTTTAGTTTAGTTTAGTTTTAGAGATACAAATAGTTGCCACATAAAGGGCGCTGCCAAAGTTATCGACATTAAAAAGCTACAATGCACCCTCGATTTTAGTTGTTTAGAGATACAGTGCAGAAACAGGCCCTTCGGCCCACCGAGTCAGCGCCGGCCAGCAATCCCCACACAGTAACACTGTCCGACACTAGGGGCAATTTTTACATTTATACCCAGCCAATTAACCTGCAAACCTGTACGGCTTTGGAGTGTGGGAGGAAACCGAAGTTCTCGGACAAAACCCGCGCAGGTCCCGGGGAGAACGTACAGACAAGCACCCGTGGTCAGGATCGAACCCGGGTCTCTGGCGCTGTAAGGCAGCAACTCCACTGCCGTGCCACTGTGCCACCCATAGATCATCCAGACCTTGCAACACTGGGTTAAAATATCCCCCGTTTAAAGACAGCAAAGGCGCAAACGACATTGAAATCATCTGATCCATTCAAGCAGCCAGCTTTGATATCTCCTTCAGAGAGGGATGTTGCCATGACGAACATCTACTGAAGCAAGCCAATATTCTGCTGCCGAATGCTAAGATCAAGTGCCATGACGTGCCTCCAGGTTCGGCAACATGGATCACAAACTGAAAGGGTTTAATTAGTCTTTGCACCAACATTGAACGATTGCCAAACAAATGGAGCATTTTCTTATCTTCCAGGGATGGACAGAAATTAGACCCTCCGCATAAGTACAACTTAATCAACTGATTAGCGCTAATTATTGTTTTGAAAGAAGGAGCTAAACCTTGCTCACAAGAGAAATACTAAATGGAAAAATACACACACAAATGCATAAAAAGAATATGAGGAAATTATGGCTCATACTAATGAATCTACTAATCACATTGTGTTCAACATTGCATATATCAGTGTTGTATACGTTTGCTATTCAGAACCTCTGCATTTTCCATTATATAAGTTCCCCATTTTATAGGGCAGTTTGGGACAGCACGGTGGCACAGAGGTCCAGTTGCTGCCTTACTGGCGCCGGAGACCCGGGTTCGATCCTGACCAGGGGTGCTGTCTGTGCGGAGGTTGTACGTTCTCCCCGTGACTGCGAGGATTTTCTCCGGGTGCTCCGGTTTCCTCTCACATCCCAAAGACATGCATGCAGGAAGGAACTGTAGATGTTGGTTGAAACCGAAGATAGACACAAAATGCTGGAGTAACTCAGCCGCCAGACTGATGAAGGGTCTCGACCCGAAACGTCACCCATCTCTACTCTACAGAGATGCTGCCTGTGCCGCTGAGTAGGTCAAGTCAAGTTTATTCGTCACATACACATACGAGATGTGCAGTGAAATGAAAAGTGGCAATGCTCGCGGACTTGTGCAAAAAAAACTACAAAAAAGAATGGAACAGAATCACATATTCACATATTACATATTTGTGGGAGGAAAAAAAAGAAAAAACAGCAATTTTAGAAAGACACTACACCACAGTAAATTGGTACAGTTAAGTTAGTCCCTGGTGAGATACGAGTTTACAGTCCTGACGGCCTCTGGGAAGAAACTCCTTCTCATCCTCCGTTTTCACGGCATGGCAACGGAGGTGTTTGCCTGACCGTAGCAGCTGGAACAGTCTGTTGCTGGGGTGGAAGGGGTCCCCCACGATCTTGTTGGCTCTGGAGTTGCACCTCCTGATGTATAGTTCCTGCAGGGGGGCGAGTGTAGTTCCCATAGTGCGTTCGGCCGAACAGCGTGTAACTCCAGCATTTTGTGTCTATCTTTGGGATAACATAGAAATAGTGTAAACGGATGGTCAACGGTCGATGTGGGCTGAGGGGCCTGTTTCCATGCTGTATCTCTAATCTAAACTAAACTGAGACACTGTTGATGTAGAAATGGAGCTCCAATCATTCTGCTGGAGGAACTCAGCAGGTCAAGCGTTATCTGTGGGTGGAAAGAAACGGTCGATGTTCTGGGTTCAAACCCCGCATCAGGATACAGGAGAGGGCACAAATACCTTTCCTTCCTGCCTCTGTAACCCTGGAACTAGACACTGATCTCTCTCCCCTAACCCTGTGACCCCAGGGTCTCAACCCAAAATATCGACCATTCCTTTTGGCCCAAGGATGCTGCTTCACTTGAATTGAATTGAATTGAATTGAATTGAATTGAATTGAATATATTTTATTAGCCAAGGAATTTGCCTTGGTGTTTTCCTCACAAGTAACAAAACAATATACAGGAGACAATTAAAAAAGAATACATTACAACTTAAACATGTGAAGAATTAAATAAAATACCAGAGCAAAAGAAAGCTACAGACGTTAGGCTGTTGAGCAGGGCTACTGCTATTGAGTGGATGCAACATGGGTTCACCAGGTTAATACCCGGGATGGCGGGACTGACATATGATGAAAGAATGGATTGACTGGGTTTATATTCCATGGAATTTAGAAGGATGAGAGGAGATCTTATAGAAACATATAAAATTCTTAAGGGATTGGACTGGTTAGGTGCAGGAAAAATGTTCCCGATGTTGGGGGAGTCCAGAACCAGGGGTCACAGTTTAAGAATAAGGGGGAGGCTACTTAGGACTGAGATGAGGAAAAACGTTTTCACCCAGAGAGTTGTGAATCTGTGGAATTCTCTGCCACAGAAGGCAGTGGAGGCTAATTAACTGGATGTTTTCAAGAGAGAGTTAGATAGAGCTCTTGGTGCTAACGGAATGAAGGGATATGGAAAGAAGGCAGGAAGGGGTACTGATTTTGGATGATCAGGCATGATCATATTGAATGGGCGGTGCTGGCTTGAAGGACCGAATGGCCTACTCCTGCATCTATTTTTCTATGTTTCTATGTTGGCTGCTTGGCCAAGATAGCGTGAAGAGTAGTTGAAGCATAGATGAAGTCAATGGTAGTTTGTCAGAGTGAGCAGTTTAATCTTTTATCCAAGTGGTGGCATCATTGGGCAGCACAGTATTACCTCACTGGAGCTCTGGAGTATAAACCAGGCCAGGTGTTTGGCTCTGTAGTGAGTCTTGAACTCACATCCTTTAGTAGTCAGAACACACAACCTCGGGTACTGTCTGTGTGGAGTTTGCACGTTCTCCCTGTGACCACGTGGGTTTACTCCGGGTGCTCTGGTTTCCTCCCACATCCCAAAGACGTGCAGGTTTGTAGGTTTAATTGGCCCTCTTTAAATTGTCCCCTTGTGTGTAGAGAGTGGATGCGAAACCGGAATAACAGAACTAGTGTGAACGGGTGATCGATGGTCAGCATGGTCTTGGTGGGCCGAAGGGCCTGTTTCCATGCCGTGGCTCTGGACTAGACTAGACTAGACGTGAAAGGTGGGACATCATTGATGGAGGGATACATCACAGGTTGACTTATTTAACAGCTTTTCTTAAAAGGGCCAAACCCTGCCTTCGAATAAATTGTTCTCAAACAATCATTTTTTCAATGAAGTCAATTAAGCTATAAACCTGTACGACTTTGGAGTGTGAGAGGAAACTGGAGCACCCAGAGAAAACCCACACAGTCACAGGAAGAACGTACAAACTCCGTACAGACAGCACCTTAGTCAGGATCGGTCCGGGGCTGCTGAGCTGCCATGCTGCCTTTTTGCACGATTCCCTGTCCCATTGCCCTGTATCTGAACGCAGTGGGTGGCTTAATTTTAATCAAGTATTGTATTTTCGCTGACTGGAAAGCACACAACAAAAAAGCAATAATAACCAAATAAACTAAATCTGTTAAATTCTTCAATTTGTACAATATACCAGACTACTGGTGTACTTTAATTGATGCTACATAATTTTTCTATATAATGTAGAGTCAATTTCCGGGATCTTCATTTCCTGCAATCTGTTGTTGCGTATCTGACTTGCATTTAGAGCATTAGTTTGCATTTTGAGGAATAGATATCCTTTAATCTGCTGCTGGGTGTCTCCTTGTCTCCTGAATCTCTGACAATACACTTCGAACAATTGAACTGTAAATTCCATTCCACTTTCTGTAGCACCCCCATTTATAACACTTATGCTCAGTTGAAGGCTGACAATCCCTTCCCAGTGCTGCTTGAGCTGTTTAAACGCCTCCTAATAGGTTGAATATGCAATTTTGGTTTTAAATTGCTGTTCAGACTTAGTTTGGTTTATTTTAGTTTCGCGGTACAGTGTGGAAACAGGCCCTTCAGCCCAACAAGTCAGTGCCGACCACTAATACTATCCTACACACACTAGAGCCAATTGTCAGTTATACCAAGCCAATCGACCTGCAAACCTGCACGTCTTTGTAGTGTGGGAGGATACCGAAGAACTAAAGAAATTCCTCCTCATCTCCATTCTGAAGGTACATCCTTTTATTCTGAGGCTGTGCCCTCTGGTCCTAGACTCTCCCACGAATGGAAGCATATTTTCTACATCCACGCCAAGCAGACCTTTCATTATCCGGTATGTTTCAATGAAATCCCCTCCTCAGCCTTCTAAACTCAGAGATTTGTAGGTTAATTTGGCTTCTGTAAATTGTAAATCGTCCCTGGCGTGTGTCGGATAGCGCTCCTGTACGAGGACCGCAGGTCGGCGCGGACGCGGTGGACTGAAGGGCCCGTTTCCACGCCGTATCCCGAAACTAAACTTAATTAAATGGAGAATGAATTCGAGGGCTAAGATATCTGCAAAATAATGTAGCTTTTCAATGTTGCACTTTGCAAAGAGAACCAGTTGTTTGGTTCTCTGCCAACTTTGCATCATCACCTGCTTAATAGTTCAATAATTCCTTTGTTGGCATGTGTGTGTGCCTGGTAATAGAGATATGCTTTGCATCCAATCCAGTAAAATCATCGAAAGACATGACTCAGTGTGGTGAAATATTCCAGGGCACAGTGACCTCAATACCTTCAATAACACGGACACAAGAGGCTGGAGTAACTCAGCGGGTCAGGATGCATCACTGGAGAACGGGAATAGGTGACACTTCGAGTCGAGATCTGAAGAAGGGTCTCAACCCGAGACGTCACCCATTCCTTCTCTCCAGAGACACTGCCTGACCCGCTGAGCGGCTCCAGCTTTTTGTGTCTATCTTCGGTTTAAACCAGCATCTGCAGTTCATAGAAACATAAAAAATCAAGAGTCAAGAGGGTTTTATTGTCATGTGTCCCAGATAGGACAATGAAATTCTTACTTGCTGCAGCACAACGGAATATGTAAACATAGTAAAAAACGGAAGATAATAGTTCAGTGTTATAGACCGCAGACCATATGTACACAATAAATAAACAGATATAGTTCAATAATAATAATAGACTGTTATTAGGTGCAGGAGTAGGCCATTTGGGCCTTCGAGCCAGCACCGCCATTCAATACGGTCATGGCTGATCATCCAGAATCAGTTCCTACTTTCTCCCCATATCCCTTGATTCCGTTAGCCCAAAGTGCTAAATCTAACTCTCTCTTGAAAACATCCAGTAAATTGGCTTCCACTGCCTTCTGTGGCAGAGAATTCCACAGATTCACCTCCTTCCTTCCTGCACCGTCAATAACATGGGACGACTATCCTGGCACTCTGCTTCTTTCTCAATTAATTGCCATTGCCATTCGCCTGCTTCACTTGTTTCAATGCATTCCTGTCGGTCAGTAGGTTAACTCATGTAGATGGTGTTTAGCGTGGGTGGATGGTGTGAGAGAGAAAATCTTAGGCAGATAGCGCTTTTCCAGAATTATATCCAGCAGGTTCCTCTATTAATATTTTCCCCGATTTGGCAGACCTGCAGGATTGACATATTTTATATATTTGGACTGCCGGCCGGGACTAGAACGTGGTAGATTTACATAAGAAAACACCAGATAAAGGACCCGCTGGCAGCAGCTTGCTCGCGGTGTCCCGCGGTCCTGTGGTAAAATGCTGTCTCGTCGCGACTAAGAGGTTTCCGTTCTTTCATGTGGCTAAATCTAGATATGAGGCCGAGTCCGCCTTCTTCTCAAACCTGAAGCTGTGCGATTTTAACATCATCGACACGCTGGGGGTTGGAGGATTTGGAAGAGTTGAACTGGTAGGTACATTTTTCTTTCATTCAAACCCCTTTGCTAATCATTAAAAAGAACGGACTTACATTCACGTGGCACCTTTTACAACCTCTCATGTCATGGAAACATGGAAACATAGAACATAGGTGCAGGAGTAGGCCATTAGATCCTTTGAGCCAGCATGGATGGCCATCCGGAATCAGTACCCCGTTCCTGCTTTCTCCCCAAATCCCTTGATTCCATTAGCCCCAAAAGCTAATTCTAACTCTCTCATGAAAACATCCAGTGAATTGGCCTCCACTGCCTTCTGTGGCAGAGAATTCCACAGATTCACAACTCTCTGGGTGAAAACGTTTTTTCTCATCCCAGTCCTAGATTGCCTTCCCCTTATTTTTAAACAGTGACCTCTGGTTCTGGACTCCCCCAACATGGGGAACATTTTTCCTGTATCTAGCCCGTCCAATACCTTAATACTTCTGCATCATGTCCCCCCCCCACCCCCCGCATGGTGCAAAGTATTTTAGGGGAGTAGTTTTGGATTTGTTTTTCCCTTTTCTATTCCTTTTCTCCAGAGATTCTGCCTGACCCGCTGAGTTCCTCCAGCATTTTGTGTCTATCTTCGGAGTGAACCAGCATCTGCAGTTCCTTCCAACGCATGGGTTGTTTAGGTGTAAGAAGGAACTGCAGATGCTGGTTTACACCGAGGATAGACACAAAGTGCTGGAGTAACTCAGCGGGTCAGGCAGCATCTCTGGAATGGGTTTAGGTTTATTATCGCCACGTGTACCAATGTATAAGATTAATGCAATAAGGCGTTACTTGAAGACAAGATTTTCATTCCTCATTTTTAAACATAATATTCAAGGGAAATTGCCTCTACATTTATGCACTTGTTTCTCCTATTGGGAGCATCTTTGCCAACCGCAAATGATTTGGGCGATAACTAGGAACTTACAACACTTTATTTTCCTTTCCTTGGATGATTGGCGATGAATTTATGCAACACAAAAAATTGCCAACGCAAACTAAAGAGTGATTCATCTGGTAGAGTTGCTGCCTCATAGCATCAGAGATCCAGGTTCGATTCTGAGCACTGGTGCTGTCTGCACTGAGTTTGCATATACTCCCCGTGACTGCAAGGATTTTTGTTTGGTTGCTCTTATTTTTTCCCACATCCCAAAGAGGTGTGGGGTTGCAGGTTAATTGGCCTCTGTAAATTGCCCCTAGCATGTAGGAAGTGGATGGGAAAGTGGGCAGACTTTGATAGAATCAGTGGGAACGGGTGATCGATGGTCAGCATGGACTCGGTGTGCTGAAGAGCCTGTTTCCATGCTGTATCTCTTAAGTTAAACTAAGAGAAAGAATATCTCTCTGTCTGAAGAAACGTCTTAACCCGAAACATCACCCATTCCTCTCCAGACGTGCTGCATGTCACGCTGAGTTACTCCAGCTATCTGTGTCTACCTTCGAAGGAATATCTTAAACAGATGGTGTTTTGCCAGAATTGCTAAGAAACTGTAGACTAAGAGACACATCTAGAGATTGCTACAGAACCAAATACACATTTGATTGTAAATAAACCATCCATTAATCCTGACGCCACAGACGTTACCCACTTGTCTAGAAGATGTTGAGCATCAGTGTTTACTAATCTCATTAACGGTGAGAGTTAATGTTATCTCTCGCTGTAGAAACCAGGAACAGCAGATGCCGGTTCGCACGCAAAAGGACACAAAGTGGAGGTGTAGCTCAGCAGGTCAGGCAGCATTTCTGGAGGACATGGATCGGTGGTATTGGGGTCGAGACCCTTCTTTAAAGCCCTGTCCCATGGTACGAGTTCATCCCAAGAGCTCTCCCGAGTTTGCCCTGATTCGAACTCGGAGATTTTACGAAAAGGTCGCTCGTTGGTACTCGGGGCCCTCGTGGACATTTTTCATCATGTTGAAAAATCTTCACGCATCTTCCTGTGCTTACCTGCCGTTAGCGAGTCTTCCCGGGTACCTGCCGTTACCGTTACGAGCCGCTAAGAGACGTCCCCGAGCTCCGACGTACCCGCTACGTTCATTCTCCATGCTTACCACGAGTTTGATTTTTTTTTTAACTCGGGAGAGCTCTTGGAATGAACTCGTACCATAGGACAGGGCTTTTAATCTTCCTAAAGACCATATTTAAGAAGCCTCATTAGGAAAGGAGGAAATACGCTAAGGATTTCATATTTACCCTGCTGCTAATGACCTGAGGCATGTACGCTCTCCCTGTGATGGTGTGGGCTTTCTCCGGATACTCCGGTTTGCTCCCACACCCCAAAGATGTACAGGTTTGCAGGTTAATTGGCTTCGGTAAAATTGTCCCTAGTTGCTTTAGGTGGTTGCTGGTCAGTGGGCCGAAAAGCCTGTTACCACTCTGTATCTGTAAAGTCTAAAAGTGTGTTTTCATAGCCATTGTGTCAATGCAGCTGGATGATGCTGAATTGTTGGAGATATTTATACCAAAGGGTGGCACAGCGGTAGAGTTGCTGCCTTACAGCGCCAGAGACCCGGGTTCGATCCTGACTACGGGTGCTGTCTGTATGGAGTTTGTATGTTCTCCCCGTGACCAGGTGGGTTTTCCCCGGCTTTCCTCCCACGCTACAAAGATGTACAGGTTTGTACATTAATTAGCTTTTGTAAAAAAAATTGTAAATTGTCCCTAGTGTGTAGGATAATGGTAGTGTACGGGAGTCACTGGTTGGTTCTGTCTCAGTGGTTCTAAGGGCCTGTTTTCATGCTGTATCTCTAAACTAAACTAAACTAAACTAAACTAAACTAAACTAAGGACAGAGAAACATAGAAAAATATGTGCAGGAGTAGGCCATTCAGCCCTTCGAGCCAGCACCGCCATTCAATATGATCATAGCTGATCATCCAAAATCAGTACCCCGTTCCTGCTTTTTCCCCATATCCCTTGATTCCGTTAGCCCTAAGAGCCAAATCTAACTTCTCTTGATGGAGAACATTACAGCACAAGAAGATGGCCTTCAGCCCACAATATCTGCGCCAAGACCATCACTTCCCAATGTTGGGCGAGTCCAGAACCAGGGGTCACAGTTTAAGAATAAGGTGTAGGTCATTTAGGACTGAGATGAGGTCAAAACTTTTTCACCCAGAGAGTTGTGAATCTTTGGAATTCTCTGCCACAGAATGCAGTGGAGGCCAATTGACTGGATGTTTTTAAGAGAGAGTTAGATATAGCTCTTTGGGGAGAAAGCAGGAACGGGGTACTGATGTTGGATCATCAGCCATGATCATATTGAATGGCAGTGCGGGCTCAAGGGGCTGAATGGCCTACTCCTGCACCTATTTTTTATGTTTCTGTTTTTCTATCACTTATCTACCTGCACATAACCCACATTCCTATATTCCCCGTTTATACCGAAGATAGACACAAAGTGCTGGAGTAACTCAGCGGGTCTGGCAGCATCTCTGGAGAAAAAGGATGGCTGACATTTCGGGATGTGACCCTTCTTCAGATTGAAAGTAAGGGGTGGTTGGGGAGGGGGAGGGGTGGGAGGGGGGGTGGGTGTGTGAACAGCTGGAGGCTAGACAAGATCAGTACCATGCAGGGCCGGCCACAAGTGACCTCCGGCAGAGCTTTGTCTTGTATGGGAGGAAACCAGAGATCCCAGAGAAAACCCACACGGGTCACGGGGAGAACGTACAAACTCCATACCGACAAGCGCCCGTAGTCGGGATCGAACCCGGGTCTCTGGCGCTGCGAGGCAGCAACTCTACCGCTGCTCCACTAGTAATCGGCATGGAGAGAGAGTGAAATGGAAGACGGGAGGACTTCCCTGGTGGGTGTTGAGCCAAGAAATCCCTTCGACATCCAGCACCGTAAGCGAGGTCAAGTGTCAAGAGTGTTTTATAACCATATGTCACAAAGAGAATAATGAAACTCTTACTTGCAGCAGCACAACAGGCTATGTGGACAGATCAGTCTGAAAAAGGGTCTCGACCCGAAACGTCACCCAGAGATGCTGCCTGTCCCGCTGAGTTGCTCCAGCATTTTGTGTCTAATTTCGATTTAGACCAGCATCTGCAGTTCTTTCCTACACATGTAAGCATAGTACAATATAATAAACAACAGAGAAAAAAAAGTTAAATGTGTGTGTGAAAATATACACATGCTCACAAATACTCACACACACACATATGCGTGTATATCTTTATACACACGCACACGTACGTACACACAAAACAAACAGGGTCAGCATAGTGCGGCGTATGTGAAGGCAGTGCTGATCTGAGGTCTGAGATCGGTGTCATCACCGGGATTTCAACCTGCAACCACAGAGTAACTTCCGCTCTGAACGAGGCGATGCAGAGGTCAGCCAGAGGGCCGTTCAGTGCACGCAGATGCTTCCAGCATCATTCCACATATAGTCAGGCATTCCACATTGGCACAGCAGGCAGCATTTTCTGAAATGCACAGACTTCCCAAAGAGGATTGATTGCACTGCCCTGCCATTCAAGTACTGTAGTCATTTTATAGATGCAGCCTGGTAAAAGTTCATAAGTTCTCAGAGCTGAATTAGGCCATTCGGCCCATCGAGTCTGCTCCTCCATTCAATAATTTCCCTCTCAATGCCATTCCCCTGCTTTCTCCCCGTAACCTTTGCCACCCATACTAATCAAGGACCTCTGCTTTAAAAATACCCACCCGTCTGTGGCAATGAATTCCATAGATTCACCATCCACCCCGCTTTAAACATACCTGTTCTGTTCAGGTTTCTGGGGTGGGTCCTGGTCACAATTATTCCAGGGGGAAGCACGGTGACGCAGCAGTAGAGTTGCTGCCTTACAGCGCTTGCAGCGCCGGAGACCCGGGTTCGATCCCAACTACGGGCGCTTGTCTGTACGGAGTTTGCACGATCTCCCCGTGACCCCGTGGGTTTACCCCGAGATCTTCAGTTTCCTCCCAAAGATGTGCAGGTTTGTAGGTTAATTGGCTGGGTATAGTGTAAAAAAAAAATTGTCCCACACGTGTGTCGGGTAGTGTTAATGTGCGGGGCCGGTATGGACTCAGTGGGCCGAAGGGCCTGTTTCCACGCTGTATCTCCAAAACTAAAAATATACGATGCACTATTTTGTTTGTATATTTTAAAAGTGTGTTGACCACATACATATTTTACATTTATACCTTCCCTCAAGAGAGAGTAGAAATGTCAAAGGTTGGAATATATCCAGACCTGACTTGTGGAATGATTTTGATTGAGTTTGCAGAATGTTATTCAGGGCTCTCACTTAATATTTTTTCTCTGTTTCCAGCCGGGCAACCTAGGCAGCTTTTTAGGTTGCAAAATGACAGTTTAGGTGGTCATTTAAGACGGCTTGCATGACACGTGCAATAATGTGCTCGGACGAAGTGCGTAGTTACTAGCTATATTCAACTCTCTCCTGAATACATCCAGTGAATTGGCCTTCACTGCCCTCTGTGGCAGATAATTCCTCAGATTCACAACTCTCTGGGTGAAAATGTTTTTCCTCATCTCAGTCCTAAATTGCCTGCTTTCTCCATCCTTCCCCTCCCCCTACCAGCTCTCCCACAGCCCAGACTCAGCCTCTTCCTTTCTTCTTCCTGCATCCCCCACCCCCACATCGGTCCGAAGAAGGGTCTCGACCCGAAACATCACCTATTTCCTTCGCTCCATAGATGCTGCCTCACCCGCTGAGTTTCTCCAGCATTTTTGTCTACCTACATTTTACACTGTTTTGAGTAATTTTTGAATAAGGCTGTAATATTGGGACCTGTCTATTTTTTCATCATCTTGACGTGGAACATTTTAAAAACACAATATTTCCTTGTTGCCAGGAGAAGGACTTAAATTGTGTACACAGAAAGCTGGAGTAATTCAGTGGTTCAGGCAGCATCTCTGGAGAAAAGGAATGGGTGACGTTTATACCAGTGGAAACTACAAACTTAAGGCTGCAAATCTCAGAAGGACCCCAACATTAATTTTAACCATAATAGAACCTGACATTCTTCAACATCTCCTTTGACCTTTCAAGCTCTGTCCTTGATAAACTATTGCCCTTGAATTATACCGATCAGTGGTTAATGAATTACATTGTCAATTGGCAATATAAATATAATTCTAGATTTTTTTTCTTTAATTATCGAGGTTTGTGGCCACAAACTGTCAAAAGATTAATTTTGAAGACTTTCCTCGCACATCCCAAAGACGTGCGGGTTCCTAGGTCAATTGTCCTCTGTAAAGGGAGGAGGCAGGCACGGGTTATTGATAGGGGACGATCAGCCATGATCACAATGAATGGCGGTGCTGGCTCGAAGGAACGAATGACCTCCTCCTGCACCTGTTTTCTATGTTTCTATGTTTCTAAATTCATCCCTGGTGTGTCGGGGGGCAGAAGACAAATTGGGCTAACACAGAACTAGTGCGTGAATGGGTGTTGAATGTTCACTGTGTAGCTGGTGAGCGCCAGGGCCTTTTTCCGTGCAGCACAGATATCGCTAAACTAAAACTGTCTTCTGGAAATAGTGTTGAGGTATCACTTTTATCAAAATAAATCATCGACCAGTCTGATACCAGTCAGGTGATAACGAAGGGATTCGAACAGTGAAAATAGCAGGATGACCAGGGTGGGGGAGGGACGGAGAGAGAGAGGGAATGCAAGGGTTACTTGAAAAAAAAACCCCAGTAACATCCAAGGTATGGTCCAGCCCTGTGGTATGAACCTTGATGTCCCGAATCTCAAGCCCTCCTCCACTGTCAGAGTGAGGACACACACAAATTGGAGGAACAGCACCTCATATTTCACTTGGGCAGCTTATGACCCAACGGTATGATGAAGGGTCTCGACCCGAAACGTCACCTATTCCTTTTCTCCAGAGATGCTGTCTGAACTGCAGAGTTACTCCAGCTTTTTACTCCAGTCTACCTTCAGTTTAAAGCAGCATCTGCAGTTCCTTCCTGCACATTTCATCCACCAGTTTAATTCCCTTCCCCTACCTGGGTTCCATCTGCACATCATTTCCCTCCTCACCCGTTTCCACCCCTATCACCCCTTGCCTCACCCCTCCCTTGCACCCCTCCCGGGCAACTGAACCGTCTCAGCGTAACCAGAGAGCAGTCCCGAACTACTTCCCACCTTATCTCTGCGATCGTACATCACTGGCTTTACCTTGCACTAAGCATTATTCCCTTCATCATGTATCAGTACACTGCGAATGGCTCGACTATAAACATGTATTGTCTTTCCGCTGGCTGGTTAGCACGCAACAACAAGATTTTCACTGCACACATGACAATAACGTAAACTGAATTGAACCACAAAATTCAGGGGCAGTTTCTTCCCAGCTGCCATCAGGCAACCGAACCATCCCATCACCAACTGGATCCCATCTACCTCATTGGGGACCCTCCAACTATCTTTAATCGGACTTCACTGGATTTTATCTTCCACTAGACGTGTTTTCCTTTATCCTGTATCTGTACACTGCCGACAGCTTGATCATAAGCATGTACAGTCTTTTTTCCGGCTGGTTAGCCCGCAACAAAAACCTTTTCACCGTAGCTCGGTACATGTGTATAGAAGTTATTTGAGTATTTGAGTATAGAAGTTGGGATGTAATGTTAAAATTGTACAAGGCATTGGTGAGGCCAAATCTGGAGTATGGTGTACAATTTTGGTCGCCTAATTATAGGAAGGATGTCAACAAAATAGAGAGAGTACAGAGGAGATTTACTAGAATGTTGCCTGGGTTTCAGCAACTAAGTTACAGAGAAAGGTTGAACAAGTTAGGGCTTTATTCTTTGGAGCGCAGAAGGTTAAGGGGGGACTTGATAGAGGTTTTTAAAATGATGAGAGGGATAGACAGAGTTGACGTGGAAAAGCTTTTCCTACTGAGAGTAGGGAAGATTCAAACAAGGGGACATGACATGAGAATGAAGGGACTGAAGTTTAGGGGTAACATGAGGGGGAACTTCTTTACTCAGACAGTGGTGGCTGTGTGGAATGAGCTTCCAGTGAAGGTGGTGGAGGCAGGTTCGTTTTTATCATTTAAAAATAAATTGGATAGTTATATGGATGGGAAGGGAATGGAGGGTTATGGTCTGAGCGCAGGTATATGGGACTAGGGGAGATTATGTGTTTGGGCACGGACTAGAAGGGTCGAGATGGCCTGTTTCCGTGCTGTAATTGTTATATGGTTATATGTGATAATAATACACTAAACTGAACTACACTATCTGGCCCCAGATCCCTCAACCAGGGGCCTCAGTGTTCACTTTGATGCTTCATCCCATTCCAAACCCAGACTATATCCTTCAGTCCGACCCGATAATCCTGATTTGCACCTAAGATAGATTGAAAATGCTGGAGTAGCGTCTCAGTAGCTGTAGGATAGAGCTGAAGAGAAGGAATGGGTGACGTTTTGGGTCGAAGGGTCTCGGCCCGAAATGTCACCCGTTCCTTCCCTCCAGAGAAGCTGCCTGCCCCGCTGAGTCACTCCAGCATTTTGTGCCTAACTTCAGTGTAAACCAGCATCTGAAGTTCATTCCCACACAAACCCGATTTGCACCTGACTCCACCCAATACTGTCTCCTCAAGATCCCTGCGTGAGGTGCAAATGGAGCCAACGGAAGATATGTTGGTTTAGGTATGATGGTCGGAGAAGATATCTTCTCTCCACCTTCAGCAGATTGCTTCTGAACACTTAATTCACAGTTTCCATCCTTGTCGTAGAGTTTCCAGTCGTATGTGTTTAAGAAGGAACTGCAGATGCTGGAAAATTGAAGGTAGACAAAAGTGCTGGAGAAACTCAGCGGGTGCAGCAGCATCCATGGAACGAAGGAAATAGGCAACGTTTCGGCCCGAAACGTTCCAGTCGTATGTGTTTAGTTTTGGTTTAGTTTAGAGATGCAGCACAAAAACAGGCCCTTCGGCCCACCAAGTCCACGCCAACCAGCAATCCCTGCACATTGACACTATCCTACACTCACTAGGAACAATTATATCAAGCCTGTACATCTCTGGAAGGTAAAAGGAAACTGAAGATACTGGAGAAAACCCATGCAGGTCACAGGAAGAACGTATAAGATCCATACAGACAGCACCCGTAGTCAGGATCGAACCCGGATCTCCGGCTCTGCAAGCGCTGTAAGGCAGGAACTCTACCGCTGTGCCACCGTGCCGCTCTTTACACCGCCAAACATTGGTATAGAGGCCCACGAGTAATAACTTTGACTTGTGGGGTAGGATAAGAGCCTTAAAATGTTTTACGTCAGGCTGGTAATGTGGTAAAAAGGAGATATTATGATTAGAGCGGGTGTCAGGGGTTATGGGGAGAAGGCAGGAGAATGGGGTTAGGTGGGAGAAATAGATCAGCCATGATTGAATGGCGGGGTAGACTTGATGGGCCGAATGGCATAATTCTACATGGATCACATGACCTTATGACCAAAGAGGTTATAGTTTTAGTTTAGTTTAGTTTAGTTTAGAGATACAGCGCGGAAACAGGCCCTTCGGCCCACCGGATCCGCACCGACCAGCGATCCCCACATATTAACACACACTAGGGACAATTTTTTTTTACATTTACCAAGCCAATTTACCGACAAAACCTGTACGTCTTTGGAGTGCGGGAGGAAACCCGGAGTTCCCGGAGAAAACCCACACAGGTCACGAGGGAGTACATACCAACTCCGTACAGGCAGCACCCGTAGTCGGGATTGAACTCGGGTCTCCGGCGCTGCATTCGCTGTAAGGCGGCAACTCTACCTTTCCGCCACCGTGCAGCCCCGTTATAGGTTACAGGTTAATTGCCCCATTTTAAATCGCCCCTAGTGTGTCGGTTGTGGATGAGACAGTGGCAATTAGTGTGAACGGGTGATCGATGGTCGACGGGGAGTTGCTGAGCCGAAGGGCCCTTTCCTCTCTGTATATCATTCAATCAATTCAATTTGCTTTAAAACCACAACGTTACAGAAGAGTAAATTCCAGTGTCTTGCAAATGGTTTGTTGATAGGTAGCAATTATTACCATCAGCACCGTTCTGCCACAGGCGAAAGATCTTTCAGTAAGCCGAGGATATTTTTTTTTGTCGTGCATTATATTTTATTACATACTTGACCTAATTTCTGAGAGTCAAACTTAATGATGTACTCCCATTTATTCTGGAATATTATGTCAAGCATGCCATTCTTATGTAAATATATAATTGTGAGACCGAAATTAGAAATGCGGCAGAAAGATTTTCCTCTGATGCCTGGGGGGATAGTTTTCTGACCCAGATTTTGAGAATGATTTTACTGTATGTGGCCCATTCATGTTCATTTCAAGGCAAGTCATATTACAGCGAATAGACTGCGTTTATAGAAACACAGAAAATATAGGTGCAGGAGTAGGCCATTTGGCCCTTCGATCCAGCATCACCATTCACTGTAATCATGGCTGATCATCCACAATCAGTAACCCGTGCCTGCCTTCTCCCCATACCCCTTGATTCTGCTAGCCCCGAGATATTGTTCGCTCCAAGTCCATATCTCCCAGTGGTAGAGTTGCTACCGCACACCGCCAGAGACCCGGGTTCGATCCTGACCACGGGCGCTGCCCGTACGGCGCTTGTACGCTTTCTCCCAATGATCCACGTGGGTATTCTCCGGGTGCTCCGGTTTCCCCCCACACTCCAAAGACATGCAGGTTCATAGGGTGAGCTGACTGGTGGGGTGGGGTGGGGGGGGGAAGGGGAGGGAGTATGAGATTAAGTTACTTAAAATTAGAGAATTCAATGTTCATACCGCTGGGTTGTCAGCTACCCAAGCAAAAGGTGAGGTGCTGTTCCTCTAGTTTGCGTGTGGCCTCACTCAGGCAATGGAGGGGGCCCAGGAATGAAAGGTCAGTGTGGGAATGGGAGATCGTAGAGGCCTTGGCACACTGAGTGTAAGTCTGGTCCTCACCTTTCACCCCACCAGCCTCCACATCCAACACATTATCCTCCGCCATTTCCGTCACCTTAGAAACATGGAAACATAGAAAATAGGTGCAAGAGTAGGCCATTCAGCCCATCAAGCCAGCTCTACCCCTCTCCGCCTTCCGCAGGGACCGTTTCTTCCACAACTTCTTGGTTCTCTCATCCCTTCCCATTCAATATAATCATGGCGGATCATCCATAATCAGTACCCCCTTCCTGCTTTTCCCCCATATCCCTTGATTCTTTTAGCCCTAAGAGCTAAGTCTAAACTCTCTCTTGAAAACATCCAGTGAATTGGCCTCCACTGCCTTCTGTGGCAGAGAATTCCACAGATTCACAACTCTCTGGCTGAAAGTTTTTCCTCATCTCAGTCCTAAATGGCCTGCCCCTTATTCTTAAACTGTGATCCCTGTTTCAGAACTCCCCAAACATCGGGAACCTTCTAAGGAATCCCACCACTAAAGACGTCTTCCCATCTCCACCCCTTTCTGCCTTCCACAGGGACCATTCCTTCCACAACTCCTTGGTTCACCCATCCCTTCTCACCCAAACCATCGCCTCTCCAGGTACCTTCACCTGTTAAAAAAAGGAGATAGAAACATAGAAACATAGAAATTAGGTGCAGGAGTAGGCCATTCGGCCCTTCGAGCCTGCACCGCCATTCAATATGATCATGGCTGATCATCCAACTCAGTATCCCGTACCTGCCTTCTCTCCATACTCCCTGATCCCCTTAGCCACAAGGGCCACATCTAACTCCCTCTTAAATATAGCCAATGAACTGGCCTCAACTACCCTCTGTGGCAGAGAATTCCAGAGATTCACCACTCTCTGTGTGAAAAAAGTTCTTCTCATCCCGGTTTTAAAGGATTCCCCCCTTATCCTTAAGTTGTGACCCCTTGTCCTGGACTTCCCCAACATTGGGAACAATCTTCCTTCATCTAGCCTGTCCAACCCCTTAAGAATTTTGTAAGTTTCTATAAGATCCCCTCTCAATCTCCTAAATTCTAGAGAGTATAAACCAAGTCTATCCAGTCTTTCTTCATAAGACAGTCCTGACATCCCAGGAATCAGTCTGGAGAACCTTCTCTGCACTCCCTCTATGGCAATAATGTCCTTCCTCAGATTTGGAGACCAAAACTGTACGCAATACTCCAGGTGTGGTCTCACCAAGACCCTGTACAACTGCAGTAGAACCTCCCTGCTCCTATACTCAAATCCTTTTGCAATGAAAGCTAACATACCATTCGCGACAGCTGTCCTTATACCTCCTCCCTCGACTCCATCCAGGGACCCCGCTAGTCCTTTCAGGTTGCATAAAGGTTCATTTGCACTTTCTCCAACCTCATCTACTGTATTTGGTGTTCCCGATGTGGGCTCCTGTACATCGGCGAGACCAAACGTAGACTCGGTGACCATTTCACTGAACACTTACCCTGGGTCTGCTTCGGCCTACGGAATTTTGCCAGCCATTTCAATTCCCCTTCCCATTCCCACACTGACATAATATACACTATATAAACAACTATAACCGAGCAAGTGGATGATAGTTCATATATTTTAAATTTTATAACGAAAGTGGTACAGCTGCTTCTCGACCTACAAATGGGGTTTTACGTTCCAATAATACCCCATCGTAAAACAAAAAGATCGTAAGTCGAAAATGCGTTTGATAGAATTTGATCACGTGACCGGAAGTAATCCTTCGGCTCGCTGCCGTTACAACACCGCAAAGTCGAAATATCATAAGTCGAAGCCATCGTAAATCGGAGAGCATCTCCATATGAAAGATAATATTTGGAACGAGGTTCATAGAAACAGTGAAAGTAGCACACATAATTCTTTATAGGTTTGTGGTGTGTCTTTAGCTATTAGCACAAGCTAACAGTCATTCCATCCGCTGTAACAAAATCCATTATAAAGAGATCCATAATAACGAAGGCAAACTGCATAGGTCAATTAAATTCAATTCTAATTTCTTTAATTATACATTGTTTGGTCAGGTGAAACCATTCTTGAAGGAAACATGAGAAGCTGAACTAATTATGGCAAACAGTGATGTATAATAACGATTTTCGCAATAATACGACTGCTTTGAGTCATAGAGCTTTACAACATGGAATCAAACCCTTCGGCCCACCTTGGCCATGCTGACCCAAATTGGCATATTGGGCTAGTCTCAATGACCTGCATTTGACCCACTGACCTCAACCATTCTTATTTACCTGTAGAGTCATAGTCACACAACGTGGAAACAAGCCCTTCGGCCCAACTTGCCCACACTGACCAACATATCCCATCTACACTCGTCCCACCTGCCTTCATTTGTCACATATCCCTCTATACCTCTCCTATCCACATACCTGTCTAATTGTTTCTTAAATTTTGCAATGGTCCCAGCCTCAACGGCCGCCTCTCGTAGTTTGTTCCATTCACCCACCACAGATAAAGTTACCCCTCCGATTCCTATTAAGTCTTTCCCTCTTCACCTTAAACCCATGTCCTCGATTCCCCCACTCTGGGCAAAAGACTCTGTGCATCTACCCGATCTATTCCTCTCATGATTTTACACACCTCTATAAGATCACCCCTCATCCTCCTGCGCTCCAAGGAATAGTCTCAGCCGACTCAACCGCTCCCTGTAGCTCAGGCTCTTAGGTCCTGGCAACAACCTCATAAATCTTCTCTGAACCCTTTCCAGCTTGACAACATGTTTCCTATAACACAGTGCCCAGAACTGAACACAATACTCTAAATGTGGCCTCACCAACGTCTTGTAAAACTGCAACATGGCCTCCCAACCTCTATACTCAATACTCTGGCTGATGAAGGCCAATGTGCCAAAAGTCTTTTTGACCACCTTATCTACCTGCAACTCCACCATTCACGGAACCATGCACCTGTACTCCTAGATCCCTCTGCTCCACAACACTACCCAGAGCCCTACCATTCACTGTGTTGGGCCTGCCCATGTTGGACTTCCCCAAAATGCCACACCTCACATTTCTCTGCATAAAATCCCATCAACCATCCAGGGGTCAAGGAAAGAGTGTTCACGTCGCGGCCCCGTTTCCACCAATCTTTCCACCGCCGCGCATAAGAAGCGCAAGACGCCATTGTATGCAGATGCCGACAAATGTGTTCAACTCTGGCTGGACAATTTCTACTCTTGTGATGTGGTGATCCACCATTCCAAAGCCCACCTGGCCAATTGATCAATTTTCCACAACCATCTTCACGATCTGATTTTTCTTCACGACCATCTCCATTGTAGGTTCAATTGAAGAGCGAGGAGTCCAAAACGTATGCAATGAAGATTTTGAAGAAGCGGCACATTGTGGACACGCGGCAACAGGAGCACATACGATCCGAGAAGCAGATTATGCAGGAGGCTCATTCAGACTTCATAGTGAGGTAAGATCCCAGCAGCAACCACACGGAAACGAAGATATTACAAAAATAACAAACAGGGCTGCTGAAATCAATACACAAAGTGTTGGAGTAACTCAGCGGGTCAGGCAGCATCTCTGGAGAACATGAATAGTTCATAAGTCTACTCCTCCATTCAATCATGGCTGATCTATCTCTCCCTCCTAACCCCATCCTCCTGCCTTCTCCCCATAACCTCTGTACTAATCAAGAATCTATCTGTCTCTCTGCCTTAAAAGTATCCACTGACTTGGCCTCCACAGCCTGTGAGGCAGCGACTATACCGCTGTGTCACTGTGGCCACTTGTGTAGTTTAGGTAAAAAACTTCGGGGGACAGCGGACTCCGGTAGGAGGTGGCCGTTTTGGATGCCCAAGCCGCTGAGGTTGTCCTCCAGTCCCGATGTCGGACTTCCGTCACCACGGCGAGCGGACCTGAACATCAGGCCACCCGTAGTGGCGACAGCGGGGGGTTGTGGAGGACAACAGAGGAGGATGACTGAATTTTTGCAGCCTTCCCTCACAGTGGGAAACTTTGATCTCGCTGTGTTGGGATGTTTGTGTGAAAGACTATCGTGTTCTGTGCTCTTTATTATTCCTATGGCTGTATGGCGACCACACATTTCACTGTACCAATTGGCACATGTGAATACAAATAAATGTATCTTCTATCTTGTTTCTCGAAGAGATGTTTTTAAGGTGAAATACATAGAAAAAATATGTTGATAGTGTTTAAGTTATTGTCACGTATAACAAGGGACAGGGAAAAGCTTTTGTTGCGTGCTATCCAGTCAAAAGACTATACATAATTACAATCAAGCAGTCCACAGTGTATAGATAAAGCTTAAAGGATACGACATTTAGTGTAAGATAAAGTCCAATAAAAGGTAAGATCTCCGATGAGGTAGTTGGGAGGTCAGGAACGCACTCTAATTAACAAGAGAACAGTTCAGTTGCCTGATAACAGCTGGGAAGAAGCAGCCCCTGAATCTGGATGTGTGCGTCTTCAAACTTCTGTCTCTCTTGCCTGATGGGAGAGGGGAGTAGAGGGAGCGACCGTGGGGAGACTGGCCCTTGATTATTGTCTTGCAATTGTATTGTGATTAATTTATTAGCCAAGTCTGTAAAAATATACAAGGAATTTGCTTTGCCATTCAGTCATTCCACAAAAGCAACAAGACACACAACTACATAAAAGTAAACATAAATATCCACCACAGCGCACTGTGATGGAAGGCAATAATGTATTATCTTCTTCAGGGCAGGGGAACAATCCGCAGTCGGGGCGATCGAAGCTCCCGCGATCGGGGCGGTGGAAGCTGCTGCGGTTGGAGCTCCCAAAGGCGATCCCTAACCAAGTTGGAGCTCCCGTAGTCGACCGCCAGCAAAGGGACCGCCAGCAATGCGGACGGAGATATACGATACAGAAATGTCACATCTCCGTCGAGGAAAGAGATTTATAAAAGGTTTCCCCCTCCCGCCCCCCACATATTACAAAACTAAAGAACCACTAATACATTTAACAACAGACTAAAAACAACAAAAGAAGAAAAGAACGAGACAGACTGTCGGCGAGGCTGCCATCGTACGGCGCCACCCGTAGCAGCGCGAGGTGTAGTCACCCGTACAGTCACAGCGTATTGCCACCCGTAGCAGCGCGAGGTGTAGTCACCCATACAGTAGGTATGTTGCAAAGCCTACCTGAAGCACGCTGAAAATCTGTCCCAGCCCGTGTGCGCGATTTTGGCGCCGTTTAGAGGGGGGCGGGTTTAAAACGCGATTTTTCACTAGGCTGTTAAAATCGAGGTTTTTCAGCCTAGTTAATTATTAACGAAAAATCGCTGGAAGATTCCGTAGCTGGAGCTATTTTTAGTTTTAAGGGCTTTCTATACTTGTTATAGTAGGTTAAAAATTAACCTCTAAACCCCCGACCGCCGGCAACCGGCCGGATCTCATACAGGGGAAAACGGAAGGTAGGCTGTTTATTTTTACGTTAAAAAGGGCTTCTTAAGATCCCTTTATACAAAGTTTAAAGTTGCGAGTAGCTAATTTTGGGCCCATTATATCCCGCAGTATTTTTCTGGGCATTTGAGGGCACAAATCTAGCGCAATGTGAACGTTCTAAACCAGCGCGTTCACAGGATCCCACTAGAAAGCTGATTTAAATGGACTTTAATTTACAGCAATTGAACACTAAATTCCTTCCATTTGGCCTATAAATTAATGTAAATGAGACTTAAAAATCATGTTTTATTGTGAATTATTTGTGAATATTATTTGGACACTTAGGCTATTTAAAAATGTTAATCATTTATTAAGAAATGGATAGATGTTTAGATCTAGTAATTGAAGTCTGAAATTAGCTACAATTGGGTAACTAACTAATTATATCCTTTAATTTCAGGTCATCCAAGTAAGATTATTTTATATTTGTTTCAGAATACTTCAATCTATGATAACTGAAAATTTCATTCAGTTCTCTTAATTTTTAAGAAAGTTATGGGCTTTTGACTGTCCACGATCACAGCTTTTTTGTAATGTCCATAGAAAATCAATAGGGAACAAGATGCTAATTTCCGAGTATGAAAATGGCCATAACTTTTTAAATACTTGAGATATGAAAGTGAATTAGGTGTCAAATTAAACTTATTTTTTATGCTTTATCTGATGGGATAAATTGCAGACTTGATTTTATAAATCTCAAAATGTTGTGACATTGCTACATACAGTCACATCGTATTGCCACCTGTAGCAGCGTGAGGTGTAGATGGAGTCAATGGAATGGATTTTGATCTTTTAGAGATAGACACTAAATGCTGGAGTAACTCGGCGGGACAGGCAACATCTCTGGATAGAAGGAATGGGTGACAAAATGTATAGGAAGGAACGGAAGATAGACACAAAATGCTGGAGTAAAGGAAATGTGCAGACTGAGTTACTCCAGCATTTTGTGTCTATCTTTGGTGTAAACCAGCATCTACAGTTCCTTCCCAGAGATTTGGATCATTTGATATATTAAGAAATGTTTCCACACGTTTCATTGTTAGGTGTGAGATCTGCAATGCTTTTATCCGTTAATTGTTTTTAGTAAGTTAAAACATCAACAGTCTGTTTCACAGTTATTTTAATAATAAATTAAATTTTACATTACTGCTGGTGAGGATGATAAAAAAACTGAGCGAGATTGACAAAATAGGGTCCGTAAGGGCGGCATGGTGGCTCAGCAGTAGAGCTACTACCTTACAGTGCCAGAGACACAGGTTTGATCCTGAATATTGGTGCTTGTCTGTACGGAGATTGCACGGTTACGGAGTTTCTCCCCGTGACCACGTGGGTTTTCTCAGAGATCTTCAGTTTCCTCCCACACACTCCAAAGACGTACAGGTTTGCGGATGAATTGTCTTGGTGTAAATGTAAATTGGCCCTAGTGTGTGTAGGGCAATGTTGGTGGGCGGGGATCGCTGGTCGGCGCGGACTCGGTGGGAAAAAAGGGCCTGTTTCCGCGCTGTATCTCTAAAGGAAACTAAACTGAATGAATGAGAAGAAGAGATTATGTATTTGTATTTTCCAATTGGATCGTAATTGTGGCTTTGTATCTGCGTTTCAAAATGGTTTCTTTACGCACAGTAGATCGGCCCATGACCTGCCTGCATTTAACATCAACCAATATTATGCTTCTCTTAGCAAATAGCAAATTGATGGAACCCATTGTGATTTCCATGCTATGACTTTGATAAATGGCCATGGGCCCCATGTTTGCACTATCCGTGCTGTTTCTCTGGGCATTGTGCCAAAGTTCCAGCTTCTTCTTCCATTGATTTGTAGGTCAACAAAACGAATTAGCCCGGCAATTCTCAGACACTGTCGCAAGAAGTGCGCGGTGCGGGAATCCATTAAGCCGTTCTCCGTGCCAAAGTCAAGGGCAGCACGCCGGCGCAACGATGGAGTTGCTGCTTTACGGTGCCAGAGGCCCAGGTTCGATCCTGACTACGGGTGCTGTCTATGTGGAGTTTGTACATTCCCCCCTGTGACCGGGTGGGGTTTACCCCGAGCGCTCTGGTTTCCTCCCACACTCCGAAGACGTACAAGTTTGTCGGCAAATTGGCTTCTGTAAATTGTCCCAACTGTGTAGGATGGAACGACTGTACGTACTAGTGATCGCTGGGCAGCACGCACTGAGTGGGCCGAAGGGCCTGTTTCCGTACTTTGTCTCAAAACTAAACTGTACATCAATACAACCAAGCCGTCCACAGTGGAAAGATAAAAGATAACGGGTGCGACATTTAGTGCAAAGCGTAAACATTGAAGTCCGATGAGTCCGATTGTGAAAGTTTAAAGTTCTCCAATGAGGTGGAAGGGCGTGGAATTGTCGGCGTTTGAATTCGGCACGGAACGTCAATGACTCCTTTCCCCTTCACGGAAGCTGCCTGACCCATCGTGTTTCTCCAGCAGTTTGTGTTCTGTTCCAGATTCCAGCATCGGCAGTCTCTTGTGTCTGTGCTGACAAAGGGGGCAATTTCAGTCACTGAACCTAATTAACTGCAGTGTGAACTGCGCTGAAAAATGTCAACTGATGTTTCTAGGTTCTGTCTGAAGAAGGATCTCGACCCGAAACGTCATCTATTCCTCGCTCCATAGATGCTGCCTCACCCGCTGAGTTTCTCCAGCATTTTTGTCTACCTTTCGGCAGTCATAGGAGCAGAAATAGGCCTCTCGGCCCATCCAGCACCCGTGGTCAGGACCGACCCTGGGGCTCTGGCGCTATAAGGCAGCAACTCTACCGCTGCGCCACCGTGCCACCTCCGCTGTGCCACTGCGCAAACAATCCATGTCAAATATAACGGGGAGAAGGCAGGAGAATGGGGTCGAGAGGGAAAGGTGGATCAGCCATGATGGAATGACGGACATGTGGTGGTCCCATAAGTAATAGGATTAGAATTAGGCCATTCGGTCCATCAAGTCTACTCCGCCATTCAATCATGGCCGATCTATCTCTCCCTCCTAACGCCATTCTCCTGCCTTAACCTCTGACACCGGTACTAAGTGGAGTAGACTCGATGGGCCAAATGGCCTAATTCTGCCCCAATGAACTTATGAGTCTACTCCGCCATTCATTCATGGCTGATCTGTCTTTCCCTCTCAACCCCATTCTCCTGCCTTCTCCCAGCAGCCCATCAAAGGTGTTGTTGAAAGTAGGTCTTAGCAAATTAGGTCAGCTAAGGTCAGGTAGTTAGGTAGATTTAGCTCTTGGGGAATCAAGGGATATGGGGAGGGGAAAGATGGAACGGGGTACAGATTGTGGATGATCATATTGAATGGCGGTGCTGGTTCGAAGGTCAGAATGGCCTATTTTCTATGTTGCTATGTTTCCGTCGGTGAATTGACTCTGTTCTGACCTTGTTCCCTTTTCCTTGCAGACTGTACAGGACTTTCAAGGACAGTAAATACCTCTACATGTTAATGGAAGCCTGCCTAGGGGGAGAGCTGTGGACCATTCTCAGGGACAGGTAGGAGTACAAATACAGCCGTTAAAAAATATCTCCTCGCGATGTCCAACAACCCAAATACAGTACAACAATTCCCTGGAATCGTTGGCATGTTCTATTTTTAAGTTCCAGCCTCGTGATTGTTCACGTTCATCAATGATAAGAGCAGAATTAGACCATTCGGCCCATCATGTCTACTCCGCCATTCAATCATGGCTGATCTATCTTTCCCTCTGAGCCCCATTCTCCTGCCTCCTCCCAATAACCCCTGACAACCGTAATAATCAAGAATCTATCTAACTCTGCCTAAAAAATATCCTTTGTCTTGGCCTCCACAGCCCTCTGTGGCAAAGAATTCCACAGATTCACCATTCACGTTGTGTAGACTGTAAAGGGCCTGTCCTAAGGGACATGCGACTCCATGCAGCAAGCGCGATCTAAACGGCCGGTTTCTCCAGCATGCGCCTAACCAGAAGCGGGGCCGCGGGCCGGCGGAGGTCGAGTGAGTGACATGAAGTGCGAGCGAAGTCCGCGGGAAGCTTGCGCGTGACGTACGGCATCGAGGCGGCTGCGGGGCGTTGCCGCGCAGAATTTTTGAACCCGGTCAGTTTTTCGGAGCCCCGCGTGATGTTCGGACCAGCTCCGCACAACTCCATACGGCTCCGGCGATCGAAGTGGGACCGGCCCCGCGAGGCCGAACGGCTCAAGCGACCATGTTAGGTTGCACTTGCCGCATGCAGGCGCATGCTGGTGGGACCGGCCCTTTAGGCCGCGCTTACCACATGGAGTCGCATGCCCGTGGGACTGGCCCTTAACTCAGGGAATGGTTGGCTTCAGATAGTTTAGTTTTAGTTTAGAGATACAGTGCGAAAACAACTTTGGGTTCACCAAGTCCGTGCATGCCCGCCCAATGCCCTTCCGGCCCTTTATCTTTGCACCCTGCGCTTACCAATCCTGGAGTCGCATGCCCGTGGTCACTGGGATCCTTAACTCAGGGAATGGTTGGCTTCAGATAGTTTAGTTTAGTTTAGAGATACAGTGCGAAAACAGGCCCTTGGCTTCACCAAGTCCGCGCCAAACTCCCTCCCAACCCCTTCCCAATCTTTGCACATCCCCAATCCTGGACTTTACACTTGTCACTTTAATGTCATATATCTTGCTGTGTTTTCGTGATTGTTGGCAGACCAATTTCTCTCCTGGGATAAATAAAGTTTTGTTGTATCCCATCAATCGTAAAAAGGGAAATTAGGAACTCGGAGATGGGAAATGATTGTGGGATGAAAGGGAGAGCAGGGTTACTGGGGGGGTGGGGGGGTGGAGATGGTTGGGTTGAGAAATGGTTGTGCACTTGGCTGGGGGAGCACAGGAAAGTGAGAGGTCCTGTATTTCAGGACCAAAATATAAAAAAATAATTCCAATAACTTCAGATTAATCTGCGGCACAGTGGCGCTGTGGTAGAGTTGCTGCCTCACAGCGCAAAAAGACCCAGGTTCGATCCTGACTACGGGTGCTGTCTGTACTGAGGTTGTACATTCTCCCCGTGACCTGCTTGAGTTTTCTCCGAGATCTTCGGTCCCTCCTACACTCCAAAGTGAATTCAAGTGATTCAAGGGTTATCACTTGAAATTGGAGATTTCAGTGTTCACACCGTTTGGTTGCACGCTACCCATGCTGAATAAGAGGTTTCTCCAGAATGCGTGTGGTCTCACTGTGGCAACGGAGCAGGCCAAGGGCATGGTATTGGGAACGGGAGTTTAAATCATTTGCAGCCTTGTATATTGTTGTCCTTGGTTACATCCTGACAGAGATTAGGTTAGTTTCAGGGTTGGCACGGTGGCGCAGCGTTAGAGTTGCTGCCTTACAGTGCCAGAGACCCAGATTCATTCCTGACCATGAGTTTGTCCACTGGGAATTTGGTACATTCTCTCCGTGACCGTTTTTGTCTCCGGGTGCTCCGGTTTCCTCCCACACGCCAAAGACGCACAGGTTTGTAGGTTAATCGGTCTCTATCGTCTTCTTCGTCTTGCGTATGGCGTGCACAGCCCAAAGTTGCCAGACAACTTGTTCTGTTTGATCTTCTGTTTGTGCACGCCGGGTTGATTGCATTCGTCGAAAAACAAGGTGGACCACGTGAAGGTCGCAATCTCCCACCCCATTAGCCTCTGTAAATTGTCCCTAGTGTGTGTAGGACAGAAGCATTGTTCGGGTGATCGCTGGTCAGCACGGACACGGTGGGCCGAAGGGCCTGTTTCCGTGCGGCATCCCTAAACTAAATTAAATTAAACTAAACGTTATTTTGCTGATGAGAGACCCACAACGCTGGAGTAACTCAGCAGGTCGGGCAGCATCTCTGGAGGAAAGGAACAGGTGACATTTCGGGTCGAGACCCTTCAGATAGTGGCTTTAGTAGAAAATCCAAATGAAAGGAAATTAAAAAGTCATGCGAATCACATTGACTGCGTTTTCAGGAACAAAATATTAAAAAAAAATAATTCCAATAACTTCAGATTAATCTGCGGCACAGTGGCGCTGCGGTAGAGTTGCCGCCTTACAGCGCAAAAAGACCCAGGTTCGATCCTGACTACGGGTGCTGTCTGTACTGAGTTTGTACGTTCTCTCCGTGACCTGCTTGAGTTTTCTCCGAGATCTTCGGTTCCTCCCACACTCCAAAGATGTACAGGTGTGTAGGTTAATTGGCTTGATGTAAATGTATAAATTGACCCTAGTGTGTGTAGGAGAGTGATAATGTGTGGGGATCGCTGGGCAGTGCAGACACTGAGAGCCAAAGGGCCTGTTTCCCTGCTGTATCTCTAAAACTAAAACTAAACTATTCGGCCTGTCAGATCTGCAGATCCTAGAATTGTATTTGGTTGGGAGTTGGAATGACCACTTGTCCTCTGCTGCCATCTGCTGTTAGACCTGAGCACAACTTCTTTCTAATCCATAGACACAAAATGCTGGAGTAACTCAGTGGGACAGGCAGCACCTCTGGCGAGAAGGAATGGGTAATGTTTCGGGTCGAGACCCTTCTTCAGACTGAGCCAGGGGAGAGAGAGATACAGAGCTAAGGAAGTGTAAGGTGTGAAAAGGAGACACATGGGATGGAGATCAAGGCCAATGTAGAATAGGTTATAGTCTGAAGAAGGGCTTTGGCCTGAAACGTTGCCTATTTCCTTCGCTCCATAGATGCTGCCACACCCGCTGAGTTTCTCCGGCACTTTTGTCTACCATAGATCATTGTCAGCTAGGAGTGAGGCCCAGCGCAATTTGGGGGAACAACAAACAAACAGAGATAAAATATAATTGAGAACAGTCAGACTGGTCAGAGAACTGGCAAGGGGGGAGGGATGGAGAGCAAGTTGGAGAAGTCAATGTTCGTACAACTGGGGTGTCAGTTGCCCAGGCAAAATATGAGCTGTTGTCCCCGCAAATCGCGCTGGGCCTCACTCTGACAATGGAGGAGGTCCAGGACAGTAAGGTCAGTGTGGGAATGGGTGGGGGAGTTAAAGTGTTTTGCAACAGGGGGATCAGGTAGGTTTAGGCCGACTTAGCCGAGGTGTTCAGCGAAACGATCGCCGAGCCTGCGCCTGGTCTCGTCTCGCCTGCAAACACACTTCTTTCTGCTCCATTTGGAGATTAGTCAGGATTATTGCCAGTTGATTCATGCCGTGTACATTTACAACTATTAAATCGAAATCCCACCTGTAAATATTCCTTCAATATTCATTGACTGGGTGGTGAGACTACTGCTTAAGCCTGTGAGAATTATTAAAAAGATATTAAGGTTCATAAGTTCATAAATGCTAGGAGCAGAATTAGGCCATTCGGCCCATCAAGTCTACGCCGCCATTCAATCAGGGCTGATCTATCTTTCCCTCTCAACCCCATTCTCCTGCCTTCTCCCCATAACACCCGTACTAATCGAGAATCTGTGTCAATCTCCGCCTTAAACATATTTATGGACTTGGCCACCACTGCCATCTGTGGCAATGAATCCCATAGATTCACCACCCTCTGACTAAAGACTCTGCAAGTTCAGTTGCATTTTTCTCACCAAACAAAGTCAATATACTAAAAAGTACAAAGTGCTGGAATAACTCAACAGGTCAGGCTGCACCCCTGGGGAACAAGGAGAGGTGACGTTTTGGGTTGGGACCCTTCATCAGTCTGAAGAAGAGACCTGGCCCGAAATGTCACCTAGTTTAGTTCAGTTTAGTTTAATTTGGTTTGGTTTGGCTTCGTTTAGTTCAGTTACATTTATTATTATCACATATACCGAGGTACAGGGAAAAGCTTCTTGGCTTTTTGTTGTGTGCTGTGCATGTATAATGTAAACACTCTACATGGTTACAATCAATCTGTCCACCGTGTAAAGCTCCAGGATCAAAGTTATAACGTTTAGTGCCAGATCCATGTTACCCAGATATGCTGCCTGAACCGATGAGTTACTCCAGCATTTTGTGTCTTTTTTCTTTGTAAACCAGAACCTGCAGTTCCTTGTTTCTCCCAAGGTCAATGTTCTACCTTAGTTTTAAACATTACAGTTTTTCAAACTCCTATAACTTCTTTCTGACGGCAGGAATGAAATAAGGGGGGGGGGGGGGGGGGGGCCTCATTGAAAATTAACGAATAGTGAAAGGCCTGGATAGAGTGGATGTGGAGAGGATGTTTCCACTAGTAAGACCAGAGGCCAACAGCCTCAGAATAAAAGGAACTACATCTAGAAAGGAGATGAGGAGGAACTTTTCTAGTCAGAGAGTAGTGAATCTGTGGAATTCATTGCCACAGACGGCTGTGGGGGCCATGTCAATAGATAATTTAAAAAATTCATAAGATCATGTGATAGGGGTAGAATTAGACCATTTGGCCCATCAAATCTACTCCGCCATTCAATCATGGCTGATCTATCTCTCCCTCCTTACCCCATTCTCCTGCCTTTTCCCCCCATAACCTCTGACACCCATGTATATATATATATATGTCCACCACCAATTATCCAGCATCTTTGGTTCCAGAGCCTTGCTGAAACCAATAGAGGTCATGGCCTTCGAGAGGAGTCCAACGATACAGGAACGGTTCGCCTCGGCCTGTTTCCGTGCTGTATCTCTAAACTGAACATCAGTCAGGACATTGTATAAGAGTAATCGACCCATAGAGTAATTGAGTCCCACAGCATGGAAACAGGTCCTTCGGCCCATCTTGTTTCAGACAGCATCAATGAGTAGGTGACGTTTCAGCTCAGGACCCTTCTTCAGACTGATTCAGTACTTTAAACTCTCGGGTATTAATAAAGAACATATGAATTATCACTTGCGTTCCAAAACCCTTCTACTCTACGCAACAGACCACTGGCCTTAAAGGGGGCAGACACGAGAGGTATTGTGGCGCCCTTTCAATGTTCAATAATTCATTATTAACCTTTCTCCGTAGATTCAGAGGAGACAATATTAAAAGGTATGTGGCTCCATGTTGCATTGAAAGAAAACTCTAAACTGCACCTTGGAATATGGCGAGAAACAGCTCAGTCCTCTCAGCTTGCAACATCCATCAGTGGGCCCCACTCTGTCTATCTTCACCACCATTGTCTGTCCATTGCATGGGGTAACCACTGTGTGTGCACCATTTCTGGGATGTTCCATGGCCCATCCACTTCATTGCAATGTCTTCAGGCTTGTGGATCCTCTGAAAATCTTCCTCTCATTCCGATCTCCAAACTCACCAAAAGCTAGGAAAGGTTGTGGGTTTTTAGTAATCCTAGTCCCTCTCTCCGTTAAAGGACACTCAGCGCTGGAGTAACTCAGCGGGTTGGGCAGCAGCTCTGGAGAGCATGGGTGGATGACGTTTCGGGTCGGGACCCTTCTTCAGACTGAGGGAGAGCTTCTAACATTCTTCTGCTCCCCCCCCCCCCCCGCCCTCCATAATGTCAGTCTGAAGAAGGGTCTCGACTCCAAGCGTCACCTACCCATGTTCTTCAGAGATGTTGCCTGACCTGCTGGGTTACTCCAGCACTCTGTGTCCTTTTGTGTATTAACCAGCATTTGCAGTTCTTGGTGGAGGAAGGAACTGCAGATGCTGGATAGCACTGAGGATAGAAACACAGTGCTGGAGCAACTCTGTGGGTCGGGCCGGCTCTCTGGTGAAAAGAAACCCGTCCGAAGAAGGGTTCCGACCCCGAAACGTCGCCTATTCCTTTTCTCCACAGATGCTGCCCCGACCCACTGAGTTACTCCAGCACTTTGTGCCTATCTGACGTGGACACAACTTGTGCAGGGGCTGCACTCGGAGTCTATCTGCGGTTCTTTGCTCCTCGCCCCCACGACATTCGCAGAGGAGCGAACTCTTTCTGAACAAAAATCAATGAAGATCTGCGGAGAGTTGCGTTTTGACAGGATCATGTGGAGTCTCAGCGATACAGTGGCACCCAGGAACGAAAGCCTTTTCTCCAGTTCCCTGGTTGTCACTGAGACCGCTGCCTGACAAGCTGCTTATTAATATGTGCGCACTATCATCGCTTCAGGAGGGTCCAATCATTCACGCAACTGCCCGGAAGAAACTGCATTTCATGCCGAAGTGACCCACACGACTAATCCACCAGCTTCTACTCGCGGCTCAGCTTCATTCTGCTGCGTAATGTCTCCCCTGTTGGTGTTTTCTCTGCAGAGGTTCTTTCGATGACGCTACCACTCGATTCTACACGGCCTGCGTGGTAGAAGCCTTCGCCTATCTCCATTTCAAAGGAATTATTTACAGGGACCTCAAACCAGAAAACTTAATCCTGGATCACAGGGGATATGCTAAACTGGTGAGTACTGACCAAGTAAAGGACAAGTATGTGTCCACGTATTGAATTGAATAGTTTATTATCACATGTGACAAGTCACAGTGAAATTCTTTGCTAGGTATGTAAATAGTTGCCACATAAAGTACACTTACAATGCTTCAAAGTGTGCCCATGCCAGGTCCCCCTTTGTTCGTCCCCCCTCCTCCTCACGGCTGTCCCCCCCCATGCCAGGTTATCCTATGTCCCTTCCCCCGACAGTGACGTCCTCACTCCCACGTGGTCCGTCAGCGTCCGTCCGTCTGCACCATCATCGATGCTCACGTTAAGCTGCCTTGTTATGTCCTCTCTCTCTCTCTCTCTCTCTCTCCTCTCTCTCACTCTCTCTCCCTCTCTCTTTCTCTCTTTCTCTCTTTCTCTCTTCTCTTTCTCTCTCTCTCTCTCTCTCTCTCTCTCTCTCTCTCTCTCTCTCTCTCTCTCTCTCTCTCTATCTCTCTCTCTCTCTCTCTCTCTCTCTCTCTCTCTCTCTCTCTCTCTCTCTCTCTCTCTCTCTCTCTCTCTCACTCTCTCTCTCTCTCTCTCTCTCTCTCTCTCTCTCTCTCTCTCTCTCTCTCTCTCTCTCTCTCTCTCTCTCTCTCTCTCTCTCTCTCTCTCTCTCTCTCTCTCTCTCTCTCTCTCTCCCTCTCTCTCTCTCTCTCTCTCCTCTCCCTCTCTCTTCCTCTCTGTTGCTCCCTCTCTCCTCTCTCTCTTCCTCTCTTCCTCTCTTTCTCCCTCTCGCTCCCAGGTGGACTTTGGATTTGCCAAGAAAATAGGATTTGGGAAAAAGACCTGGACGTTCTGTGGGACACCGGAATACGTGGCTCCAGAAATCATCTTGAACAAAGGACATGACATATCAGCTGATTACTGGTCACTTGGAATCCTTATGTACGAACTTCTAACCGGCAGGTGAGAAGACCAGGTCCCACGCCGGTTTTCCGGCTCCCTTGGCTCCTGAGCCTTGCCGTGTTTTCCGTTTTTTACGGGCCAACAGAGATCACGGCCTTCGGGAGACCGAGATGCCGGCCCGCAAAGTCGGCCGCGGAAGTCGGCTATGGGAACGGATCTGCCGGCTCCGGCTGGTCCGGAGTTCCAGAGCCCCGGCCCCAGGGGGGGCAGATTCGACCCGCCGATCGGCTGCGGAAGTCCCGATGAGGTCGGGATCGGCTGCCTCACCCGGCCTAGGCACCACATTTTCGGGGAGTGGGGACTTGGTGGGGAGGGGGGTTCAAGCGCACTCTCGTGGTTTTGTCCGGATTATAGGAGGTGCCGGAGCAACAGAGGCCGGAAAATCGGTGGTGGACCTGTATTGTGTTGCCCTGTATGGTGGAACAAGAACTTGAACTTTGACATATAGAAGCCATCTCCCAAAGCTGTTTTAGTTTGGAAATGTGTTTAAGAAGGAACTGCAGATGCTGGAACATCGAAGGCACACAAAAAAGCTGGCGAAACTCAGCGGATGCAGCAGCATCTACGGAGCGATGGAAATAGGCAACTTTTCGGTCTGAAACGTTGCCTATTTCCTTCGCTCCATAGATGCTGCTGCACCCGCTGAGTTTCTCCAGCTTTTTTGTGTACCTTAGTTTAGAGATGTTTTGAGATACAGCGCAGAAACAGACCCACCGTGCCCAGGCCGACCAGCGGTTCCCGCACGTTAATGCTATCCTACATACACTGGGGACAATTTACAATGTCACCAAGCCAATTGATCTGCAAACCTGTGCATCTTTGGAGGGTGGAAGGAAACCCGGAGAAAACCCACGTACAAACTCCATACAGACTCCACCTGTAATCAGGATCTAACCTATTTACGAAGCTTTTGGATAGGCATACGGTTAACTAGGGAAAGGACGGATATGGATAATGTGCAGGTAGATAAGAGATGGTCTGGGGGCATCATGTTCGGCAGGGACATTGTGGGCTGAAGAGCCCGTTCTTGTGCTGTACTGTTCTATGTTCTACCAAGCTGTAAAACAGCATAACTTGGGGAGAGGCAGGCATTACAGACATTGACTGTAGATGTAGTCTATAGATCTTGTAAATGTAACCGCGTTGTTATGTGTTGCCCGGAGTGATAACGGATGAAGTAATTAAACAGTAATTTACTAACTGCCTTCGAACATGGTAGATCACCCTAACTACCATAAGATGGCTGCAGCCTTCCGAACCATGTCCCGGGCAAGTGGCAGTGTGTACACACATTAGATGCCAGTGTGCATGCATGCACGGAAATTACAGGCAAACATGCACGTAAGTTACAGGCAAACATGCACGTAAGATACAGGCAAACATGCATGGAAAATACTGGCACATATGCATGTAAGATGACCTTATGACCTTATTTGTGGGGAGGAGGTAGAGAGAGAGTACAGAGGAGATTTACTAGAATGTTGCCTGGGTTTCAGCAACTAAGTTACAGACAAAGGTTGAACAAGTTAGGGCTTTATTCTTTGGAGCGCAGAAGGTTAAGGGGGGACTTGATAGAGGTTTTTAAAATGATGAGAGGGATAGACAGAGTTGACGTGGAAAAGCTTTTCCCACTGAGAGTAGGGAAGATTCAAACAAGGGGACATGACTTGAGAATTAAGGGACTGAAGTTTAGGGGTAACATGAGGAGGAACTTCTTTACTCAGAGAGTGGTAGCTGTGTGGAATGAGCTTCCAGTGAAGGTGGTGGAGGCAGGTTCGTTTTTATCATTTAAAAATAAATTGGATAGTTATATGGATGGGAAGGGAATGGAGGGTTATGGTCTGAGCGCAGGTATATGGGACTAGGGGAGAGATTATGTGTTCGGCACGGACTAGAAGGGTCGAGATGGCCTGTTTCCGTGCTGTAATTGTTATATGGTTATATGGTTAAGGCAGGAGTATGAGGTTAGGAGTGAGACATAAACCAGCCATGATTGAATGGCGGAGTAGACTTGATAGGCCAAATGTCCTAATTCTACGCATTTTCCTTCTGCCCTAAGATACTGGCACACATGCACGGGAGATGCGGGGATGAGTGCGTGTAAGATGCCAGCGTGTTTACAAGGAAGCTACCAGTTCTGGACGGTTCACACATGCAGTCATATGTGATAGGATCAGAATTAGGCCATTTGGCCCATCAATTCCACTCCGCCATTCAATCATGGCTGATCTATCTCTCCCTCCTGATCCCATTTTCCTGCTTTCTCCCCATAACCTCTGGCACCTGTACAAATCAAGACTCTACCCATCTCTACCTTAAAAATATCCATTGAATTAGCATCCACGGCCTTCTGTGGCAAAGAATTCCACAGATTTACCACCCTCTGACTATAGAAATTCCTCCCCTTCACCTCCCTACATGAACGTTCTTTAATTCTGATGCTACGATCTCTGGATCTAGACTCTCCCACTGGTAGAAACATCTCCTAGACTCTCCCACTAGTGGAAACCTGCAATAACTCGTTTTTACCTTGCCCACGGCTAACAATGTACCTTGATCATCATTATTTTTCTTGCATATCTTTCATTTCTGTATTGTACATCTCTACATCGATGTATGTATCGACATTGCTTCTAATAAAATTTAAAAAATTTAAAAAGTAATGCTATATCTCTACATCACCGTCTATACTTCAACCCCACGTTTCCCTCTCCCCTGATTCTCAGTCTGAAGAAGGGTCTCGTCCCAAAATGTCTCCCATTCCTCCTCTTCAGAGACACTGCCTGACCCGCTGAGTTACTCCAGCTTTTTGTGTCTATCTCGGGTGTAAACCAGGAGTTGGTGCTGATGTGAATGTTTGATAACCCATGATCGCTGCGGCGTTTTGTTATCAGTAAATATGCGTTCCATCCATCGCAGTTTGGAACTGTATTTTTTACCTCTGTGCTTCCTCTTCCCTTCTCCCCAAGTCCGCCATTCTCAGGGCCTGATCCCATGAAAACGTACAACATCATTCTTCGTGGGATCGACATGATCGAATTTCCAAAGAAAATCACTAAAAATGCTGCTAACCTCATCAAGAAATTATGCAGGTAAGTGCCTGAGAGAATGGGTCACAGTTAAGGGCCTGTCTCACGAGCATGCGACCTACATGCGGCAAGCGCGAGCAAACCGGAAGCGGGGACCGCACGGTGGTCGGGTGATCCCCGTATAGGGCCTGTCCCACGAGCATGCGACTGCATGCGGCGAGCGCGACCAAACCGGAAGCGGGGGCCGCGCGGAGGTCGAGTGATCCCGTACGAGTTGACGTGAAGTTCGACCGAAGTCCGTGGGAAGTTCGCGCTAGGTGTACGCCGTCAAGACTCTGTGTACGGCGTCAAGACGCTGCGTGCAGTGTCGAGACTCTGCGCACGCCCGTCAAGGCGGTGCGTACGGCCTCAATGCGGCTGCGGGCCGGCAGGCGCGCGGAATGTTTGGACATTGTCAGTTTCTCGGAGCCCCGCGCGATGTCGGGACCAGCTCCGCACAACTCCATACGGCTCCAGCGATCGAAGTGAGACCGGCCCCGCGAGGCCGTATGGCTCAAGCGACCATGTTAGGTCGTGCTAGCCGCATGCAGTCGCACGCTGGTGGGACAGGCCCTTTAGGGATGTGTAATATCCAACCAGTTAAATAGTCAATCTCCAATCTGCTTAACATTTAGAAGGCTTCCTCTCCTAAAACACTCCCTCTTGTCATAGAGTCATAGAGTGATACGGTGTGGAAACAGGCCCCTTCGGCCCAACTTGCCCACACCGGCCAACGTGTCCCATCCCAGCTACACTAGTCCAACCTGCCCGCGTTTGTCCCATATCTCTTCACACTATCCATGTCCTATCCATGTCCCTGTCGAATAGTTTCTTAAACATTGGGATAGTCCCAGCCTCAACTACCTCCTCTGGCAGCTCCTCAGCCACCGCCCTTTGTGTGAAAAAGTTACCCCTAAGATTCCTATGAAATCTTTTCCCCTTCACCTTAAACCAATGACTCTTGCCACTTTATTAATTTAAAAAATATGGTCAAATGACAAACCAAATATTCAGCAGAGATACAGTCATTGGAAAAAAAAAGTCTTGTTTGCTTTTCCTAACAGGGACAATCCGTCAGAAAGACTAGGGAATTTGAAAAATGGAGTTAAAGACATCCAGAAACACAAGTGAGTCTTTGCTTTATACATTTTATTTGCACAATGTTGTAAAACCAACTTTATCAGCTCTTCAAAACTATTGCTGAGACGAGAGTATTTTGTTTTCCACGCATGGGAGTCAGCACCAGACCTGCTTCACATGGAGAATGCATTTTAGTTTGGAGATACAGCGCAGAAACAAGCCCTTCGGCCTACCGAGCGTTTGGTGACGCTGGGCCTGTACTCGCTGGAGTTTAGGCAGATGAGTGGGAACTTCATTTAAACTTACCGAATTGTGAAAGGTTTGGATAGAGTGGATGTGAAGAAGATGTTTCCACTAGTCTAGGGCCAGAGGCCATAGCCTCACAATAAAAGGGCGTACCTTTGAAATGGAGACAAGGTCAAATTAATTTGGTTAGTGGGTGATGAATCTGTGGAATTCATTGCCTCAATGGTGGTGGGTATTTTGAAAGTGGGGATTTGCAGATTCTTGATTAGCATGGGTGTCAAAGGATATGGCGAGAAGGCAGGAGAATGGGGTTGGGAGGGAAAGGTAGATCAGCCATGATTGAATGGCGGAGTAGACTCGATGGGCCAAATGGCCTCATTCTGTTCCTCTGACATGAACATGAAACATCTTTGGCTTATTCATTATGATATGTCATTAACAGAGCCAATACATTGTCTGCTCTGTCTCTTCCTTCACCGTACCCACCTTGGCAGCTCATAATTCTGTTTCTTTGCGTAAAATAGAAAATATTATTAATAATAATGTACAACTAAGGATATTTTTTTTTCAGATGGTTTGAAGGTTTTAACTGGGATGGATTAAGGAAAGGCACTTTAACACCTCCAATTGTACCTAATGTAAGTGTTTAACCAATGTGTCCATCTGCTGTTGTACTCCTTACTTTCGTACTTTAGAGATACAGCACGGAAACAGGCCCTTCGGCCCATCGAGTCCATGCCAACCAGCGATCCCCGCACACTAGCAATAGCCTACACATTACGAAAAAATTTGTCATTTTACCAAAGCCAATTTAGAGCGGCAAAGTGGTGCAGCAGCAGAGCTACTGCCTCATAGTGCTAGAGGACCGGGTTTGATCCTGACTACGGGCGCTGTCGGTACAGAGGTTGTACGTTCTCCCTGTGACCGCGTGGGTTTTCTCCGGGTCCAGGTTCCTTGCACATTCCAAAGACACGCAGGTTTGCAAGTTAATTGTCGTCTGTAAATTGTCCCGTCGTCAGGACCAAACCCGGGTCCCTGGCACTGTAATGCCCCTGTCCCACTTAGGAAACCTGAACGGAAACCTCTGGAGACTTTGCGCCCCACCCAAGGTTTCCGTGCGGTTCCCGGAGGTTGCAGGTGGTGGAGGCAGGTAGGGAGACTGACAAAAACCTCCGGGAACCGCACGGAAACCTTGGGTGGGGCGCAAAGTCTCCAGAGGTTTCCGTTCAGGTTTTTCCTAAGTGGGACAGGGGCATTAGGCAGCAGCTCTACCTCTGCACCACCTAACTCTGCATCTGCTTTGCCGCTCCCGACAACCATTGAGATCCCAGAGTTGGAGGCAGCGGCTTATTGCAAGAAAGTTTCTAAATTTGGTCTTCTGTAATAAAGTGCGAGAGATACAAGAATGAGGTTTGGTCGAAACAGACCGAACGGCAGATGATGGAATCTTGCGTCAAGCACAACGTGCTGGAGGAACTCAGCGGGTCAAGCAGCATCTGTGGAATGAATGGCCAGGTGACGTTCCGGGTTGGGACGCGACTTCAGAATGGCCGTAGTAGGGGGGGGGGGGGGGGGGGAGCAGCACTAAGCCTGCTAAGTGATAGGTGGATACAGGTGAGGGGTTTTTAAAAAAAATTAAGATAAGTGGAGCAAGTGACAAAAGCTGAAAAGGAGACAAAAAAAGTGTCAGATAAGGAGAGAAGAGGAGTGAAAGATAAAGCCAGAGGGAGGGATATTGGGGAAAGACAGAGAAAGAAGGGGGGCAGGCTTGTGGAAGAAATAGGTGGACGGGGAAACACAGAAAGGAGAGAGGGGGAAGAGAGAGATGTTACTTAAAATTGGAGAATTGAATGTTAACACTATTGGGTTGGGAGCTACCCAGGTGTAATATGAGGTGTTGTTCTTCTAAATTGCGTGTGGCTTCAATCTGGCAACAGTGGAGGCCCAGGCCAGAAAGGTCGGCATGGGAACAGGGAGGGCCATTACAATGTTTGCAACCAGGAGATTCTGTAGGCCTTGGTAGGCTGAAGTAATGAATGTCACTGCTTTTAAATCACTCAATCATATCAGTTTTGTTTTAAGTGACCAATGGAAACGATATCCCTCTGACATTTTCATTGATATAGAAACATAGAAAAGGGGAGTAAGAGTAGGCCATTCGGCCCATCGCACCAGCATCGCCATTCAATATGATCACGGCTGCTCATCCAAAATCACTACCCCGTTCCTCTTTTCTCGCCATATCCCTTGATTCCGTTAGCCCCAAGAGTGTATCTAACTCTCTCTTGAATACATCCAGTGAATTGGCCTCCACTGTTTTCCGTGGCAGAGAATTCCACAGATTCACAACTCTCTAGGTGAAAATGTTTTTCCTCAACTCAGTCGTAAATGGCCCACCCCTTATTCTTAAACTGCGACCCCCCTGGTCCTGGACTCTCCCAAATGCATTTATACAAATGTAAATAGAAATTTAATTTATATAAATACAATGGCATTTTTTTTAAAGAAATAAGATGATTAATTACAGTCTTTTACTGATAATAATTTTATTCTCCAAATTATGCTTAGGGGAAGGGGAGTTGGAATCCGATCCAATTCTAACATTCTTCACTGACTAATATTACAGCGGCCAGGTCATTTTAAACAGCTCTCTCCTTTGAATTTGATGGTTGCAGTTTCAATGCTCCACCTCTAGTAGGAAGCAGAGGGCAGAGGAGGTTTGCCAAGGGTCCCGACCGTGCGAAACATCACCTATCCATGTTCGACCAGAGATGCTACCTGCCTTCTCTCCATACCCTGACCCCGGCTGACATCTAACTCCCTCAAATATAGCACTTCAACTGTGTTCAGAGATTTCTCTGTTGGAACTGAAGGATACCCTTATCCTTAAGCCCCCTGGTAACATTTTCCTGCATCCCGAATGTTTTGTACCTAGAAGATTAGACCATCCCATTCTATCTCTTTCACAGATGTCTTACATCCCAGGAATTCGTGAACCTTCTCTGCAGGCAATTTTTACTACGCTACTCCAGGTTGTGACCCTGTACAACTGCAGAACTGTCCTATACTCAAATCCTTTTGGCGCTGCGCCTGCTAGAGCCTACCATCAATGACTGCACCCAGGTTCGCTGCATCAGTGCCAGAGACAGTGCCAGAGGGGTTTGAATCTGACTATGGGCACCATCTGTATGGAGTTTGTACGTTCTCCCTGTGACTGTTTTTTTCTGGGTGCTCCGGTTTCTTCCCACTTTCCAAAGACATGCAGGTGTGTAGGTTAATTGGTTTCTGTAAATTGTCCCTAAAGTGTAGGATAGAACTAGTGTGAAAAGAGTGGACCAAATGACCTATTTCCACGCTGTATCTCTAAATTCAACTAAATATAAACATGGAAGGACATATATAGTCAACGAGTCTTACAGCGTGGAAACAGGCCCTTTGGCCCAACTTGCCCACGCCGACCACCTTATACCAGCCTGCATTTGGTCCATATCCTTCTAAACCTGTTCTATCCATGTACCTGTCTTAATGATTCTTAAACATTGTGATAGTCCCTGCTTTAAATGCTTAAATATCGGTGCTGAAATGCACCAGTATTGTGAACTATCTCATTCTCACTGACTAAAATGACAGGTTGACACAAAACGCTGCAGTAACTCAGTGGGTCAGGCAGCATCTATGGAGAAAAGGAATAGGTGACGTTTCAGGTCGAGACCCTTCTTCAGACTGCAGACAAATAGTGAAAGGCCTGGATAGAGTGGATGTGGAGAGGATGTTTCCAGCAGTGGGAGAGTCTAGGACCAGAGGTCATGGCCTCAGAATAAAAGGATGTTCCTTTAGGAAGTAGATGAGGAGGAATTTCTTTAGTCAGACGGTGGTGAATTTGTGGGATTCATCGCCGCAGAAGGCTGTGGATGCCGTCAAAGGGTCATTTTAAGGCGGAAATCGACAGATTCTTAATAAGTAATGATGTCAGGGGTTATAGGGAGAAGGCAGGAAAATGGGGTTTGGAGTGAAAGATAGATCAGCCATGGAGATCAGTGGCAGAGTAGACTTGATGGGTCGCATGACCTAATTCAGCTTATGGAGGTTATGAACTTATTAACTTACGACCTGCTGAGTTACTCCAGCATTTTGTGTCTATCGTCAGTGTAAACTAGGTGCTGATGGGATAGTCCATAGGACGGACACATTTAAGCCCTGATATTTAAGCATTTAAAGCAGGTATGATTGCAACGTTTAAGAAACATTTAGCCAGGTTAGAGGGATGTGGGCCAAATGCAGGCTGGTGGGACTAGTGTGGATGGGGCAAGTTGGTCGCCATGGGCAAGTTGGACCAAGAGGCCAGTTTCCTTGGCCCAACTTGGCGCCAAGTGTCCTTCCATGATTATATTTAGTACAGTTTAGTTTAATTTAGCGGAAACCAGCATCCTTCCGACTCCAAATGGCAGGATGTTTTATTTTATTCCATTCTTCCGCACAGGTGACATCCCCAACGGACACGAGCAACTTCGACAGCTTCCCCGAAGACAATGACGAACCTCCTCCTGACGATGACTCCGGATGGGATGCGGATTTCTGAGTCTGGTTCTTCAAAATTTGCTTTTTGCCTTGCATCTTTGTAAAACCGGTGGGGGAGGGGGGCGGGGAGGGGGGGGGGGGGAGGGAAGTTCGGAGAGTGGAAAGGAAAGAAGAATAGATGGATCAGTGCTGTGGGTCACCAAGATGCCTTGACAGAGATACCTGAAGCAGTGCTGATGGTGGCATTGGGAGCTCAGCCCCTCGTGATAATGGCGGCGGAGCTCCCTTGGAGGAGCGCTCTTTGGGTTCGAATCCGACACTAGCGACTTAGATGGCGGTCGTAGAGCAATTTTGATTTATTTGTGCACTTGTATGGCTTTCCCTTCACTGGGGTGAAAGGTGCCTCCTTCCAAAGACAAATCGATAATGAAAATGGATTGTTTGTAAACAGTTGAACGAGGATCGAGATTTTTTTTTTTCTTTTTAAAAAAAATGTTAAAACGGAAGAGACAACTGCAGTTATTTATTCAGGGGAATTTTTATTCAAGGGACTACCTTAGTTGCTGAGGAAATTAATTTGGCGTGAGACTTATAGGTCAGTGCGCCTGTATAAAGCCTGCCTGCAAATCTATGGGTTCATCAGTGTTCAGTCAGCGCTGTAACTTTACTGGCTTTAATGATTTGTAGTCAAAATGTGACCCGGCATTTCAACGGTACTCTTCAAAGTGTTGCAGGTCCACCACCGAATTTCTAGCAACTGAAAGTCCGGCATCTCCTGTAATCAGGACAAAATTACGAGATTGTACTTGAATACTTCCCCCCACCCCGACCTCCCTCATGGAAGTCCCCCTGATAATGTGGTGCCTAGGCCGGGTGAGGCGGCCAATCTCGACCTCATCGGGACTTCCGCGGCCAATCGGCGGGTCGACTTTGCCCCCTGCGGCCGGGGCTCTGGAACTGCGGCCCGGCTGGAGCCGGCAGATTTGTTCCCTTGGCCGACTTTACAGGCCGGTATCTCAGCCCCTCGGCGGACTAGGCGAACCGCTCCGGTACCGTTGGACTCCTCTCGGAGGCCGTGGCCTCCGTTGGTTCCGGCAAAATGGATAAATGATCCAGAAAGGATCTGGAACCAAGGGTGCCGGAAAATCGGTGGTGTATCCTGCATCTTGCATTTATCTACACAAAGCACAACTGCCACTCAACCTTTCTCAACAACTCATCCCAACCCTCCTCCCCAGCCAACCTTAACCCTCAGCATCCCGCTGCAGTTATGTTTAGTTTATTGTCACGTGTACTGAGGTACAGCGAAAAAGCTTTTTGTTGCGTGCTAACCAGTTAGCAGAAAGACAATACACGATTACAATCGAGCCATTTACGGGGGTACAGATACATGATAAAGGGAATAACGTTTATCTGAATGATCAAATACATAATGGTGTTCCCATGTTAATTCTCACCTTGTATAAGGCAAATGCGTTTTTCTATGTTGCAATGTGAGACTTGCAGAAGTTTTGAAAGCTCAAATACTGCCTCAGAATAACATTCGTTTTGTTTGACATGCCTCTGGACTTAAACGCTAGCTGAAAACTATGGGCTTGTGAACATAGTCAACAAATGTTTACATAATTGGCCGTGGGAACGGTATTCAATAATTTGTGTTCCTTTCCGAGTTTAGAGTTTAGAGATACAGCGCGGAAACAGTCCCTTACACCCACCGAGTCCGCGCCGACCAGCGATCCCCGCACGTTAACACTACCATACACACAATAGGGACAATTTTTACATTTATACCAAGTCAATTAACCTACAAAACTGTACTTCTTTGGAGTGCGGGAGGAAACCGAAGATCTCGGAGAAAAAACCCACGCGGGTCACGGGGAGAACGTACAAACTCCGTACAGACAGCACCTGTAGTCAGGATTGAACCCGGGTCTCTGGCGCTGTAAGGCAGCAACTCTACCGCTGCACCATGGTTCTGCATAAGGTTTGGGCAAATCTTTTTTTTTTTTAAACAAAATTCACTGAGGGAGTGAATTTTGAATTTGAATGTAAAGTTTTATAATTTTTTTAAAAATTAGATTCGGGTGGCAGGGTGGTGCAGCGGTAGAGTTACTGTCTCACAGTGGCAGAGAACTGGGTTCGTTCCTTACTATGGGGGCTGACTGTACAGAGTTTATATATTCTCCCACTGACCTGTGTGGGTTTTCTCCGGGAGCTCTGGTCTCCACCCACGTACCAAAGCCGTAAAGGTTTGTAAGTTAATTGGCTTGGTATAATTGTAAATTATCCCTCGTGTGTGTAGGATAGTGTTAGTGTGCCGCGATCGCTGGTCGGCACGGACTCAGTTGGCCGAAGGGCCTGTTTACGCGCTGTATCTCTGAACTAAACTGAGCTAAAATATGCTTGACAAAAGAACATAAATATAAAATGTGTAATAAAGGCATTACAGATAAATTTTTCTTTATTAAGATATGCTTTGTAAAGTATCTTACAATACCCTTTGAAAATCACTTTATGTAAATATTCATAACTCTCCAGAAAAAGCAAATCCTTCCTAGGATGAATGAGGTTATGATATATCTGGAACTTACTTTTCAAGTCGCCTTTACCACACCTACTAATGCTGCATCTCCGACCAATGAAACTACAATAGCTCTGCAGGCTGTGGGTTATTAGGACTCTTCCTTCTGACTGCCACAGTGAATTAGGATCATCGTATTTCCAGTTAGATTAGTTTAGTTTAGAGATGCAGCGTGGAAACAGGCTCTTCAGCCCATCGTGTCCACGCCGACCAGCGATCCCCGCACACCAACAGGATCCTACACACACTAGGGCCAATTTACAATTTTACCAAAGCCAATTAACCTGCAAACCTGGACGTCTGTGGAGTGTGGGAGGAAACCGGAGCACCCGGAGAAAACCCATGCGGTCACGGGGAGAACTTTCAAATTCCGTGCAGACACCACCCCTTGTCAGGATCGAACCCGGGTTTCCGGCGTTGTAAGGCAGCAAATTAAGGAGAGGGTCCAGAGGAGGTTTACAAGAATAATCCCAGGAATGAGTAGGTTAACATGTGATGAGTGTTTGACGGCACTGGGCCTGTACTCGCTGGAGTTTAGAAGAATGAGGGGCGACCTCATTGACACATACAGAATAGTGAAAGGCTTGGATAGAGTGGATATGGAGAGGATGTTTGTGGGTCTCGGACTAGAGGTCATAGCTAAAGAATTCAAGGACGTTCTTTCAGGAAGGAGACGAGGAGAAATTGATTTAGTCAGAGGGTGGTGAATCTGTGGAATTCTTTGCCACTGAAGGCTCAGGAGGTTAAGAGTGGGCATTTTTAAGGCAGCGATAAATAGATTTTTGATTAGTAAGGGGGTCAGAGGTTATGGGGAGAAGGCAGGAGAATGGGGTTCAGAGGGAAAGATAGATCAGCCATGATGGAATGGCGGAGTGGACTTGATGGGCCGAATGATCTAATTCTGCTCCTTTAATATGAATTTATGACCTGCCGTTTCAGTACTCCCCAGTATATTACAAGAGTGATTACAGGTCCTCCCCCAGTTTGTCAACAACTGGCTTATAAACAATAGACAATAGGCAACAGGTGCAGGAGTAGGCCATTTGGCCCTTCGAGCCAGCACCGCCATTCAATGTGATCATGGCTGATCATCCCCAATCAGTACCCCGTTCCTGCCTTCTCCCCATATCCCTTGACTCTGCTATTTTTAAGAGCCGTATCTAGCTCTCTCTTGAAAGCATCCTGTAGATAAGATTCAAAGATGTGTTTGAGAGACCATGAGGATGATGGGGATGGACTTGCTAGCCTGCTAGCGACATGCAGGAATGCTGTTGGCGAATAATACCATAAAACACAGGCCCAGCGGGTAGAGCTGCTCCCGGAGACATGAGTTCGACCCTGACCTAGGGTGCTGTCTGTGTGGTGTTTGCACATTCTCCCTGTGACCGTGTGGGTTTAGGCTGGGTGCTCCGGTTTCCTACCATAATCCCAGGAACATAAAGCGAGTTTGCAGGTCAATTGGGCTCTGTAAACTTGCACCTGATGTGTAGGGAGTGGATGAGAAAGTGGGATAACATAGAACGAGTGTGAATGGGTGATCGATGGCCAGTGTGGGCCGAAGGGCCTGTTTCCATGATGTATCTCTAAACTCAACTAAACATAATCTCAAGATAGACACAAAAAGATGGAGTGACTCGGCGGGTCAGGCAGCATCTCTGGAGAATCTCCGGTCGGGAAGCAACTCTTTTCCTTGCCCTATCCCTTTTCTCCAGAGAGGCTACCTGACCCGCTGGGTTACTCCAGATTTTTATGTCTACCTTCAGTTTAAACTAGTATCTGCAGTTCCTTCCTAAGTATAATCTCATTCAGGATTAAATCAAACACTTGTCAACCCTGATATATCTTATTAAACAGTAACTTCTATTGTTTTTATTGACTAGGACCACACGCTCCGTGATACTGTAAATAGGTTGTTGTGTTTCGGGTATTGTGCCTCTCTGTGTGTTACTTCATCTGTCTTTCCTTGTTTTTCCACTGACGTTCAATATCCGCCATCATTATCATCACTCCATTAACTTTAGTGGAGGTCAACCACACTGAAAATATTTTTTAATCAGATAGCCTGACACTGTTGAACTGTGTGAAAAATTAAAAGATTTCCTGCATACAACTTCTGGCACATTGTGAAGATCTTTTCTCCCACGGGTTAGACTGGGCTCAGCGTTGTCGCAAGTGCCTTAAAACACATGGCATCCAAAATATAAGTTATGAATTTGGCCTAATGCTGCATTTAAAAAAAACACCAACCTCAATAATTGATCATTCGTAGGTGGCGAATCCTCTAGACATTTTCTCTCTTCTGCAAAGGTTCGTTCGATCTTTTTTTTTTAATGCGTTGTACAAAGTTGCAGGGGGGGGAAAAAAACTATCCACTGGCACCCCTTATTCATATTCATTATTCGGGAAACTGTGAAACTAAATACGATGTAGTGCATCATTTCTGTGAAATGTGTGCATGGTGCAAATTGAAAATAACGTTACATGGCTGTACTTATCGTTGCTTTCTTCATTGTATATGCAAAAAAACACAAAAATCACCTTATTTTAATAGACCCACGTTGCAAACACGAGGGCAAAACTTTTCTCCTTCAAGTCATCCAACTGCAATAACTGTAACCCTGGCTAACAGAATCTGAAACCATTCAGGATTAATGTAAAATTTCGTCTCATCGGACTGCTGAGTTTAAAAGTGTTGATTTAATGTCGCCGAAACCCCATGTTTTGATCTGTATTTCCTGTCTCTCTGTTTAACAAGAGGTTTACACAACCAACTGCTAAAAGAAACTCACTGAATATTTATAAATTTGTATGAAGTATTTGGTAAGGGGCTGTCCCACTTGGGCGACCTAATTGGCGAGTTTAGAAGTGTTCGAAAAAATTACGTGTTGAAGACCTCCTTTGACTATGTAGAAGACCTCTTTCGACCTCCTTCGACGATGTTGAAGACTAGCTTCAACTAGCTACGACTAGCTGCGACTAACTTCGGGAAAATTGGACACCGAACGTTGGAGAGTGAAAACGACCTCCTTCGATCTCCTTCGACTATGATGAAGACTATCCTCAACTACCTTCGACTACCCTCGATTACCTACGACTAACATGCCGACTACGACTAAACCTACGAGTAAAAAAAGTATCGATTTTTTCAATGGCGACCTTTTTTTACTGGCGGGCATTTTTTAACATATTGAAAAAACGCCGCGACCTAGCTGAGGCATCGAGTACCCAGAGACCACTCTCGAGCATGAAGGAGAGTTTCGAAGACCTCGTGTCGACCATGCTGCGAGTATGAGTCGAGGGCAAACTCGCCAGAACTCGCGGATTAGGTCGCCCAAGTGGAACAGGCCCTTCAGGGAGTCTTTCCCGAGACTGCTTTTTCGTTCAGGTAAACGAGCATGGCAAATCTGTCAAACTGTATATTTTGTCACTGAATGCTGTTCACGGGCTGTTGCACACCCTTGGTTGTAGATTTTTAACTTTTACATATTTAATTCTTCCTGATTTGTCCTGCGTTTCCCTGCAGCTATTGATGCCGAGTGCCTGTTATATACTTTCGAGAGCTGAAATTAAAAAAAAAGATTACTTTTCAAATATACGCGTACATCTTTTGCGTTTCAATGTTTGAGTCTGAGTTTGGTTTATTGTCATAAGTCAGTAACCACAATACTAGAGCGAAAAATCCAGTTCGTAGTACAACCAAAGACAGCCCACACTTACTTCATGGTTGAGGTTAGTGTTGCACAGTGTACAAGAGCCAATGGTTGTTGGGAAGAAGTTATTCTTTAACCTGCAGGTATTGGTTTTCAGACTCCTGTACCTTCTCGGGTTTGACCAGCCTGAAGAAGGGTCTCGACACGAAACGTCCCCCATTCCTTCTCTCCGGAGATGCTGCCTGCCCCGCTGAGTTACTCGAGCTTTTTGTGTCTATCGTCTCGAGTTTGAGTTGAGTTTATTGTCACATGTACTGAGGTACATGGAAAGGCTTTAGCTGTGTGTTCACCAGTCAGCGGAAAGACTATACGTGATTACCTTAGAGCCATCCACAGTGTGCAGATACATGATAAAAGACTCTGACCTCCGGGGGGGGGGGGGGGGGGGGGGGGAGAGTGGCAGTGGTGAGAGATAAGTTTTTTTTTTGCCTTCCATCACAGCGATGTGATGGATGTTTATGTAAATTATGTTGTGTCTTGGGTCTATTTGTTTGTAATGTATGGCTGCAGAAACGGCATTTCGTTTGGACCTCAAGGGGTCCAAATGACAATTAAATTGAATCTTGAATCTTGAAAGGAATAAAGTGGATGACATTGCTGCAAGGTATAGCCAGCAAAGTCCGATCAAAGATAGTCCGAGGGTTTCCAATGAGGTAGATAATAAATAGCTCAGGACTGCTCTCTAGTTGTAGGATGGTTCAGTTGCCTGATAGCAGCTGGGAAGAAACTCCCTGAATCGTGGAGGTGTATATTTTCACTCTTCTATACTTTTTGCCCGAAGTGAGAGAGGAGAGAAGAGGGAGTGGCCAGGGTGTGACTCGTCCTTGATTATGCTGCTGGCCTTGCTGCTAAACCCACTTTATTTTACACCAAGGATCATTTTCCTCCTCGATCAAGACCACGACAATGAGAATTATTTTTCAACTATATTCCATTATTTAAAGCAGCAGCTGTTGAAAAAAATATATGCCTTCATTGCTCAGCTAAAAACCGTGTTAAAGCAGCCTGGAACATATTAGGTGCACAAAGGAAACGGTTGCAATAGGTAGAAAACAACAGTTTGTTGAAAGATAGCATAGATCCATGCTATAAGATTTCGAGAAATCCTGAGATTTCAAGAGATTATGTTGTCACATAATAAATGGCTGGAATTTTTTTATTGTGTTTTATCAGTTATGACGTTGATGAAGATTTATTTCCAATCGTTCAATAGAGGTGAACATGAAATTTCCTGTTTCCAAATTGTTCGGGTGACCCGAGCAAGCAATGGAAAGCACACGATGACCAATACACGAATGTGACTTTCACACGCATCAAGAGCAAAATAGGTCAAACCGATGAATGATCACAACTAGTGCATTTGCTACAGAACCATTGCAATCAGTCCACAACTGAATGGGGCGGCTCAGCGGTAGAGTTGCTGCCTTACAGCGCCGGAGACCCAGGTTCGATCCTGACTATGGGTGCTGTCTGTCCGGAGATTGCGGACGTTCTCCCCGTGACTGCGTGGGTTTTCTCCGGGTGCTCCAGTTTCCTCCCACACTCCAAAGACGTGCAGGTTTGTAGGTCAATTGGCTTTGATAAAATTGTAAATTGTTCTTAGGGTACAATTGTGGCGGTTAGTGTTAATGTACAGGGGTTATCTACACTACCCTACACAATTGTACCCTAGGGACAATTTACAATATTACCAAAGCCAATTAACCTACAAACCTGTCAGTCTTTGGGGTATGGGAGGAAACTGGAGACCCCGGAGAAAACCCACGCAGTTGTAGGGTAGTGTTAATGTACAGGGGTTATCCGGCGGGCACGGGCGTGGTGGGCCGAAGAGACTGTTCCCGCTCTGTATCTCTAAACTAAACTAAGTTACAGCATGGAAACAGGCCCTTCGGGTTACCGAGTCCGCACTGACCAACTGACCTGTACATTAGGGACATTTTACAGAAACCAATTAACCTACAATTTGCAATATGGAGAGTGGGAGGAAACAGGAGACAACACACGTGGTCACAGGGAGAACTGCTACAGACAGCACCCGTGGTCAGGTTCGAACCCGGGGCTCTGGCGCTGTAGGGCAGCAACTGTACCGCTGCACCACCGTGCTGCTTTCTCTAAACTAAAACCATTGCCCCAGAAGCCACGCAGTAGCATTGGGCTTTTTGCTGCGGCTCGGAACTCAATGTGTGTAGTTTCAAATCTTGCCACTCTTTTTTTCCCTGTCAATTCCAATCAAAGTCGACGTGTGTTTCAAGAGCTCACTTGAGCTGCCCAGTGCAGTCTAAACTGGATGGATTAGTTTGGCAGCCAAGCTTCTAAATAAGGATTAGATGTACCTAACTTGGTGCTTTGCTCACTAGCAGTGAATAGAAGTGCAGTGAGAGACTTTAAGTCCAGCTGGCGTGTTTATGTAAACGCCATGTCCTCAAAAATGTGATTAAGATACAAGGTTGGTTCAGTTTGACAATTCCGTTTGATCTCACATCATCAAAGGGCTTCCTGAACAACCCTTTCTTTTCACACCACTCCTCCCCATAGTCTTGTTGATAAAATAAAACCCAGCCCCCTAGTTTGCTCCAGATTTGGATCTGTGGCAATGGACAATTTAAATTTAAATGAACAGCATGTTATTTCCCCCCCTCTGTACAATTAACAAAGTACACTTTTGATTATGCGTTCTCGTTTTAAAATGTGCTGCTTGATGTACAAGAGAGAGTTAGATTTGGTTCTTAGGGTTAATAGGGCCAAGGGATTCAGGGAGAAAACAGGAACGGAGTGCTGATTTTGGATGATCAGCCATGATCATATTGAATGGCAGTGCTGGCTCGAAGGGCCGAATTGCCTACTCCTGCACCTATTTATTTTTATGTTTCAATGTTAAGGGTTAAATTTAGATACACACTTTAAATTTTAATATGTGAGAAGGAGGAACCTCTTTAGCCAAAGGATGGCCCGTCTGTGGAATTCATTGCCACAGACGGCTGTGGAGGCCAAGATATTGGGTATTTTTAAAGCAGGGATAGATAGATTCAGAGTAGAGTGGCTTGTTGGCTTACAGCGCCAGAGACCTGCTTTCGATACTGACCACGGCTGCTTTATGTACGGAGTCTGTACGTTCTCCCTGTGACCGCGTGGGCCTTCTCCGGATGCTCCAGTTTCCCCCCACATTCCCAAAACGTTGCCTATTTCCAAAACGTGGAGGTTTGTAGGTTAATAGGCTTCCACAAATTATCCCTAGTGTGTAGGATACAAATTATCCCTAGTGTGTAGGATATAGCTGATGTATGATTTGTTGGTCGAAGGGCCTGTTTCCATGCTGGGACTTTAACCCCCCCCCCCCCCCCCTTCCCTCAAAATCTGATAAACTAAGCAATCAGAAGCAGCGCACACATTCTGATGATAGACGCAAAAAGCTGGAGTAACTCAGCGGGTCAGCCAGCATCTCTGGAGAAAAGGAATCGACCATGTTTTGGCTGGAGACCCTTCTTCAGATTGAGAGTCAGCGGAAAGGGAAACGAGAGATATTATAGAAAATAGACAATAGGTGCAGGAGTAGGCCAATCGGTCCTTCGAGCCAGCACCGCCATGCAATGTGATCATGGCTGATCATCCCCAATCAGTACCCCGTTCCTGTCTTCTCCCCACACCCCCTGACTCCGCTATTTTTAAGAGCCCTAGCTGGCTCTCTCCTGAAAGCATCCAGCGAACCTGCCTCCACCGCCCTCTGAGGCAGAGAATTCCACAGACTCACCACTCTCTGTGAGAAAAAGTGTTTCCCCGTCTCTGTTCTAAATGGCTTACTCCTTATTCTTACACTATATTGACGGTGATATATAGAGATATAGAACAAATGAATGAAAGATATGCAAAAAAAAAGTTATGATGATAAAAGGGACAGGCCATTGTTAGCTGTGGGCTAGGTGAAAGCTAGTTACAGACAATGAAACTCAACAAGACGACTTTGAACCTAGTGCAACGACTGGGGGGGGGGGGGGGGGGGGGGGGAGGGGGGGGGGGGGGGACTGAAAGAGAGGGGGTGCAACGGTTACTTGAAGTTAGAGAATGTTTATTTCCCAGTTTGATGCGTTTGACAAGATGTTGACACCTTTATCTTCCCCACTGTTTTCAAAGACTGTTCATCCCAAGGTATCGATCGGGTTCCTCATATAGTCATCGCAAGCTGAAGGCCACAGCAGCAGATCAGAGAAACCGTCTTAAATCGCTTATCGTTAACTGCTGAGCAGTCTATATTTGTTTAACTTCACCCGAGAGCGGCGCGATGATTCATTGTGTAAACCGCACGGTGGTGGATTTGGGCACAGGCTCTTTGATCTCACTGTCGTGCCTAATCAAGTGGATTTCAAAGTTTAGCCGGTTAGAATCACAGATCCGAAACTACAAATGGACCGAAAATTATCCGAATATTCCACATCTTTTGTTTCACGACCAGACATGAAGTAGATAGACGTTGATTCTCTCGCTGGCTCCAAAATAAACACACACACACACACACACACACACACACACACACACACACACACACACACGTATGGAAATTATAGACGCAAAGTGCTGGAGTAACTCAGCGGGACAGGCAGCATCTTTGTAGAGAAGGATTAGGTGAAGTTTCGGGTCGAGATCCTTCTTCAGACTGAAGTCTGAAGGTGTGAAGAAGGGTCCCGACCTGAGATGTCACCCATCCTTTTTCTCCAGAGATGCTGCCTGATCCGCTGAGTTACTCCAGCTTTTTGCGTCTATCTTCGGTGTAAACCAGCATCTGCAGTTCCTTCCTAAAACACAGTGAGTGGGACTCGTGGACAATGAGCTGAAATCGCGACTTGTCAACAAAGTCGCGGCGGTTCGGTGTGGACTCAATCCCCAGTCTGAAGAAAGGTCCCGACCCGAAACACCGCCTGTCCATGACCCCTAGAGATGTCGAAACAAGAAACTGTAGATACCGTTTGTAAGACGGTAGACACAAAGCGATGGAGTAACTCAGCTCAGCCGGTCAGGCAACATCTCAGGAGAACACGAATAGGCGAAGTTTCAGGACGGGACCTTTCGTCAGACAGAGGAACCGCTTCATATTGTCTAAAGATGCTGCCTGACCCGCTGAGTTAACACCAGCACTTTGTGTTTCGGCATCTGCAGTTCCTATATATTATTTTATTACTCAGTACCGCTGCCGATACTGTTTCGTTGATTTTCTGGTGCTGGAAGGAACTGCAGGTGTTGGTTTAAAAACCGACACAAAATGCTGGAGTAACTCAGCGGGATAGGCAGCATCTCTGGAAACATAGAAACATAGAAATTAGGTGCAGGAGTAGGCCATTCGGCCCTTCGAGCCTGCACCGCCATTCAATATGATCATGGCTGATCATCCAACTCAGTATCCCGTACCTGCCTTCTCTCCATACCCCCTGATCCCCTTAGCCACAAGGGCCACATCTAACTCCCTCTTAAATATAGCCAATGAACTGGCCTCAACTACCCTCTGTGGCAGAGAGTTCCAGAGATTCACCACTCTCTGTGTGAAAAAAGTTCCTCTCATCTCGGTTTTAAAGGATTCCCCCCTTATCCTTAAGCCGTGACCCCTTGTCCTGGACTTCCCTAACATCGGGAACAATCTTCCTGCATCTAGCCTGTCCAACCCCTTAAGAATTTTGTAAGTTTCTATAAGATCCCCTCTCAAACTTCTAAATTCTAGAGAGTATAAACCAAGTCTATCCAGTCTTTCTTCATAAGACAGTCCTGACATCCCAGGAATCAGTCTGGAGAGAAGGAATGGGCGACGTTTCGGGTCTAGACCCTTCTTCAGACTGAAAGTCACGGGAAAAGGGAAACGAGAGATATTGACGATGGCGTGCGAGAGATATAAAACAAATGAATGAAAGATAATGCAAAAAAAAAACCTAAAACTATGATAAGGGAAAAGGAGAATTGTTAGCTTGTAAGTGGGTGTGATTAGCTGTAGCGAGTGATTTTCTTAGTGGGTTAAGAGACGGTGGAGCGAAGTGTAAAGCTTTGTGTAAAGGCAGGTAAAGCCAACACTACTGATTTTTTAACACCAGCAATGCTGAATGTATAACATACTCCAAGAATGTATTATGAGTATTTTTTTTACACAATTTGTGTTTTTTGTGTTTTTTTAAAATTTATTCGCAATAAAGGTTATAGACAATAGACAATAGGTGCAGGAGTAGGCCATTCGGCCCTTCGAGCCAGCACCGCTATTCAACGTGATCATGGCTGATCATCCCCAATCAGTACCCCGTTCCTGCCTTCTCCCCGTATCCTCTGACACCGCTATCTTTAAGAGCCCTATCTAGCTCTCTCTTGAAAGCATCCAGGGAACCGGCCTCCGCCGCCCCACGAGGCAGATAATTCCACAGACTGGAAACAAAACAAAAGTGGGGAAACAAGAGTGTATTCTGAAGAAGGGTCTCGACCCGAAACGTTACCTATTCCTTCTCTCCAGAGATGCTGCCTGACTGGCTGAGTTACTCCAGCATTTCGTGTCTATCTTCGTGTTTTATTGTCATGCCATCCGAAACGGAATCTTTTTGTTTTACTTGCAGCAGCACAACCGGCGTGTAAACATAGCGCCCGGTAGAGTCGCTGCCTTTTTACACAGCGCCAGAGTCCCGGGTTCGATCCTGGCCACGGCTGCTATCTTTACAGAGTTTGTACTTTCTCCCTGTGACCGTGTGGGTTTTTTTTCGCCCCCCCCCCCCCACATGCTGAACACGTTCATGTGTGTAGGTTGTTTAAGAAGGAACTGCAGATGCTAGAAAATCGAAGGTACACAAAAATGCTGGAGAAACTCAGCGGGTGCAGCAACATCTATGGAGCGAAGAAGATAGGCAACGTTTCGGCCCGAAACGTTGCCTATCTCCTTCGCTCCATAGATGCTGCTGCACCCGCTGAGTTTCTCCAGCATTTTTGTGTACATCAGGTTTGTAGGTTAATTGGCTTCTAGTACATTGCCCCCAGTGTGTAGGTGTGTAGGTTAATTGGCATCTGTCAATTGTAAATGATTGCTAGCATGTAGGGTAGAGCTAGTGTACGAGGTGATCGTTGATCGGCACGGACTCGGTGGGCCGAAGGGCCTGTTTCCGCGCTGTATCTCTAAAGTCTAAAGTAAAGTCTAACAAACAAGCAACATAGTTCAACGGCAAAAACAGAGACACAGAGAGCGGGAGGGGACGAGGGAGGAGGTGTAAGTCCATGATTCAGGAACGCGCCCAAATGATCCGGACGAGATACAAGGAATTGCAGATGCTGGTTTACAGGGGGGGAAAGACACAAAGTGCAGGAGTAACTCAGCATCACTGGAGAACATCGATGGGTGACGTTTCTGGTCGGGAGCCTCCAATATGTTGGCATTCCCGTAGCAACTTGGGCGGCACGGTGGCGCGGCGGTAGAGTTGCTAGCCACCCTGTCCCACCTTGGGTGGGGCGCAACGTCTCCAGAGGTTTCCGTTCAGGTTTCCTAAGTGGGACAGGGGCCGAGACCCGGCTTCGATCCCCGACTAGGGACGCAGTTTGCACGTTCTCCCTGTGACCGATTTTCTCCCGGTTTGCAAAAGAAGACAAAATGCTGGAGTAACTCAGCGGGTCAGGCAGCATCTCGGGAGAACAGGGGTAAGGGGGCGTTTGGGGGTCGGAACCCTTCTTCATCCCGGGGACCTTCTTCATATCCTCTGGAGATGTTGCCCGACCCACCGAGTGGCTCCGGCACATTGTATTTCGGCATCTGCATTTCTTACGAAGAAGGGTTTCGACCCGAAACGTCAGCCGTTCCTTCTCTCCAGAGATGCTGCCTGTCCCGCTGAGTTACTCCATCATTTTGTGTTTATCTTCGATTTATGCCACCTTTCGGCAGTTCCTTCCTGCACGTTCCCGTGTCTTCTGCGTTTTCTCTCGCATCCCGGAGACTAGCAGGTCTGTAGGTTAATTAGCTTCTGACAATTAGCCCGACGCTGTAGAACCTAGTGCACCGGGCAATCGTTAGTCGGCGAGGAGCCGGTGAGTTTGTGTCTATTGTCACGTTTACTGAGGTACAGTGAAACGCTTTTGTTGCGTGCTATCCAGTCCGCGGAAAGACCTACACTAGGACCATCCACTGCGTACAGCTACATGATAAAGGCACTACATGATAAAGGCGCTCGGTGCAAGATAAAGTCCAGTAAATTCCGATCAAAGATAGTCCGAGGGTCTCCAATGAGGTAGATGGGAGGTCAGGACTGTTCTCTAGTTGGTAGCAACGGTTCAGTTGTCTGATAACTGCTGGGAAGAAACCAAAGTTCCGCTCTGTGATCTTTGGAAGAAATTGTCCCTGAATCCGAAGGAGTGCGTTTTCACACTTCTAAACATTTTGCCTGATAGGAGAGGGGAGAAGAAGGAGTAGCCCGAAGAGCCTGTTTCCGCGCTGTGTTTAGTTTAGTCTAGGTACACAAAAATGCTGGAGAAACTCAGCGGGTGCAGCATGGAGCGAAGCAGGCAATCTATGGGCCGAACGAAGGGGTTTGGACAGGCTAGATGCAGGAACGTTTCGGGCCAGAACAAGGGGTCACCCTTTTTCAGATACAGTGCGGAAGAACACCAGAGTCCGCACCTCTGAACAGAGGGTATCCCCAGTTCATTGGCATATTTAACAGGGAGTATCCTAGGGACAATTTGGACACTTACGGGACCAAAGTTGGATGATCAGCCAATCATATTGAATGGCGGTGCAGGCTCGAAGGGCCGAACTCCTGCACCTCACCAGATACAGTGCGGAAACACCGAGTCCGCACCGAACAGCGATCCCCGCACACTAACACTATCCTAGGGACACTTACAATTACACCAAAACGAACCAACCCCAAACCCCCCTGAAGTTCACCCCCCCCCCCCCCCCCCCCCCCCAATAAAATTCATTGAGAATTAAACATATATAAACAAAACAAAAATCGACGCAAAAACGTTGTCAGTGGCTACATATTCAGTATGTGTCACTTTCAGTAGTATCCGCACATCTTTAAATAAGATAACCACCCATGCCACTGATTCTGCCACGGGGTGATATTCCTTCCCTCTGGCGGGTGGATTTTTCTCCTCCACATTCAACAGCAGACGGTTGCACCCAAAGCAAGAGAGAAGCCTATTAGAGAGACACAAAAATGCTGGAGTAACAGCGGAGACAAACACAAAAATGCTGGAGTAACTCTGCAGACACAAAATGCTGGAGTAACTCTGCAGAGACAGACAGCATGCTGGAGTAACTGAGCGGAGACCGACATAAATGCTGGGGTAACTGAGCGGAGACGGGCACAACATTGCTGGCGTAAGTGAGCGGAGACAGACACAAAAATTGCTAGAGTAACTGCGGAGACCGACACAAAATGCTGGAGTAACTCAGCGGAGATAGACACAGAATGCTGGAGTAACTCAGCGGGACAGGCAGCATCTCTGGATAGAAATTATAGGCGACTTTTCTGGTCGAGACCCTTCCTCAGACTGAGAGTCAGGGGAGAGGGAAACGAGAGACGCGGACAGGGTGATATCGAGATATATAGACCTCTCGTGTGGGAAGGAACTGCAGATGCTGGTTTAAAACCGAAGATAAGACGGGAGGAGAATGCCTGAGTTACCCAGCGAGGGGGCCGGGCAGCATCTCCGGAGAGAAGAGGCGGGTGACTTTTCTGGTCGAGGCAACTAGTGGACCTCTGGGCAGCAAAGATACTAGCAGCATCTTTACAAAACACACACACACACACACAAAAGCCGAACATTTGAAATTGCAGCGCCCGAGATAGTGTCACACATGACGAAGGGGCGGGATCACAAACAAGGCTCCAGCCGCTATAAATACGCTGCCGACATCCGATGGTAAGGATCAAAAGTGGAGGAAGGTTTCTGCTGTTGGTTTCGCTCCGCCAGGCAAATCATTTTTCAAACTGGTCGGATCCGTACACTCACCTGTGTGTGTGTGTGTGTGTGTGACTGTGTGATTTTTTATTTTGTTGCTGTTGTTAACGTTGTTGTTGCTGCCCGCTTGCACCATGTATTTGGAAGTGGCGCTCCTGACAGTGTGCCTCTACGACGCGGTGAGCTCCATCCATTCCAACGCCATCAAGACGGGAGACATTCACAGCGCCGGCCACCCTGCCACTGCCGCCACGCAGGTCTCTGCAGCCAAGAACAACTCCAGCCAACCCATCCAGGTAAATCCAAATCCTCCCCGACTCCCCGAAAGCCGCTTCGACTTCATCCAAACCCACCCCGTGAGCTGGGATGTGTAGGAAGGAACTGGATGGTTTTCAAGAGAGAGTGTTAAGATTTAGCTCTTAGGGCTAACGGGATAGACGAT